>NW_020698262.1:8085693-8174763 GCF_002925995.2 Terrapene triunguis | reverse complement strand
GGCCCCTTCCATAAAAAAAAAGTTGCAATACCATAGAATACTATCGTCGCACGGGGGCCCCGGGGGGGCCGGGGGGCAGAGGCAACCCCCCCCCCCCCCCCCCCCCCCCGGGCAGCCCTGGGATCAACTAGTTCAAATACTATTAATAACCTTCACGTCATCTGTGGAGAATACACTCTATAGCAGGGGTTCTCACAACAAAAAAATTGGTGGCCTCAGGGTGCAGCAACCAACTCTTGCTGCTGGCCGCTCTGACAATTTTTCCTACAATGCTTAATTAACTTTAGAAAAAAACAAATAAATATGCATATATTCAGGTCCAAATCAGTGTAATTTATTTATGCAGGGTTTTTTTGCAGACCTAAAAATAAAAATAATGTACAGTTGTCTGTATTCTTTACTGGATCTAAACAGAATAGAAACACCAACAAGGTACTTTGCAGGTTCTTGTCTTTTGTTCTTTTTTGGTTGCTTTTTTAGGACTTGCTAGCTAGTAAGTCTGCTTCAGTGAAAAGTGGTATGTGTATGTTTGTTACTATCACTTTTCACAGCAGCAGATTGGAGAGCTAGAGGACAGGGAAAAGTGATATTAACAAACATACACATACCACTTTTCACAACAGACTTACTCAGCCCTGGCAAGCCGGAGGACAAATTAAGCCCTGGATGGGGAGGTGGGTAGGGAGACGGGGGGTGGGGGGCAAGGGAGGCAGCAGGATCCAGGGGCTATGGGGTGGTGAGCCCGGGGCTGGGACCAGAGGCTGAAGCTCCGCAGCTGTAATGGAGCTTGCTGCCGGGTGGCTGGAGGACAGAGCCCGCCATCCCAGAGATGAAGCTGGAAGCCTGAACCCCACAGCCCCTGGGAAGGTGGGAAACTCACACTGCCTGCCTGCTTCTCTGGAGTTTGCGGCTCCACTGCTTTCCCACCCCCAGTCACATGGGTGGAGGGTATAATAGGCCAAGGGAGGCTCTCTGCGGCCACTGGACCCCAGGTTGCAGGGTTTGGCTGTGAAGTTTTTGCTTTATTATGCTCCATGCAGGTTCCAGGGCAGCAGAGGCGGCACATACAGTACCATACCACTGCCTCAGCGGCCCCAGAACTTGCATGGGCCATATCAAAAGCATCTTCTAACAGATGCTTTTCCCCTGGGCGGGTTGGGTCCGGGGAGGGGAGGCAGGGCGCAGCTGCGGCCAGCCCCAGGCTTCTCCAGGCATGGAGGGGGGATGTTTGCCAGGAGGGTGGCCCTTGTGGCTCTGGCCACGGGGGCGGGGCAGGCAGGGGGTCTTGGGGCTCCGGCCATGGGAGCGTGCGGGAGGAAGGGGCGGACCCAGGGGCAAGCCTCCCCAAAGGGGGCTCCACCCGTCGTCCATGCCCCATCACTGCCCAAGAGGCTGTGTCCGCAACAAAAGCCCCTGGTGGCCACATGTGGCCATGGTGGCCGCATTTGAGAAACACTGCTCTATAGGGTTAATGAAGTAGATTCACAAGCTAAGTTATGGCCCTTTGCACCCGTAGGAACCCCCGATGTTGCATCTATGCTGCAGTTGGACCCTGTGTCTCCCTCTTCCACTTCCAAACATTAGGGGAGGTGTCAGGGGAGGGAGGGAGGCTGCTGAGTGTGGAGTTCCTCCATAGCAATCCACTGCTGATTTTGAGTCCATTCGGATTAGGCTAGACCCTAATCCTAGAAGATTAGGGTTGGAAGAGACCTCAGGAGGTCATCTAGTCCAACCCCCTGCTCAAAGGAGGACCAACCCCAACTAAATCATCCCAGCCAGGGCTTTGTCAAGCCAGGCCATAAAAACCTCTGAGAATGGAGATTCCACCACCTCCCTAAATAACCCATCCAGTGCTTCATCACCCTCCTAGTGAAATAGTTTTTCCTAATATCCGACCTAGACCTCCCACAATGCAACTTGAGACCATTGCTCCTTGTTCTGTCATCTGCCACCACTGAGAACAGCCGAACTCCATCCTCTTTTGAACCCCCCTTCAGGTAGTTGAAGGCTGCTATCAAATTCCCCCTCACTCTTCTCTTCTGCATACTAAACAAGCCTAGTTCCCTCAGCCTCTCCTCATAAGTCATGTGCCCCAGCCCCCTAATCATTTTTGTTGCCCTTAGCTGGACTCTCTCCAATTTGTCCACATCCTTTCTATAGTAGGGGGCCCAGAACTGGACCCAGTACTTCAGATGTGGCCTCACCAGTGCTGAATAGAGGGGAATAATCACTTCCCTCGATCTGCTGGCAATGCTCCTATTAATGTAGTGGGAGAACTGAAAGCTGTTTAGCAGCAGCTTCAAATTATGTCTGGGTTGGGGTTACCCCCAAGATTCACAGAGATGAAATAGGAAAAAAAACCCTACTAGCCAAACTTCTTTCAGTGTGAATCTCTTTGTCCATTCTCTACCAGCCTTTCCTGAAGATTTCTATTTGGAAGAGCAGAAGATAAAGTTGCTCATGGATAATTCATGAACTAAAGCTAACCACTGAATATTCAGATTAAAGGTTTAAGATTTTGCAAAACAATTTAATGAACTGAACAAATACTGAAGACATAGGTGCTTCCCCCCCCATGCCAATCATGCTCAAACTATGCTTAATTAAATTTGTATTTTACATTTTAATGGCATCTCATTATTCCATTAATGGTCTGCAGCAGGATTATCTGTGTTTATTTTCCACTAGCATTTATACATCATGGCGTGACTCAACAAGTATTAAAAAGCTGATCTTTGCCTGGAAACATGGAAGACTTGGGTACATTCTACTGAATTCTTTTCAACATGCATATTTAAATGGTAAGCTCTAATTTACATCTGCTTTCTGCTTCTTTGGACTTCACTCTTTTAACCTCAGGCATCAATTTAGTGTTTGTGGCATTGCAATTTGTTTATTTCTGGGATATTAGGATGAAGAGAAACGGTGTTAATTACAACTATTACCATACAACAGGCTACATCGTCAACTATTATAAAACAAATGTATCGCCATTGATGTCAGTGGAGCTATATTCTTTTACTCCAGCTAAGGATCTGTTCCTACAACTCTAGGGCTGCTTCAGTTGCCCCACATGGATTTGGAATCCCCCATACGTGAGGGTACTTGATCCCTGGATAAGGAAGATATTTCCATTTGTGATGGGTGAATAAGCTCAGGTTTGGTTTGGAGAAGCACTTAAAAAATAGAACATTTTTTGAGTACTGATTCCCAGGGAAGCTCACCACAGCAGTACTTTTTGCAACTCTCTGGATTTCGACTTGCGGGCTCCCAAGCAAGTGCTGACCCAATTTAGTTTATGAGAACCAATAAGTTCACCAAAAGGCTGCCCGAAAAGGTACATGGATTCAAGTTAAAGTGTGATACACTTGAAAATGTTTCCCAAGGGTGAATTCCCCTTTAGAAAGCATTTATGCTGACACATTTGGCCGAGAGGAGTGGAGGAATGAATGTATCATGTGTGACCATTTCAACTCAGCAATGCTAATAGTTGTTTAAAGGTTGTCATGCTGTGAGACTTAAACCAGCCAGCGACCTTATCTGCTTCATTGTCGTCAGACAAAAACAACTTGTCATTTTACAAAATAAGGGGCTGTGGCTTTTTCAGCACTGGAAAGTAGTAATGAAATATGACATTTGATAAATGGGTTTTATGCTGCATGCAATTCCTGTTTTCTCCACATCTTTTTTGGTATCATTTACTGTTCCTTTTTTTCTTTATCTGTTTCTCCTATTGTTTGGAATGTGCATTTTGGCCAATTGTTAAACTTCTTCTGGGCAATTAGGAAGCTGAGACTTAGACACAAAGCTCTCTGGGGCATGGAATATCTTCTTTGCTATTACTTGTTTGTTCATATGAGATTATTGCAATGTATTCTTTGTGGGGCTGCAGCATAGGTCAATGTGGAACTTATGTTGGTGCAGAATGTAGAAGCCAACCTATTAAGCAGTGCTCCTCAGTGGCGGCATGTGCAACCAGTGCTCCATGATCTGTTTTGAATGTATGGTCTCTGGATTGAATTTAAGCTGCTGGTTTTGACCAATAAAGCTCTACATGAGTTGGGACCGTGCTACTTGAGAGACAACCTCTCTCCTTGTGCCATACTGCCATGGTTGGGACTGATGTAGGCATTTGAGCTGGCTCTCCATTAGTTTAAATAATCAGGGACATTTTCCATATAGGACCTTCAACTTTGGAACAGGCTTCCACCCTGGGTTGAAAAAGCACAGGTCTACTGATTTTCAGGGAATGCGGTAAGATGTGTCTATTTATATGAGCAGATAGCTGGGGGGATTTTGAGAGAAAGCTAATTTGTGGGGAAAAGGGGAGCCTGGTGTTCTGCCAGTAAGCTAAATTGTTTTAGTAGTTTACGGCAGGAATGCCTAGAGTCTTGAGTAGGGGGGTCCCTTTATATTTTTTGTATGACTCTAACAGGAATAATTTCTCTGTGCAGCTCCTACACAATGGAGTTCTGGTCCTTTATGGGGATTCCCAGGTTCAACTGTAATGAATGATTATACTTTGCTTTATGATCTCACTCATGAACTTGTTTTAAAAAAAATTCTCAGCCACATCAGCCCATATCATCTCGCCTTGATGTTGTTGAAAGCAAAAGGAGGACTTTGAAAGACTGGAGGGCCAACTTTTCAGCCAGCTTCTGAGTTGTCATGCCCATGTTTGTGCATGTGCCAGGAAATGTGGGTTCTTGCCAGAGCTGGTTGAATAACCGAAACAAAATATTTGCAAATACCTCACAAATACGAAGGCTTTGGTTCTATTGAGCCACATTTATGCTCTTTAGTATTCATGGAGCTTTGAAACTGGTCTGCATGATTCAGTTGAATACATTCGCCATTGAATACATCTGTGTGACCCACTGGTTGTCAGGGTTGAGCACCTTCAGCTGAGCCTGATACTAGCCAGCCCAGCCTCCAGGCAGATTAATGAGCTCAGCTGGGTGCGGGAGGACTGCCTAACTGGCTGAAGGGAGCCGGCAGGCTTGCTTTTAAGCTTAGCAACAGCAGTGGGTCGCTGGCTGCTCAATACTTCTAGCCGCAGCTGCAATCAGTCTTGTTCCTGCTCTGCTCCAGCCTTGCTCTGGTCCAGCTCCAGCCCCCTACATTTCCTTCCCAGTTCCTGGCTCCTGACTCCGGCTCCGACTCTTGCTTCTGGTTCCTGGTTTCTGACTCCCGTTCCTGGCCCCCTCAGACTGGTTCTAACCACTAAGTCGAATGGGCAGTGCCTGGGATCTCCTGAGTTTCTGACTCTGGATGTGACCCTTGGCTCTGGTTCCTGATTTCTGGCTCCTGGCCCCCTTCGTATGGTTCTAACCATTAAGCGGGGCTGCTGGCACCTGGGATCCTGACACTAGTCACTTGGGTGACCCATTTTGAAGCTGAAGTGCTAATATTAGGTACTTCACGATTAACCCGCTGGCTGCCACTTATTTGTGTATGACATTGATCAATGATTTTGCACGCCACATTGAACAAAAAATAACAATATTGGGTTAATCTTTGCATGCAGTGACTAGTCTTCCAACAAACCTATTGCATAGTCATTTTGCACAATCAATGTGGACAGTTGGGTGCTCACTTCTATGGTTGTTCACAAACAGGGCATACCTATTTATGCAAAATCAGCTGCATGTGCAAAATTAGAGGCAAAAAAAAGGCAGTTCTCTTAATGAGTACCATCAAGTAGTTAAGCCCCAGAGATGAATGTTCCATAAAGGACTTCAGAAAACCTTGTAAGACTAGATATATTTCCTTTTTGAAAATTTGGATGAAAAGTCCATTGATTGTGCCCTCGAAGTACTGGAAACCCCAAACCCAGCAGTAATATGCAAATATACGAGAAACAGAAAGTGAAACTGACCAGTCAAGTTTCATTATGTAAGCTGAGTATTGTAGAACAATAAACAGAATAAAAGATGAAAAGTGAATTTGATTCTTTCACTCCTACTAGCCTGAAGGCAAGGATGTGGGGCCAAAGTTAGTTGTATTCTCTAGCTGCTTAGTGTCACGCTGATGAACTTGGCTCAACCATCCATCTAACCCAGGCATCGGGCCAATTTACACCACCAGCGTGGAATAAAGATTGCAAACCCTGATGATGAATCTGTCTCTTGGTTTTTACCTTAGTAACATATTTATTAGCAAATGACCTGTAAAATATTTGCACCAGTTTTTCCTCCTGACTGTTCACAGTTGTGATGAGGCCACAGCAAGCCTGGTGGCTGAGCTTTGTGACTTTGTCTTCACCCACAACCACTTCAGATTTGGGGACAACTTATACCTTCAAGTCAGTGGCACTGCTATGGGTACCCGCATGGCCCCACAGTATGCCAACATTTTTATGGCTGACTTAGAACAACGGTTCCTCAGCTCTCGTCCCCTAGTGCCCCTCCTCTACTTGCGCTACATTGATGACATCGTCATCATATGGACCCACGGAAAGGAGGCCCTTGAAGAATTCCACCTGGACTTCAACAATTTCCACTCCACCATCAACCTCAGCCTGGACCAGTCCACACAAGAGATCCACTTCCTGGACACTACAGTGCAAATAAGTGATGGCCACATAAACACCACCCTATACCGGAAACCTACTGACCGCTATACGTACCTACATGCCTCCAGCTTCCATCCAAGACACATCACACGATCCATTGTCTACAGCCAAGCCCTAAGATACAACCGAATTTGCTCCAACCCCTCAGACAGAGACAAACACCTACAAGATCTTTATCAAGCATTCGTAAAACTACAATACCCACCTGGGGAAGTGAGGAAACAGATTGACAGAGCAAGACGGGTACCCAGAAATCACCTACTACAGGACAGGCCCAACAAGGACAATAACAGAACACCACTGGCCATCACATACAGCCCCCAGCTAAAACCTCTCCAGCGCATTATCCACGATCTACAACCTATCCTGGAAAATGATCCCTCACTCTCACAGACCTTGGGAGGCAGGCCAGTCCTCGCTTACAGACAACCCCCCAACCTGAAGCAAATACTCACCAGCAACTACACACCACACCACAGAAACACCAACCCAGGAACCAATCCCTGTAGCAAACCTCGTTGCCTACTCTGTCCCCATATCTACTCTGGCGACACCATCAGAGGACCCAACCACATCAGCCACACCATCAAGGGCTCATTCACCTGCACATCCACTAATGTTATATATGCCATCATGTGCCAGCAATGCCCCTCTGCCATGTACATTGGCCAAACTGGACAGTCCCTCCGCAAAAGAATAAATGGACACAAATCGGACATCAGGAATGGTAACATACATAAGCCAGTAAGTGAACACTTCAATCTCCCTGGTCATTCTATTACAGATTTAAAAGTCACTATCATTGAACAAAAAAACTTCAGAAACAGACTGCAAAGAGAAACAGCAGAACTACAATTCATTTGCAAATTCAACACCATTAATCTGGGCTTGAATAGGGACTGGGAGTGGCTGGCTCATTACAAAAGCAGCTTTTCCTCTCCTGGAATTGACACCTCCTCATCTGTTATTGGGAGTGGACTACATCCACCCTGATTGAATTGGCCCTGTCAACACTGGTTCTCCACTTGCGAAGTAACTCCCTGCTCTCCATGTGTCAGTATATAATGCCTGCATCTGTAACTTTCACTCTATGCATCCGAAGAAGTGAGGTTTTTACTCACGAAAGCTTATGCCCAAATAAATCTGTTAGTCTTTAAGGTGCCACCAGACTCCTTGTTGTTTTTTTACAGTATTTTGTTGTCCTGATATGTCTAAATCCAGTTTAAAACTATTGATACTTTTCACCTCTGTGGCTTCTAACTAGCTTTTGGTAAAGAAATTCCATTGGGGCCTGGCCTTCCATCATCTCTGCTCTTCTGGCTGAGAGCACCTTAAAGTGCTTGATAAATTCTGTACTCCTGAGGTGTATCTATAACAAGAGGACGTAAGTTGGACAGTTCAGCTAAGAAAGTATAAAGTAATGTGTTGATAACAGTTACCAGTAGTTAACGCCTCACTTGCTCTTTGTTCAGTTCAGCTATTTCCAAAACAATACACGAAGCACACTGGATAACCAGGTAATGGGTACTGGATGCTACATTGTTTATGACACCAACTAAAAATAATGGGACGTTTTACAATTTTGTGTATATATTCGTGTCACACAGACAAAATAGCCTTATGTGCACTTCAAAAATGAAATTGCTTTCCCTTTCCCTGGCACAGAACAAAAACTCAGAAAAAGTTTTCTGTGC
The DNA here is from genome assembly GCF_002925995.2 of Terrapene triunguis. Classification (NCBI taxonomy): domain Eukaryota; kingdom Metazoa; phylum Chordata; order Testudines; family Emydidae; genus Terrapene; species Terrapene triunguis. The sequence continues at coordinate 8,166,495 of NW_020698262.1, read as the reverse complement.
AGGGTAAAACCCTTGTACATCTTTACCTTGTTTCCTCTAAGGATACCTCTACACTGCAAACTCCTTATGGTGGCATGTAGAGTACATTCACTGCATGCTTCCCTAGCGTGGGTATAAATAGCAGTGTCAATGGTGAGGCACTGCTTAGGGGAGTAAAGACACGCCTGAACCCTCTGGGTGTGCCCGTACATGGCTCTCTACGTGTCCAACCACTGCCTCCCACGTCTGCACTGCTATTTTTAGCAGGGTAGTGTCCCTCTGCCTCCCCATTTCTAGAGTCTTTCCCTGCCACCAGAACCTTTCACTGACACATGTAGCTGCATACCTCAGTGTGGATGCAGCTGTTTTTCCCTGCACTGTGTAGCTACAGATAGCCTACATGCCACCACCAGTGATGTGCAACGTAGACAGACATACCCCAAGACTGTCCCATTAACTCTCCCTTTTCTTCCTTTCGATCGCCCCTTCTTTCCGTTTTATCTCCATGCCCTTCCTCTTCTCCTTCTCTTCCCTTGCTTCCCATCATTCCTACCCATCTTTATGGCAACCAGAACAAGGATTGGCCCAAAGGCTTATTTCTCTTGCTTCTAGGGTTATGATCATTCATCGGGTTCTTTCAGTCCAAATGGTCAAGTGCTTTAGAACACTGAGTTTGAGGGAGGGGCAAGATTGGGATTAGCATTGGATAAATACTCCTTGGGCTAGAGAAAGCAAGGATGACTCTATCACCTGGCTGTTAGCACATTCACCCGGGAGCCCCAGGTAGGTTCTAGTCCCTGCTCCAATGAATATTTAAGTAGTTGTACAACGTGAAACAGCTCCTAAAGGAGAGATTGAGAGTGACCCACCCCGAATACTCTAAAACCTCATGGGCAGGGCACTCACCTGGCAGGCAGGAGAGCTGGGTTCAAGTCCCTGCCCCAAATCAGGGATGCAAACCTGGGCCTCCCACATCCCAGACAAGTGCTCTAACCAGGGGGACTCACCTCTTCCTCGTGTTGTGTGGGTTAGGCATGATGCCTATTGGCTTGCCCCTCCCCAGGCAATATAGGTGGGGGAACACCTAATTTGTGACTCCTGCTGGGGCTTAGGTGTCAGTTAGGTGCAGAGAGTCTCAGCCGTGTCAGGAGTTAGGTAGCTATGTATATCTGCACCAACAGGAGTTCAGGTACCTATAAGATTCGGCAGCAGCTGAGCTGGAGTTGTAAGGATCTAAATTGTGGACTTTGTGGCTAGTAGGCACCTAACTCCCTTTGTGCATCTAGCCATCAGTCTGCTTGACTGGCTCCCAAATCATTTGGGCACATTTGAAAAAATGTATCCCTTATCTCTTATGAACATCTTCATATGGGGCCTGATCCAAAGCCATAGAAGTTGATGAAAAGCCTTCCAGAGGCTCTGAGTGAGCTTTGCATCAGGCCCATCATGTCCTTTTATGGGTTGACCAGAGCAGGTTTCATAGGTTTTTTTAAAGCCAGAAGAGACCATTGTGGTCATAACACAGGCCATAGTCCATTCCAACCGTCCCATAATACTGTGGTGGAATTACTTCTTCAATCTCCCATTTAATGTGTGAACGCAACCTAGCATTTTGTTGACTTTCATATTAACTGCTATGAAGAAATTTTTAGGGTTTTATCTGCTTCCGCTCCCAAAGCTCTTTCCCTCCCAGCACTTGACCATTTGAATGATCTTCTCTTCCTCTGAATTGTCTTGCTCATGCATTTCTTCAAGGTGTCAAACCACCTTCTGAAGGGCTTTGATAAAGAAAGAATATATCTGAGACAGAGAGAGACTATTCTGGGATGGGAAGGGGACCGGGATGGGAGATTAGTTAGAGAGACAGAGAATGAGAAAAAGGGGTGAAAAAGCACTTGATGATTAAGTACAAAAACTTCGTTGCATATTCTGAAGGAGTGGATATACAGTAGTTGATGGATTGGATCAGAGGACTTGAGTTGAGGACTCCTGGCTTTTGTCCCTGGTTCTGACTCTGACTTGCTGTGTGGCTTTATAGTATGCAGTTGAGGCAGTCCCAGGAGAGCAAAGTCAAACAGACTCTTAGACAGCTCTGTTAAGTGATTCTTCTCCTTTGTAGATTTGTTTTGTTTTACAATATTTCTGAGATTATTTAGAGAGGATCCAAAAGGCCTTTGCACAGCTGCGACTCAGTTGTAATAAGCAGCAGGAAACTGCTAGAGAGGTAACTACAGCAGACACTATGAGGAATATCATGCAAATTACATTCATGCATAATTCCTATTGATTTTCATGGTAGTTCCTCACACAGAATTATGGTAGCATTTGGCCCAATGGCCTGTTTATATTAGCTTTGGTGGTTATGGAATCCACATTTGATAGTTTCTATAGTTACTAGAGCCATAACACACTCGTGGGTCACTCATGGCTTCATTCATTCCTTCTCCAGGGTTTTTTGATGGGCTAAACAAGGTTCTCATCGGCTTTCTGTGTAACTCCACACTGACATCAGAATCTTAGCTGACAAAGTTAGTGTCCTTTCTGGTATCAGTCAATCTCCCAGCAGTGTTTGGAGATGCTGTGATGAAGTGGGGGATTTTCTTAGTTTTTCTTGTTTTTTTTCAATGGTTTGCATACAGAAGGGGTGGGACGCAGTTTCCCTGGGTGTTACTGGTTTAACAAGGTGATGGGAGAGGGAGTTTGTTGTTACAGAGGACCAGCGATGGATCTTGGGACCCCAGCCAATGGCTTGGAGAATGGATACCCCAGCGACTGGTGACCAGGAGGCCCAGCTCAGGAGTCGCAGACAGTTCTGGCCAGTGGGAGGACAATGGGCTGCAAAGAGAGGACCCCGGTGATCTGACCAGCCGGTTCCTTCCAGAGGGGAACAAAGGATGGCTGAGAGGAGAGGAGACCCAGGCGACCCTGTTTACCTGGATAGAAGACAATGGACAGAGGCAGGGCTTGTGGGGGAAGGTGATATCAGATGCCCAGCTGGAAAGCACAGGGGCTCAGGACTCAGAGAGAGAGCAGGCAGAGTCTACTGGATGCAGGAGAGACTTAGATCTGCTGTGCTGAGGGAGGCCAGGCTTGAGGGCCCTGATAGTTTCCTGTGCTGTGTTCAGATGCTCAATAAACCCTCCTGTTTTACGCTGGCTAAGAGACACTCCGGTCTAGAGAACAGGGTTGCATTATTCCCTCTGGGAGTGGAGGCCCCAGGGGTCCAGAGCGAGTGGACTCCATGAGGGGGCCCACTGTGAGAGACAGGCGTGCTAAGGCTCAGAGAGGTGCAGTTCCAGGAGGCGGCGGGGCTTAACCCCCGAGAGAGAGTGGGCCCCTCAGAAGGGCTGTCGCACTGAAGGGACCGTACTGGGCCAAGAGTGGGCATGACCTGTGAGTCCGTGACAGATGCTATGATGTCAACTTGCCCAGAAAGGAAGACAATGTGTTAGTAGAGCTTCTGGGAAATTTTCTGATGAAAACCAGTCAGGCAGAATGGCCAGAGTACCCACATGGATTCCTGCCAACATAGGCTCCTCTGGGCACTTGCGTTTCCAGGCTACCCAACTTTCCAGGGAGCTGGTAGCATGGCTGTGCAAAGAGGACACTGCCCAAGGAGTCAGGCAGCCAGAAGCAAGCTGAAGAATTCCGTATTGGGTACCCTGAAATGAAATTCATCAGAATTTTCCTCCCGGGAAAAATTTTAAATTTTCATCATGATTCAGGATGAAGAGTTAAAAAAAACCCATTTTCCACCCAGCTCTACATGTTAGTGTCACAGACAACTTATTTCCAATGCAATAAGTCAGACTATACCTGCATGACAAGATTATCTGGAATGTTTTCTTGCCTTTTAGTGATAAGCCAGAAATAAACATGCATTTGTTATAGACAGTCAGAAAGGATAGATCCCTCATGGAAACGTTTCAGCTCTGACACATTTGGACACAGTCATCAGCCAAGCCACTCTATTCTCTATAGCAGTGGTTCTCAAACTTTTTTGTGTGTGGACCACTTGAAATTTGCTGAGGGTCTCGGCAGACCACTTAATGATCTTTCCAAATGTTGTTTGTACCATTAGCTAACTATTGTAAAGCATTTTGGATAAAAATGCTATATAAAAAAACCCCTTAATTATTAATTACAAATAAAAGCACACAACTCATATTTTAATATCAGTTCAGTAGTCTTACCTTTCTAATAAATGCGATGGATGTGCCCTCTCTCTCCCGCCATGGCAGCCCCTGAGCTGGGGCTGGGAAGGAGGCGGGGAGGGTCTCTCTCCTGCCACGGCAGCCCCCGAGCTGGGGCTGGGAAGGTGGGGGATCTCTCCCTGGTAGCCGCAGCCCTGGAGCTGGGGAAAGTCGGCTCTTTCTCTGGCTGCCACAGCCCTGCACCTCCCAAATTCTCCCCAACCCCCTCTTCTCACCCTATTTCCCCCTACCACCTACCCCCTATTCTCCCCAAGGCCACCACCTCACCTTACATGTGTGTCTTCTCCAGGGTCCAGGCACCTAATTAGTGGAGCTGTGCTTGTGTGGCTTCACTAATTAGGTGGGTAGCCCTTCATTCTTTTGTGTGCGGCCACCCAGGTGCGCACCTTAGAGGGAACTATCCGCGGACCACCTGAATGGAGCTCGCGGACCACTGGTGGTCCACGGACCACCGTTTGAGAACCTCTGCTCTATAGCAAGAGTATCTAAAGCATAAGAATATTAGCTCTCCCTTGTTTCAACTGCATTTGCAATGCAGATACACTTGGTTCCCTTCTTCCTTACCCCAAGAAGTGCACAGCAAAATATACGACTTGAACCCTATTCTCCTGATGCAACATACAGATAACCCTCTGAAGGCTGGTGGACAGCCTTTGTCAGCAGCCTAAGACAAAATCGGCCATGTCCAGTTTAGTTTGTAGCCTTTACCTCAGGGCTGTGTATTCCTCAACACACACACAAATGTGGAGCAATAATACGACGCAACAGTCCTGTTCTCACCTGAGAGTGAGGTGACCCCTGGCCTCTGGTAGCTTAACAATCTCGCCCTTCCCGAGCCTGGGGGGAGAGGGGGTTGGGATTGGGGGCACAGTCCACAGGGTCAATTGGTCTGCCTTCTCATAGCATTCTGCTGCATTCACTGAAGAGTGTACTGCCCGCCCTTTCTTGGAGCTGGGGGTAGGGGGCTGCTATTCATAGCTGGAAATCATCCCACCTAATCACTAGATGCTGTCCAACTGAGTCAGACAGTTCCCAACACCTGCCTGCTGGGCTTCTCTCCAGAACGGAGTTGGCTGCGCCCCGGTCCCCTTGAATCGCCAGACACCCTGTAATGCCCTCATTGATTCCAATGGAGACTAAACCCTGCTGTACAGACTGTCCGATCCCAGCTTTGTCAATTTGATTCTTCCTCAACCAATCCTGCTGCAAACTTTAGCAGCCCCAGTCCACCTTTCCATTTCTTTGGCTGTGTTTTAAAGGACTGTCTTGCATTCACTGAGAGGTTATTTTTACCCATCAATTTGCCAAAGGTCCTAGAGAAGCCATAAGTAAAGAGCACACCATGGGGCATTGGGGGATAATTCTACCCTTACATCCTGAGTAAAGAAGTCAACCTAATTAATGACTTCCCTCCAACTGGCCGTGTGCAGAATAGTAATTTGGGTACTGGCAAACCAGGACTTACTGTCAATTCACAAATTCACAAATGCCAGCACTGCAGTTCTCTACAGCTCAACTTACAACAGGGATCAATACTGCACTCACAGCAAGCCCTTGTATATTTTATTTATGGCGAACATATTTTGAAACTTTTTTTCCCCTCGATTGTTTTTAAGAATTATTGCAGCCACCACACTTGATTTACACCAGCCCAATTTTAGTCTCTTCTCTCCTGCGGCCAGAACAATAGGTGATGGTGTGTGTTTGTGTGCATTCATGTGTGCACACATTTTTGTGTCTATTGGGGGTGGGAGGGGGTGCGCAGATATATGTGTAATGGCATATGTAAATCTGTGGTTCTTATTCTCAATTAAACTAAGGCCTCTTTACACTGCTCGGACAGTATATTTGTAATTTAAAGCCAAGTTTACACTACCAGAGTAGTGTAAAATAGCCTTAGAGCAAATGAGAATTGGCCCTTTTACATAGGTGTTTGTGCACGTTTCTACGTGTGTGTCAGAATACAAACTATGGAACAGGGATAGGTTGCAACCAAAACCCCATTTCTGACCTCCCCCAAACTTTAAGGGAGGTCAATTCCATGTCCATATCCTGACATTATAACTCTGCCCTGCCTCCACCCTTGTGCTCTTACAAGATACACTTGCGGTTGTCTTTCATGGAGATTGACATATATTTACTCAATAAAATGAACAGAGCAACTTCCCAATCCTACAACCTGTTATATATTTATTTCTTTGGTAGATTCCAAGAAGAAATACTTTGGTTAGATAACAGAGGTTTCTGGGTTCACTGCACATTTTGAGTTAGTGCTACATTATCACAACAAAATGATAATGCACTTAACTTTAGCAGGTGAAGGAACAAGATAAAACACATTTATTTTAAAGTCTAACATAAAAATCCCTGGCTAAATATGTATGAGAAAAACAGGGAATTTTAATATAGAAACTGAATTATATAAAGAAATACGTGCACATTCAGGCAGGAAAATAACAGTGTTATAAAACTCTTCAAAAATAACATTTATTAACCAAAAAGATCACTAGTCTTTACCTAGATCTCTTTTGTATAAGATGTGTGGCCACTAGCATTCTATAAAGAGATCACTCCGGAGTCATCATTTGGGTGTCTGTTTATGGGACTTTCAAAGCCCATCCCTCTATTTCCTCAGGCAGGTGAAGTTTAGTTCAAGACTTCCCTTTTTAGTAGACTATTGAGGTTGGGCCAGCTTAACCCTATCACACCTTCTGCCACCCCAGTGAGTCACAGCAGCCAAATACTCTCTTTTGGTGGCTTCCATCTAGAACATGAAACTTAGAATTGGCCCAGCCCTAGATCAATGATATGTACATCAATCAGTTGCCATATGGACATCTTTTAAGGTTCTGAAGAACCTGGCTGTAACCCTTTGACACCACGTTGTGCCCTCCATCAGGAAATGGACTTTGACCACCCAACCAGTCTGCTAGTGAACACACATCAGAGGATAAACAATATGGGATGGATTTGACGCTGTGCCATAGTAATGAAAGGCTCTGTAGCCCAGTATCGATCTCCTCAGCTACCCAGTCCCCCACAAAATAGGTACCTCTAATCATTACTGTCTGAATTCTTCAGTACCTCATTAGTTTACTTCTCAAGCTTAACTTTGCATGAACAATGTGGTGGTGGTAGTGTTTTGTGCAGGGAAGATAATTACATTACTGCTGTCTGTATGGGAAGGACCATTGTTATGGCCTTCCATTAAATATCTGTGAAATCTCTTTCTGCACCATGGAAAGAAAAATAACAGCTGAACCAAATGCAAATCAGGCACAGTTGCACTTACTCTGCATTCTTTATAATGAATACACATTCGTTCTCCAGGCCACTTGCTTAAATGGTGATAATAACTGTGTTTGTATCAGGCTGCAACATCCCTGGATTCCACGGAGCGCTGTATTTATATACTTTTACTTCATACTTGTTTAAAGAGACCATTTTTAAAAACTGAACTAAGCAAGGTTTTTTGGGGGTAGGAAACTGTTCCTCAGCTTTCAATATTCTATAAACATGGAGCATCAGTTTAACCGTTACCTAAAAGGTAATGTGATGGACGATTCACTATAGATTTGAAATATTGCAGGAAGACTGCATTCATGAATTCTGAACAAGAGCAACAATTTTTCAAATATATATTGTCAAAGCTATTTTCTCTCCAATAACATTTCACATAAAATGTTACAAGTGTAATGGCTATTTTACTTGCAGTTAAAAAGTGCATACCATTGTAATATATCAGCTGTTGTTAAGATGACATCAGGGAATATGTGAAGGGTTTTTTTTTTTCTTATCCTATTTGAGCCTTCTTTACTACCAGTGTTTCCCATTAAATAGACTAGTATTAAAGAATTTCTAGAGAAAGTATACAGCCTATATATTACTTTTTTGTTCTCAGTAGATTTTGGTACCTACATTTAACATACATTACTATATATCGAAGGGCATAGTGGCATCTCTCTATAGCAGGGGTCGGCAACGTTTGGCACGCGGCTCGCCAGGGTAACCACCCTGGCGGGCCGGGCCAGTTTATTTACCTGCTGACCCGGCAGGTTCAGCCGATTGCGGCCCCCACTGGCCGCGGTTCGCCGTCCTGGGCCAATGCGGGCGGCGGGAAGCCGTGGCCAGCTCATCCCTCGCCCGCGCCGCTTCCCGCCGCCCCCATTGGCCCAGGACAGCAAACCGCGGCCAGTGGGGGCCGCGATTGGCTGAACCTGCCGCGTCAGCAGGTAAATAAACTGGCCCGGCCCGCCAGGGTGCTTACCCTGGCGAGCCGCGTGCCAAACGTTGCCGACCCCTGCTCTATAGACTGCATATCTGAGCTTACTCTAGGATTTCACTCACATCTGTCAAATAAGTAATTTCTTAATCAGCCTACGGTTGTTTTGAATGGTGGCTTGTTCCCAAATTATATTTAATTGGAGGGTTGATCTAAGCTGCCAATCCAAAGATCACAAAAGTAGGATGATCATCATAGTTCAGTACACCTGGGTGTTAACAAGCAGTCTGTTGGAATAAAATTACAGCCCTTAAACAGTATGTGTTCAAAATTGTTGTAGAATTAAATTTAAAAAAATGTTAAAGAGTTCTAAGGGGCTAGCAAAGAAATCCAGAGTTACACAGAGATAGGTAAAGCTGTATATTTATAAACACATAGGGTGAAATTCTGGTTCCATTGAAGTCAATGGCAAAACTCCCATTGCTTTGGATAGAGACAGGATTTCACCCAGGGTGTGGGGTTTTTCAAAACTGCTCAGCAGAGAATGGGTGTTTTTCCACGGACTTCAGTGGGAACAGAGTTAGGCTAACGCTGAATGCTTTCGAACATCCCACTTATAGCTGTACTATTAAGCAGAGCATATAACAAACCTGTGTGGCATTATGATGTTCCCTTCCCCCATCTCCCCATTGGTTGTTGCTTTCACTCATTGCATCAGCATTACAGTTCAGCCTTGATCTTGCATTGGAATGTGTTAGAATGGAGTCTGGGCATGGGGCCAGATTAGCAGATCCCTGATCAGGATCATGACCTTAGAAGTAAGCTCTTCAGCACAAGGGATAATGGTGTCTATTTCTTTACCTCACTTTGGGTGCTGTGCATTTATTAAACAACTCTAACAAGAATTTCAATATAACTGGAGTTTGGGTTCAATTTACATAAGCACCGAAAAGATGAGGAGTCTGGTGGCACCTTAAAGACTAACAGATTTATTTGGGCATAAGCTTTCATGGGTAAAAACCCACTTATACAGATGCATGGAGTGAAAATTACAGATACAGGCATAGATACACGGGCAAATTAAGAGGAGGGAGTTACTTTACAAGTGGAGAACCAGTGATAACAAGGCCAGTTCAGTCAGGATGGATGTGGTCCACTCCCAATAATTGATGAGGAGGTGTCAATACCAAGAGAGGGAAAATTGCTTTTGTAGTCAGCCAGCCACTCCCAGTCCCTATTCAAGCCCAAATCAATGGTGTTAAGTTTTCAAATGAATTGTAGCTCTGCAGTTTCTCTTTGAAGTCTGTTTTTGAAGTTTTTGTTGTTGAAATAGGGCTACTTTTAAATCTGTTATTGAATGTCCAGGGAGATTGAAGTGTTCTCCTTCTGGCTTTTGTATGTTACCATTCCTGAGGTCTGATTTGTGTCCATTTATTCTTTGACGTAGAGACTGTCCAGTTTGGCCAATGTACATGGCAGAGGAGCATTGCTAGCACATGATGGCATATATCACATTAGTAGATGTGCAGATGAATGTGCCCCTGATGGTGTGGCTGACCTGATGGTGTGGCTGATGTGGTTGGGTCCTATGATGGTGTCGCTAGAGTTGATATGGGGACAGAGTAGGTAACGGGGTTTGTTACAGGGATTGGTTCCTGGGTTAGTGTTTCTGTGGTGTGGTGTGTAGTTGCTAGTGAGTATTTTCATCAGGTTGGGGTGCTGTCTGTAAGCGAGAACTGGCCTGCCCCCCAAGGTCTGTGAGAGTGAGGGATAATTTTCCAGGATAGGATGTAGATCGTTGAAGATGTGCTGGAGAGGTTTTAACTGGGACCAGTGATGTTCTGTTATTTCCCTTGTTGGGCCTGTCCTGTAGTAGGTGACTTTTGGGTACCCGTCTCGCTCTGTCAATCTGTTTCCTCACTTCCCCAGGTGAGTATTGTAGTTTTAAGAATGCTTGATAAAGATCTTTTAGGTGTTTGTCCCTGAGGGATTGGAGCAAATGCGGTTGAATCTTAGGGCTTGGCTGTAGACAATGGATCATGTGATGTCTCCTGGATGGAAACTGGAGGCATGTCGGTAAGAATAGTGGTCAGTAGGTTTCCGATATAGGGTGGTGTTTATGTGACCATCACTTATTTGCATTGTAATGTCCAGGAAGTGGATCTCTTGTGTGGACTGGTCCAGGCTGAGGTTGATGGTGGGGTGGAAATTGTTGAAATCCAGGTGGAATTCTTCAAGGGCCTCCTTCCGGCGGGTCAAGTTGTCCTCAGATCTGAAATGGTTGTGGGTGAAGACAAAGTTACTTGAAAAGATGCTTCTCCAATCCTCATCCGCTAAGGATCACACATGCAGGTTTTCTCATGAGTTACAAGTCAAAGTCCATATCTGGCCCCAGCTGGAAATGTTGTTAGAAGACTCTCTCTTATGGTAATCCAGCCACGACAGTTCCATCCCTGGACAGAAACTAGAAGGAAAAAAAAAGTCAAAGAGGTTCAGGTTGAGAGTAAAAATAGATGAAGGTTCTTATTAAGTTTGCTCTTAACTCATGCCATTGTGCCTGGGTGTTGTACCTTGTAATATATCACCTGCTGTTCTGAGATCTCTGGAACTAGTCACTCTGGAGTTGGTTAAGTATTTAATTCAGACCTGTAATATATCTGAAAAGCTTCTGTATTTGATTTGTTTAGACTTTCAGTAGTGGTTTGACAAAATTTCTAAATGATTTGAAATATAAGAAAAAATATATAATGACAATCTCTAAAATCAGCAATGACCAAATATCTTAAATTTTATTATTATTTATTTATGATTAATGATTTATTTTGCCTGACACATTTGCATTGGAATTGATGATATATATGTCAAAATGCATCACGTTCTTATTTTTCTAGCATAATGGCTGAAGGCAAATCACAGACGAGGCATTTGTACTCTTACCCCCAAATAGATTGTAAAAATGCCTTTTCTTGTCATGCTTAGTCAAAGCAGTTGACTTTTATAGCTTCAAATCCTGCTAAGATAGAAAAGCAGACGGAGGTTGAGGTAATGTTGAGTCAGGTATGTGCCACTAGACAATAGTTTATCACTGACAGCATCCCACTGCTTGAGGTTTAATTGCTCCTTATTTTATCATGCACTCGTCTTCTTCAAAATAATTTAATAACACCAGCCGTTGCCATTAAAATCACACTCAAAATATGGTAGAAAGCAGCACAGCTGCAATCAAAGGCTTGTGGGGTTTATTGTCTTTTGTTTTCCCTAAGCGCAATCTAGGCTACATTTGATAATAAAATTGTGCGCACGGCAGTCAATATGAAGAAGCTGCTCTTGTTTCTGTATCACAGTGTTTTTAAAGATGTCATTTAAGAATCAAAGTGTGTTTTGCAAGGCTAGCTTTGAATAATGTTTCCTGCCTCTCAGAATGTCTGCAGGTGACGTAGCTCTTCCAGAGCAATCCAAATTAACCTTGAGCAGTACATTTTTAAGCACTGAATGGCAAGCTCTTGAAGGGGCTGAAAGAACAATGCAATAAATCTGACCACAATAAAAGCGAATGTGGGACGGTGCCAACCAGCATGCTTGGTGGCATGGAAATTGTGGAAGCTTATTGTTTGTGGGGAGATGTTCCTAGGCTCTTGCTTGCCGCAGTGAGCAGAAAGCCAGCTTCACCTGAAGGGACTGAAGATAGCTGCGTGCCTGATTTTGTCTCACGGAATAGCTTTTGGCAGAACCTGATGCTGTGCCATCTTTAATTAATGTGGTGGTGCTTTAGAAGACAGAGTAATGAAACAGTGTAACTAATTTGACTATCCCATAAGGTCAGCGAGTACTAGGGCAGCAAACACAATAACCCTTTTCTGATGCCGTTACCTTTCAGCAAGTGTTGAGTAGCCTTTTCTCTCTCAGTCACGTAATCAGTCAGTCTAGTCTGCATAGTCTTGTTCATTGCTGCCACTCGTACTCATGATGAGTTGTGCCTTACTCTTCGGACAGTCCAACAAAAATCACTGGAGCTCACCGAGCCATTAAATAAAGAGGAGTAAAAGTAGCAGCATCTGGCCCCTTGCTGGCTATCTTGGATCTTGGCATGTGCATTAATAAAATAGACATACGCTACTAGCTTAGAACATTTAAGTCTTTGCCAAGGACTAAAATATATTGTGTGGTGTTGAGAGAGTCAATGGCAGAGAAAGAAAATCTATAAAGTAATAAGCATTTTAAAAGGTCGTTATTATATCACTTAAATAAAAATGAGGCCTGGATTCATCCTCTAAGAAATCCTTTTATTAAAGAAAGTGTAATTGACACTCATTCCTGAGCAACTGGAAAGCAATAAATCATTCTAATTTGGGACTAAATAGAGAGGATTCAGAAGGCGCTAAGCAAAAGGTCTGTTCCAAGCACAGCTGGGTTTGTTCATAGATGCTCCAGGAACAGGGGATCTGTGGGATGGGGGGACACAGATGGAGACACTGAGATGTTTAGTGGTTCAGAAATCCTGGATAGCATTTTCTCTCCCTGACCATTTCCAGGCATCTCATATCCTGCAATTTCCTCCACAAACAAGCCCCAGTCAATACCGTATTTTCTTGGCACCTTAATGCTTCCTGCCTTTGTTGATGAAGGTGCTGTGTGTCTGGCAGACTCTGTGTTGTGTCCTAATATTTCTGAAGTCAACCATCACATGTCCTGGGGCTCTATCAGTTGCTAGCGAACAGGAGCAGCTAACGGGGGAGTTTGGCAAGGGACTTCTCCAGGTGAAGGAGGAGCGATTGCGGGACCCTTGGGGTAAATTTGTCGTCTGTAGTGTTTGTGGTGTGCTTGCTGCTTGACTGAAATATACCGTGTGGTCTGTTTGTTTGGGGGACCGTGTGCTGACCATGTGTGTGTGCTGAGCCTAGCGGCCTGCTAGGCGAGGCTGAGAGCTAGGAGCTTCTTGACGAGGCATCCAATCAACCCTTAACCAGGGGGAGGGGCTACTCAGGCAGAGCAGGGCTTTAAGAAGCATGCTCCTACGCAACCAGAGGAGCTAGCAACCGGGAGCGGCTAACAGGGGAGTTTGGCGAGGGAGTTTACAGGGGGAGTGTGACCAGGCGCTAGATACACCTAACATTCTTTGCACTTAAAGGTTAAAACACCGCTTGATAAAAACAAAGCACCAACAGGGGAACAAGCTTCAGGAGTAAAAAGAGAATGCATGCAGAAGTCCAGCAACAGAGTGGGAGCTACCCAGTTTATTGCACCCAATGCAGCATGTATCGGCTGGTGGTGTATGTATGCATTCGATGCAAGGAGCTCCTGGCCGTCAGAGACCGTGTACGGACTTTGGAGACCAGGGTGGCTGAGCTGGAGGAGCTAAGGGAGACAGAGAGGTACATAGATGAGACTTTCCGGGACACAGTAGAACGGTCTCACCCCCAGTCTGACAGCCTCTGTGCTGTTGAGGAGGATGAAAGCCTCAGGGAAGGAGAACATCCAACTGGAGCAGAGGGAAATGATCCCATAGTTGGGACCCTCCTCCCAGATGATGTGGTATCCTCTCGCACTGAGGATACTTCTCCGGGAGAGGGAACTCCAGTTATTAGGAAGAGATAGGTATTAGTAATGGGCAATTCGATCATTAGAAACATAGATAGCTGGGTTTACGATGATTGGGAGAACCGCATGGTGACTCGTCTGCCTGGTGCGATGGTTGCGGATCTCTCGAGACATCTGGATAGGTTTATGTGTAGTGCTGGGGAGGAGCCGGTGGTCGTGGTACATGTAGGTACCAACGACATGGGGAAGGATAGGAGAGAGGTCCTGGAGGCCAAATGTAGGCTGCTAGGTAAGAGATTGCAGTCCAGGACCTCCATGGTAGCATTTTCTGAAATGCTCCCAGTTCCACGCGCAGGGCCAGTTAGACAGGCAGAACTGCAGGGTCTCAATGCGTGGATGAGACGATGGTGTAGGGAGGAGGCATTTAGATTTATTAGGAACCGGGGAAGCTTTTGGGAGAGCGGGAGCCTATACAGGAAGGATGGGCTCCACCTAAACCAAAACGGAACCAGATTGATGGCGCTTAACATTAAAAAATGTTGTAGAACAGTTTTTAAACTAAGGGCTGGGGGAAAGCCGATGGGTGTGGAGGAGCATGTGGTTCGGTCATTCCTTAGGGGAGGATCTATAAATGGCGATTCCCTATGTCCTAATAAGGAGGAGAGGATGGAAAATGATAAAATCCAGGGAGGATCTGATGAAAAAAACAGTCAAATGAAAAAAAGTCCCATTCAATTACATCATGCAATAGAGGACAGCCGAAAATGACAAGTTTTTTAAATGCTTATATACCAATGCTAGAAGTCTAAATAATAAGATGGGTAATGAACTAGAGTGCCTAGTATTAAATGAGGATATTGATATAATAGGCATCACAGAAACCTGGTGGAATGAGGATAATCAATGGGACACAGTAATACCTGGGAACAAAATATATCAGAAGGACAGAACAGGTCGTGCTGGTTGGGGAGTGGCACTATATGTGAAAGAAAGCATAGAATCAAATGAAGTACAAATCTTAAATAATCTAAATTGTACTATAGAATCTCTATGGATAGTAATTTCATGCTTGAAAAATAAGAATATAGCAGTAGGTCTATATTACAGACCACCTGACTAGGATGGTGTTAGTGGCTCTGAAATGCTCAGGGAGATTAGAGAGGCTATTAAAATAAAAAACTCAATAATAATAATGGGGGATTTCAACTATCCCCATATTGACTGGGTACATATCACCTCAGGAAGGGATGCTGAGATAAAGTTTCTTGACACCTTAAATGGCTGCTTCTTTGAGCAGCTGGTCCTGGAACCCACAAGAGGAGAGGCAATTCTTGATTTAGTCCTAAGTGGAGCACAGGATCAGATCCAAGAGGTGAATATAGCTGGACCACATGGTAATACTGATCATAATATAATAAAATTTAACATCCCTGGGGTGGGGAAAACTCCACAGCGGCCCAACACTGTAGCATTTAATTTCAGAAAGGCGAACTACACAAAAATGAGGAGGTTAGTGAAACAGAAATTAAAAGGTACAGTACCAAAAGTAAAAATCCTGCAAGCTGTGTGGAAACTTTTTAAAGACACCATAACAGAGGCTCAATTTAAATGTATACCCCAATTTAAAAAACATAGTAGGAGAACCAAAAAAGAGCCACTGTGGTTAAAAAACAAAGTAAAAGAAGCAGTGAGAGGCAAAAAGGCATCCTTTAAAAAGTGGAAGATAAATCCTAATGAGGAAAATAGAAAAGAGCATAAACTCTGGCAAATGAAATGTAAAAATATAATTAGAAAGACCAAAAAAGAATTTGAAGAACAGCTAGCCAAAGACTCCAAAAGTAATAGCAATTTTTTTTTAATACATCAGAAGCAGAAGCCTGCTAAACAACCAGTGGGGCCACTGGACAATCGAGATGCTAAAGGAGCACTCAAAGATGATAAGACCATTGCGGAGAAACTAAATGAATTCTTTGCCTCGGTCTTCACTGTTGAGGATGTGAGGGAGATTCCCAAACTTGAGCCATTCTTTTGGGGTGATAGATCTGAGGAACTGTCCCAAATTGAGGTGTCATTAGAGGAGGTTTTGGAACAAATTGATAAACTAAACAGTAATAAGTCTCCAGGACCTGATGGTATTCACCCAAGAGTTCTGAAGGAACTCAAATGTGAAATTGCAGGACTACTAACTGTCATCTGTAACCTATCATTTAAACCAGCTTCTGTACCAAATGACTGGAGGATAGCTAATGTGACACCAATTTTTAAAAAGGGCTCCAGAGGTGACCCTGGCAACTATAGGCCAGTAAGCCTCACTTCAGTACTGGGCAAATTGGTTGAAACTATTGTAAAGAACAAAATTGTCAGACACATAGATGAACATAATTTGTTGGGCAATAGTCAACATGGTTTTTGTAAAGGGAAATCATGCCTCACCAATCTACTAGAACTCTTTGAGGGGGTCAACAAGCATGCGGACAAAGGAGATCCAGTGGATATAGTGTATTTAGATTTTTCAGAAAGCCTTTGACAAGGTCCCTCACCAAAGGCTCTTAAGCAAAATAGCAGTCATGGGATAAGAGGGAAGGTTCTCTCATGGATTGGTAATTGGTTAAAAGGTAGGAAACAAAGGATAGGAATAAATGGTCAGTTTTCAGAATGGAGAGAGGTAAATAGTGGTGTCCCCCAGGGATCTGTACTGGGCCCAGTCCTATTTAACATATTCATAAACGATCTGGAAAAAGGGGTAAACAGTGAGGTGGAAAAATTTGCAGATGATACAAAACTACTCAAGATAGTTAAGTCCCAGGCAGATTGCGAAGAGCTACAAAAGGATTTCACAAAACTGGGTAACTGGGCAACAAAATGGCAGATGAAATTTAATGTTGATAAATGCAAAGTAATGCACATTGGAAAACATAACCCTAATTATACATATACAATGATGGGGTCTAAATTAGCTGTTACCACTCAAGAAAGAGATCTTGGAGTCATTGTGGATAGTTCTCTGAAATCATCCATTCAATGTGCAGCGGCAGTCAAAAAAGTGAACAGAATGTTGGGAATCATCAAGAAAGAGAGAGATAATAAGACAGAAAATATCATATTGCCTCTATATAAATCCCCGGTATGCCCACACCTTGAATACTGCATGCAGATGTGGTCGCCCCATCTCAAAAAAGATATATTGGAATTGGAAAAGGTTCAGAAAAGGGCAACAAAAATGATTAGGGGTATAGAAAGGCTTCCATATGAGGAGAGGTTAATAAGGCTGGGACTTTTCAGCTTGGAAAAGAGGCGACTAAGGGGGGATATGATAGAGGTCTATAAAATCATGAGTGGTATAGAGAAAGTAAATAAGGAAGTGTTATTTACTCCTTCTCATAATACAAGAACAAGGGGCCACCAAATGAAATTAATAGGTAGCAGGTTTAAAACAAACACAAGAAAATATTTTTTCACGCAACGCACTGTCAACCTCTGGAACGCCTTGCTAGAGGGTGTTGTCAAGGCCAATACTATAATGGGGTTCAAACGGGAGCTAGATAGATTCATGGAAGATAGGTCCATCAATGGCTATTAGCCAGGATGGGCAGGAATGGTGTCCCTACCTGTTTGCCAGAAGCTGGGATTGGGTGACAGGGCATGGATCACTTGATGATAACCTGTCTGTTCATTCCCTTTGGGGCACCTGCCATTGGCCACTGTCAGAGGACTCGCTACTGGGCTTGATGGACCTTTGGTCTGACCCAGTATGGCCATTCTTATGTTATCCCAGAGTGCATTGTGTGTCCGAATGCCCGCTCAGGAATATGTAGGGGCTGTCAGATATGTCCTATGAAATGTCACACTATCAACAAATGTAGGCAGAACTGAGGGGAGCAGAGAGAGATTCTTTTATTAGCAACAGTTTATAAAACAGTTCAAGTTTGGTTCAAATCAGGGAGCAAGCTGTGGTTCAGACTGCAGTGAGACAGCATCCCGGCACCTCTCAAGGGCTGTTACTCTCCAGAATTTCATCTTTCTTTCTTTCTTTCTTTCTTTCTTTCTTTCAAGTCTCTAGCTGTTATGGTTGTAAGGAAACCTCTGAAATGTGAACTCCTCATTCCTCTCTGTGAGGGATGACATCAGATGTGCATATACATTTCAGCATGGCTAACTCAGTATTCCTCATGTAAGGAGATGGGGATGGTAGATTTGCAAAATGTATCTCATTTTGCTGCCACAAACGGGTGATATTTATTTCCCCTCTCTCCCCTTACAAGGGACCAACCCAAGGAGTGTCACAGTTCCTCTGGGCATATTCAAACCCCACTGACAAGGGGACAATCTCGGGGAGCATGCACGGTCACATTTAGAACATCTACACCACCGACTCTGAGTGGAGTTCCATTTTGATGATTCACAGGGATGGGTCTTATTTTGTGGGTGGAGCTTGGAAGAGTATGGCCTCCCCCCTCTGCCCCAATTCTACCCTGGTTTAGACCTGGTCTGCCCTTGACCCCCTCTTTAATTCTGACTGACATTATTTGTGTAAGTGGAGAGCCCCAAAAAATGATTCTAGCATCCTTTTTAATGACTCACCACTCATTGGCATCAAATTGCTACAATATGGATGTACAGGGCAGGGGAAGCGGGGAAACTAAAGACACAATTGTGCCTTCTCTTTCCAGCAGAAGAAAGACGTTTTAGTTTTACAAGAACCAACCAGCTTCAGAGAAAGGAGAAAAAAAAAAGTTCAAGTAGCTAAAGGACTTAAAATTATGCTATCTATCACTAGGAGGTAAAGCAGAGATGAGCAGGACATTTCCACAGGGAATCCTTGCAACAGCAACTTGTATTGCCAGGAAAAATAGCCACAACAAATCTGAAAGTAGGTTCTGGTCAAAACGGAGTAAACACATACTTATGATTGAATACACATCCCGTGGGAAGACATGCTTGGGAAAGCATATGAATTACAGACAAACACTAGGAGAGCCTGCGAGGCGTGTGCAGAAATTGTGATGCTGAGCTAGTAGAAAAGAAGATACTGCTAAATCTAACTGGGGACAAATGTCAAGTTGGCAATTTTCCTTTGCATAGTCTACAGACACTGCCTCGGTCAATAAAATGCAAGGAGATAGGGGATTGGTCCTGCTTTTAGCAGGAAGTTGGACTAGATGACCTCCTGAGGTCCCTTCCAATCCTGATATTCTATGATTCTACCTGCAGGCTTCTGTAGCTGACTAGGGGTTCAGATTCTGCCAGTCTTATGTTACCGAGCACTTACTCACACAAGTAGTCCTGTTGGAGTCAGAGGGTGAGTAAGTGCTATGCAATGTGAGTAAGGCTTGTGGAATGTAGCCGCTGGGAATGAAACTCATTGGCTCAGAAGTAATTGCTGGATAATCTACACTCTGGTTCAGTAGTGAGATGGTTGATTGACAAGCTTCAGATAAAAGAGAAACTTCCCCTTTACCTTCACTTGACAGAAATCAAATCCAAGCCTTTTCAGAGATTCAGAAACCTAAGGCTGTGCCAACACTAGAAAGGCAGCAGCGGCACAGCTGCTCCACTGTAGCGCTTCGGTGTAGACACTTACTACAGCAATTGAAAGGGTTCTTCTGTCACTGTAGTAAGTAAGCCCACCTCTCTGAGAGGTAGTAGTTAGGTGGACGGAAGAATACTTCCATCAACCTAGCGCTGTTTACACTGGTGCTTAGGTCGGTTTAGCTACTTCTCTCAGGGGTGTGATTTTTTCCACACCCCTGAGCAATATAACTGGGTCAACCTAACTTTCTAGAGTTGACCAGTCCTAAGTTGTCATCTTATATGTTTTTTTTAATGATTGTATGAGCTGCTGGGCCAAATCCCTCTCTCTCCTATATCCACTCAACCCCAGTGACTTAAACTGGGGTGCCTGGATGTAGGAGAGTGCAGCATGTGGCCCACTGCCATTTCAAGATAAATTCTTCAGTGAGGTTTGCAACCCCTGCATTCCCTTTGCCCGTTTATTTTGGAATTGTACCGCAGAAATGCGAATTGAATGTGTGGCACGATTTGTTCTTCAGAATCCATGCAGCTTCTTAGCAAGCATATGGCATGGACCCGATTCCGCCCTTTGCACTGCCAGAGGAGTTTTAAAGCTACCCTGAAATGGGCAGCCGAGCATTCCCTCAGGACTGAGAGGGAGCTGAAAGGCATCTTCAAGCTGCCTTCGCATCCCCCCACCTTCAGCTGCACCAAGGTCAGTTTTAAGCACTGCTGGGGTTTGAGCCCTGAGTGCCTACTTCACTTATCCCATTGGGATCCAAAAATGGCATGTGCATCACATCCAGTGGAAACTGGAGAAAGCAGGCAGGGCAGTGGTTCTTTTTGCTCTTTTATGTACTTCTTGGAGTGAGTTTGCCTCCTTCAGGAGCAGTTAAATTTTTTAATTTTTTTTTCTAATTGAGGACATGGAACAGCTTTGATCTGAAACAGCTCCAGGCTGGCTCTGTGATTTTCTGCCCACTAGTAATGCAGCAGAAGGAGTGGGAAGTGTACAGGAGAGCTTTGGTTATGGAAGAGGAGAGGCCTCCTCTGAAGTGCTGTTGTCGGGGGTGGGGGCGGGGAAGGGCCTCAGAGAGCTGAAGGGAGTTTTGTAGCTGTGTAGAAGTCTGTGACAGCAGAACAGTGTGAGGGCTTTTGCCACAGAAGGAAGGTAATCTGGGTCCCAGCCTCCTGTGTGGTTATGGGGTGCTTTCTGACTGATATAAGAATTTGCCTGATATTGGTCAAAGGAGCTGCCAATATCACCCACAGCAGGCTGGATAAGCGTGGTGCAGGGGATGCTCTGTCTGCTGCCTTCTCTCCATTTTGTTTTTCTTCCCCAGGTTGCTTCAGGGTTTCCTGGGCAGTCAGGTAGAAAGTTCAGATCCTTGGCAGCAGTGTGACACTGTGACAGTAATGCAGACAGACACGAGTCTGCAGTATGAACATTCTTATTCAGTAGCTTAGGAAGCTACACACAGCTCTCACGGGTGAATTGAGACTAGAGAGAACTTCACACAATAGCCAGCTGCTGGAATCATACCACTGTCATCTACTCCCTGTTCCTAACACCAACCTGGGGGGCATAGCTGGCCCCAGAGACCCAAGGTTCATCTTCTGGCCCTGGGTCCTGAACCGCCCAGCAAGTGGCTGGTTGGTAGCAAAGAGCTATACACTTTGCTGTCTCCTGCGAGTTATTTCAGCATCAGGGTCACTTCTAAGTACTTGTGGCTCAAATTCCAAGATTCTTTCTTATTCCTTTCCAGTATCACTCTTGGCTACCAGCGATTGACTAATAGTCAGTCTGCTAGAGACTCAGATTAATAGATCCACACTGTTAGGAAGTTATAGTGCTCTCTAGAGGCTGGATGGCTGTCTCAACAGCTTTCTGGCACTTTGTAACATACAGAAATATAGATTGAGCCTATGGATTTTACAAGTTAGCACTAATTTTGCTTTTCACCTCGAATTGTTCCCTTTATTGACACTAGACGCTAGTGTGGAGTAAATACATTTCAAGATAAATTCTTCAGTGAGGTTCCTTTGGAGTTCTGGCTTGATTGGAACTGTGTGGGTGAAAGGAACCAGGAAGGTGAGTGAAAGCATCTGAATGTGACTGAAATTGCTGTTGATGTGCAAAAGAAAGGAGTGCCAAAAAGGGCTCCCTGTGAAGGTGGCCTGTGATTAGAAACTTTATAATAAGAGCCAAAAAAGCAACTCTGTCAAGCCAGCCTTAAGGAACTGAACAAAGAGGGACACAAACATCTGTTGATTGGTGATCTCATGGGTGACTTAAGGGGAAATGGGGCCAACCATAACTGTGCCATAATTAATTAGTTGCTTCCCAGCCTGCAGGAGATGGGATTGATGAGGGCCAGATGATAGCGTAATGGACACCTGGGCCTAATAAAAAGGCTGAGTCAGTGAGAACAGTCTGAGAGTGGGAATTGGGGAGTCAGTAGGTTCTCATGGAATGCCCTGAGCCCAGGTCTGCAGGATGCTTTAGGGGAGCAGTCTAAGGCCCAGTGCTCCATACCAGCACTGGGAAGGATTCAAGGAACAGAGCCCAGCAGGGGCTCAGAACAAGACTCCAGGGGAACCGGCCTGAGAGCTGAGTGCTTGATCCTAGAGCCATTATGACTCTCAAAGGTATTTCAGGAAGGGGCGGGAATAGGGCCTACAGGGTGGGCTGAAGAGAAGCCTGGAGGGGTAGGGGGAACCTTCTGGTTTGGGACTCTTTAGTTGGACATTTAACCCCTTCTGGGATAGCAAGTTTATTTGTGACTTTGCTGGAAGGCTAAGCCACATCTCCAGCATTGGCTTGTGTGGAGAGCTCAGGAGACCCAGCTCAGGGGGGGAAACTGAGGCAGGAACTGCCAGCCGTGCCATGCTTGGCCAGCCGAAGCTATGGGGTAGCCACACCCCCTCACAGGTGACATAAGAAAATGTTCCATTAATTCAAAGCTTTTTCTGTTCTTAGTGACCAGTATGTTACTAGAATTCTCCCATTCAGTACTTGGTAATTCAAACACTTCACTTATCCTTCAGAGTTGATATTTTTGAGTAGTCAAATACTTGAATGAACCCCCTAAACTTATAAATTACTCCCATTGCATTTGTTTTAAAAATATTGTCTGTGTTGATTCTCTCCACAGGTGATAATATTTACAAACAGGATGTGCAAACAAACAAAATATGTCTTGTGACGGTTGGGTGTACATGGATTATATCACCAGTTGATTATGCAAGAACAATTGGATGGCTAACAGGGCATCCATTATATGCAAATACTAGTTGCTTTAGAATAGGGCAAAAGCTCCGTGCCAAAGGTGTTTTTCCATTTCATTTAGATTGATACCAGTTGGAGCAAAGCCACTATAATGAGAAATCTGGTAAAGATAAACTGATAGTCACTAGATCCCATATTCTGTCAGTTTCTACTTTCCAATTCCCTTTAAATGGCTCCTTTCACTCAAGAGCACCAGGACTCCAACCTCCTTGGCTGTCCTTCAAACAGGGTAGGCTGACAGCTGACTCAAAGATTTATAGGTTTGCCTTAACTCATTGGGCTGACAGGTAGCAAGGCTGAGAATTATGTGGGCATCATTCTGACTGCAGGAACTGGTTAAGGACGGGACTTGTTTAGGGTGGGAGCTGGTCACACTGGAGACAGGTCCTCTGACAAGTAAATTGTTATAAAATATGTGCAGATCCATTTGGGTGTGGCCTCTTAGACAGGAAGTATTTGGATAAAGGTGAGCCCTTGTATAGTTTCCCCTGGGAATAAAGAACCAGTTATACAGGAGCACAAGCTGGAGGTATTCTTTTGATGCCCCCAGGCACTGTGCTGGCTCCCCGTCTGGTAGTGGATCTGGTTTAAAGAACTGGTCTTGCTCTTCAAGGCCATGAATCCCCAAAGCCCTGACTATCACAGGAATTGCCTCTCTCTTTCTCAGTGATCATGCCATCTCCTCGGACACTGGAATTGACAGTGCCAGAAATGTGTACCTGGAGAGAAACAGCAGGCTTGCAGATTTTCAGGTTCCTTCTAAAAGACCTTAAAATGACCACTTTCAGCCTGCAATACAATATCCATCTTGGGTGGTATTTTTAACGGTGCCTAATGAAGTTAGATGTCTGAATCCCAGTGACATTTAATGGGAGTTGGGTGCGTAACCTCCATAGGAAATACTTCTAGCCATTCTAGTTTTCTCAGTGCACCAGGAGACTATTGGGAGAATTAGCCCTGGGGTATATGGATGTTTTCATAGTTCTGGTAACACTCAGTGATGGCTCTGTTATGAACAGAGAGAAACCAAGACATTCTGTCTTCAACCTAGTAGGAGCTCGGGGTCAGGGACTGTTTTGGAACATGATAAGCACATTGTTGGTGTATAACAGATAATAATTAGTGAATAACAGTAAAAAAAAATAGAAAAACTGCTCAATTTTTTTCATTCAAAAAAACTTTTATTTGGACAGGAGCCTTTTTGTCCAATGACTTTCTATAGAAAATTTTCATTTCATTCACAATTTTCTGGATTTTTGATGAAAAAATAAAAAATAATCTGTTCAGCTTTTGGTTTTCATTTTTCTTTCTCTCTCCCCTTTCTTTTCTTTCCCCACTTGAAAAGGAGGAAAGAGCAGGAAAAACAAAAAATGATTTTCATTTTTTGATTAAAAAAGAATCCACACAAAATATTCTCATGAAAGTCAAAAATGTCCATGAAACACAATGACACAATGATGTGAATAACGTAGCTGAAGTCGACTTATTGCAGTCTCTACACTGCGCTGGCCCGTTGGCTTACCTTATGCTTCTCGTTCCGATGGAGTACTGGAGTTGACGGGAGAGCGATCAACGGTCGATTTAGTGGGTCTTCCTTAGACCCGCTAAATCGACGTCCGGTGGATCAATCGCTGCAGCATCGATCCATGCTCTTAATGACTAGCAAACCCAGCGCCTCGTCACTCCCTGCTTACAGCAGATGCCAGGAGATCAGGAGCTAATGTTTCCCCTTTACTCCTGGGAAGAGTGGCAACTTCTCCTTACTGTTTTCCTCTGTTCAGCTAGGGCAGAAGGGAGCAGTAAGGAATGGGATAATCTCCTTGGAAGGCAGCATTTAGCACCTGTCTGCTAGGCGATAATTGCTGCATTCCAAGGGGATTAGCACAGTGGAACTTTATTATAGTGGAGTGAAACTGCACCGGCTATCACTCACCAGATGGATGTCAGACTGTTTGTCACAGTAGACACCGAGCACAGAATGGAAGACATGAGGATACGCTGCATCTCTGCAGATGAAATGTGGCCTAAGCTACCCTCTCTGCTTCAGAACTAGGTGCAGACTTTCTCACTCACTTGCTGCCTCACTTCAGAACTTTTTCTAGGAATACTCATGTATAACTAAGTTTCTTGAGGCTCAATCCCAGGCCCACTGAAGTCACTGGGCGTCTTTCCACTGACTTCATTGTATTTTGGCTATGGCCCTTCCTGCCTCGCGGCCCTACCAACTTTCAATTAAATTCAGTGAGAATTAAAAAAACAAAATCCATCCACTGAAAAATTGAAGCTTCCCTATGAGAGGGCCGAAAGCCTGTTGAAATGAACTATGCAAATGAGGACATTTTGTCCAGTTCACTGCAATTACAGTTTCCCTGTGGTTGGGTTCAGTACAGGCAGGGGGTATCGTATTGTGCCTATCTATAGATTTAGATCTAATGTATGTAGAGAAGGAAGGTAGAAATTTAGCAAACAGAAATGCAGAGAGGAATACACTCTGCATGGCACAAATATGCTCCACTAGTCAGATTCCTTATGGATCACCAATTCAGTATCTCTAACTGTGAGTGAAAGAGCAAGCTGACAGTTAGTACCATTGCAAGCCAAGTGTGTTCTGCAACAGAAAAATAAAGTGGTGCATTCTCCTTGCTATAGGTCCAAAGGCAGAATCAAGCCATATAAAGCTGAATCTCTTTCAGATGATCACTTACCTGTACTGAGTGGGTTAGCAATGTAATGGAAAATATCCTCCAACTTTGCTCTTCTATGACCTGTCTGTCTTAAATTGGGATGAGCCACATGTGGCAGAAATTAGAAAGTATTTAAAGCCTTGCCTGGCAGTTTTATATTATACTGGTGTTAAAAGTGGTGTGTTGGCATTTAAATCACACAGTGTGAACCTTTATTTAAATCATGTTTCCTGCTGTAGGACAGTCTTTTGCTAAATATAAGTGTGTGTTGGGTTTGGGGCTATTGTTAGAACCTCAAGCAGTGAAAGTTCATAGTAGCAACCTCAAGCAGTGAAAGTTCATAGTAGCAAAAGAGTTCTACTAAAAAAAAGTAAACATTATTTCCCATTGTTTGGTTTTGTGAAGAAGAAAGTTGATAGAGCACAATATTCAATATGCAACCCAGTCATTTCAGTAACGGGATGGCGACATTTCTCTAAGTCTTTTTATGACTTTTCTACTTTAGTTACTGCTTCCCTACCAGTACAGAGCTCCAATAATACTCAGAGGGCAAAATTGTGTCTTGATTTACAGCCCACTGAAAGGATGTAGATCAGGCGAGAACTTCCCCCAAAATTTCTAAATTGACTGAAGACTTTTGTCTGATTGTGGTGAAAGGCTGCAATTTTGTTGTCGTGTGTGCTATACTGCATTTGGTACAGTATATATTGAATGTATTGAGTTTGAGGCTGTATTCATGGTTTGGGCAGTTTACATGCAGCATGCCCATTATTTGCACAGTGCACACTGTTTGTAAGCTGCACACTATTTCGTCTTAGATGTAAGAGCACTCTTTCAATTCCCTGACTGTTTTGTGAAGTAGCTTAAAAGTCTGGTTGTTTAGCACAACTCAGAACTTTACCGAACAAAATTGTTGCTTGCTCTAGTTAACTGTAGGGAGGCAGAGTGGTGTAGTGGCTAGAGCATGGCACTGGGGCTCAAGAAACCTGTGTCCTACTCCTGGGTCTGCTGCTGGACGACTGGCTGACATGTCACCTCTCTCTGCCTGCTCCCCTCATTTGTACAGTGTTTTGAGATCGACTCATGAAAAGTGCTAAGAACTGGGTATTACTGTCTCTTTGAAGGCTAGCCTGTAGTAGCTTTGGACAGTCCTGGTCCAAAGTCCTAGAATTCACAGCCCTTGAAGAATCAGGGATCTAATTATTACTGCTATTTGTATTACAGTAGTATCAAGAGCCCCATTGACCTAGGCACTGTAGGTACAATTAGCAAGAGACAATCCCTGCCCTGGAGACCTTCCAGTCTGTTTCCCCTCCCATTCTTTATCAGTAAGCAGGCACCAAAAGGTCTGCCTCAAGTCACACAGCAGGTCAGTGGTAGAGGAGTGGAGTAGGACACAGAGTGAGAGTCATCTCAGTGCCTTAAGCACTGGACAACTTTGCCTCAAGTTAGTACGCCATAAAAGATACAGTTTATCAAACAGCTAATATGTTGAGGCTGATGTGA
The DNA here is from genome assembly GCF_002925995.2 of Terrapene triunguis. Classification (NCBI taxonomy): domain Eukaryota; kingdom Metazoa; phylum Chordata; order Testudines; family Emydidae; genus Terrapene; species Terrapene triunguis. The sequence continues at coordinate 8,139,552 of NW_020698262.1, read as the reverse complement.
AATCTGGAGCCCCCATACTGAGTCTAAAGACAGACCTGTATTGGGGAGCAGAGGGGATAGCACCCCTGAAATGGAGGCCCGGCTATGTTTCCATCCCCGCCTGGGGCCGGTGGAGGTGAGAGCGGGTCCCAGAGGATGGGCTGTAGTGGCCTTCACAGCTCAGGAGTGGCTGCCGGGAAACAGGTAGCCTTTCCTCTCCCAGACACCACAGGTCCTAGTAAAGACACGCGGCCTGGGCCAGAAAGTATGTGCCCGAGCTGCTGGGGTTGGGGACAGGGCATTGGCGCCTGGGGGGAAGACAGGTTGCCAGAGTCCAAAATGGGGGAGCACTGGGCAGCAGCCAGCAATATGGGAACTGCCAGGATGCCCCTTCCCAGCCTAGAGCCTGCTGCCTTCCCCCTCTCCACCCGCCAAGTCTCAGTAGCTTCCGTCCTATTGATTCCCTTCCTCCGACCCCTGCACTCTTCACCTCCCCAGCAGCAGTGAGACACTGTGTGTGTGAGTGAGGGAAACACATAGCACAGACCAAAAGTATACCCGGTACTTCTGAAAATGGAAACTGTCCTAAATCAGTAATATAGCAGTTAACATAAATACTTGATAAGCCTACTTACAGTAGAGAACACAGTGATTGCCATGACAAAGTTGTTAATTAATAGTTAATGAGTAATTATTGTTACTGCAGTATTGTAGGTATTTCTTATACCCTGACAACCCTAATTGGGATTGGTAATGGTACCCGCTCTTATTCTGTCATGCAGATATACATGTTAATGGTTTTGAATACTCTTTCCCCCACACCCATAGCCTAGAAGACACTTTTACTTCTACTTTTATTCGGGCTCACTGTGAATGTATTTCATTTTCATGATTTACCACGGTTGTCTGGAGACATCCGTCTCATGGAATCTCCTAATAAAAGACTGGAGTGATGTTGGCTCCTGGTATTGGAAATGAATATCTGTAGGTCAGACAACTGCCCTTTTTTCCAGCATTTCTTGTTGATCTTGAAGGAGAGGCTGTCTCTCTGTTCCCTGCTATATTATAAGGACCAGAAGAGCGTAACTAATGCACATTGCTAGAAAGAATTAAACCTATAATAAGTTTGTGACACCTCCAATATCTAACAGTTCTACTTAAGCAACATGTAAAAGCAGAATCTATTATGGTGAGAATATTAAATGCTAAGTGCTTCAAATATGAAGCAGGTGGACAAGGTTTAGAAGAAAAATAATTTGATCTCTTTCTAATATGTGTACTCTGCCTGTTTCCTAAAGATGGAACATGTCAAGAATCTATAGCATTCCAGATACTTTTGAAATCAAAGAACAATAGAAAAAGGAAATAAATAATAATAATAAAAAAATTAAAGCAACATGCCTGCATCAAATGATTGTACCTATGTAATAGTTCTCTGTGGGCCTGATTTTTGCCTCCACTACCTACAGTAAGTAGTAACTTACCACAAGCAGTTTCAATGGTTTCTAGGGGACTGTCCAGGGACTAAGGTATTACTCAATGTGAGTAGAAGAGGTGGCATCAATGTGATCAACTGGTGAACTTAAAAGGCAATTCTCTTAAAAAAATTGCAGTTGGAGATACTTTGTTATCTTGTTTTGTACTGCTAGAATTAGTTCAAAGGCTGCGCATCGGTAAGAGGAATGGTGTTTTGGTAGCCTACGTCCAGCTGCTGTTGTAATGCTTGTGGAAGTATTATACTGCTGCTACAGTAGAAATGCTTAAGGAGTAAGTCTCCGGGGAACAGCTGGTAAAAGCCACAAGATTTACTGTATCTTAAATGGAATCGGCTGCTTGGTTGAAAATCAGAGGTAGTACAATCGTTGCTGACTCTGGGAACTTGGATGCAAAGATCTAGTCTCTCTCTTTCCTCATCTTATCCTGAAAGAATCTGATCAGACAAATCCAGAGAAGGGGCAAGACAGAGTTACATGACTTTGTACCACCCCTGCCAGAAGATAGGGTGTGGGTAGGGAGTAGTGTCTTTGATGTATCATAGCACATATGTTGAGCTGTGTAATTACAGCAGTAGATGAAAAATTTAGTTAGTGCTCTGGATATAAATAGCAAAATATGTCATTCTTAGAGTCTTCTAAAGTGAAGTTTTTTCTTGATATGACTAACCCTGTCTAGGAGGACGCAGCATCTTGAGGCTTGTCTACATGGTACCACAGTCTGGACTATGGAGGTGTGAAGTGCAGAGCGCTTAATGTCTTACATTCTAACTGGTCCATGTAGGCCCTGCTGGTGCAGACTAAAAGGTACTTAACTCTTGTTAACATAGCCCTGGTTCTAAATAAGATGATGTCAAGGTGAACTAGGTAACTTTTAGTTTGCACCTGCAGGAGCTACACAGGCCACTTAGACGCAATCCGTTGAGTGCGCTACACTTCACACCATAGGCGCTAACTCCGTGGGTGCTCCAGGGCTAGAGCACCCATGGGGAAAAATTGGTGGGTGCGCTGCACCCACCGGCAGCCAAGCTCCCCTCCCCGCCCCCCTGCCTCCTCACCTCTGCCTCCGCCTCCTCCCCTGAGTGAGCTGTATCCCCGCTTCTCCCCCTAGCTCCCAGCGCTTGCCCCCACGAAACAGCTGTTTTGCGGCATACCAAGCTCCGTGAGGGAGCGGGGAGGAGCAGGAATGCGACTCGCTCAGGGGAAGAGGCGGGGCCGGGGCTTGGATTTGGGGAAGGAGTCCAATAGGGGGAGGGAGGGGGCGGAGTTGGGGCAGGGACTTTGGGGAAGGGGTTGGAATAGGGGCAGGGCAGGGGCAGGAGGGGCGGGGCAGGGCTGTAGTCGGGGCGGGGCTGGGGGCAGAGGCGGGTTGAGCACCCACCGGCACCAGCAGAAGTTGGCACCTATGCTTCACACCACCATAGTTCAGATAGTGGCATGATGTAGACAAGCCCCAGTACAGAAAAATGGTTCTCAACCTCTTTCATAGTGGGACCCCTGAGATTCCCCTCTCATCTAGCTAATGTCCATCTGGGAATCCCCTCCCATTTAGCAATATGGAAAATCTAGGGTAATCACAACCCCCACACCTGTTCATGACCTGAGAACCCCCCTTATGTCACAGGTTGTCTCTGCAGTTTTGTGTGACGTGTAGAATTTGACTTCACCTTTTCCTTTAATGTAGAGCATGGTTGGTTTTGCCAAAGATTGCTCTTGCCATTTGCTCAACCCTTTCTCCATTGTGCATAATGGCTGATGCACAATTACTGCTAGTCACTGGAATACCCTTTATGCATGGTTCAGGTATGTAGACTATTAACTTCATACCATACATGGCTAAATGTCTACAGCACCATTCCACCATTTCCATATGAACCCAAACAACTAGAAAATAGTGGATGAGCTAGTCATCTGAATCAGCAAGTAGAGCTTAGCTCTTTTATCCATGGAGCGCTTGCCAATGCACTCATGTAGAGCTTTCTGCTGTTCCAAGAGCCATTTGTGCATATAATAATTAAAGTACCAATGATCTGGAACAGCTTGATTCAGCTACTCTTTTGGCAGGTGGTTGACCCACTGAAGCATATTCAAACCGTGTTAGCCTTGATAAAGTAGCCACAGATTATATGCATGCCTGAAATTTTGGTATTGTTACAAGCAGTGAGAAATCAAGGGCGAATCCATCAGCTATGTATATGTAGCTATCGTTGACGCCACATATATTACTTGCAAGAATGAGTGATGGGGTAAGGGGGTGTGAAATACGTTATTCTGCATTTAATTTATTATAGCAGTGGGATATTTAATCTTTCCTCTATATATGTTGACATGTAATATACCTCGCATTATCCACAAGCCTGATTACCTGTGGGATTGTGCTTTGTACATGAGTCTAGATGTAAACACATAAAAAAAAAATGAAACAATATCTTTCTACACAGAGCCCAGGTATACCTAGCCCTAAAGACCTTCCTTATTTCTTTGGTTGAATGTTCTGGGCCTGGATTTGCAAAGTTCCATGTATGGGAAACGTCAAGTTCACCACTGGATGCCAATTAAGAACCAAGGAACTACACTGAGGTCTTAGGTCACTTGCTAAATATTGTGGCCACTCTTATCAGAGCAACTAAAGTTCCCACCTGGAAAGTTTGGGGGCTTTGATAGATTTGCCTTGAGCGGGTCAAGTTTTTCTGCTGGGCTGCATAAGTGGTGAACGCATCCTGCAGTCCCTTACCCAAGCAAACCTCCCCAAGGCCAATGGGAGTTTTGGCTAACTAAGGTCTGCCAGCTCTGACCTGCCTGAATTCCAGACCTATTCCAGGAGAGCTATAGATATGAACATACAAATGACTTTCTCGTGGAGAAGCCACAAGCATGGCCAATTGCCCCTCCCCAGCAGGGTGGGTGCGTGGTCGCAGCCAGTAGAGAGGTAAATCATTGCGAGAGGGTGAGGGGGTAGAACAGGGCTAAGGATGCCCCAGTCTGTCCACCCCCCATGCATCTGGACCCTCCATACCCAGACCCCCCTCCCATGGAGCTCCTGCACCAGGACCCTCCCTGCTGAGCTTCCTGCACCGGGTGGGGCTGGGGATGCCCTGGCAAGTGTCTCCTACCCTGTGCCAGGCTCAGCTGTTAGTCCTCGAGACCCACCCCCATAAACTTCTCCCGGCTCTGCATCCCCCCTACTTCTTGCCCCCATCACTCGTCCTCTGTGGAGGGAGGGGTCACTATATGGGAGCTGCTCCCCTGTTCACCCAACCCCCATGCATCTGGACCCCCACCCTCATATCCAGACCCAACCCCCATGCATCTGGCTCTCTCCAATGAGCCCCACCCTCCTGCATCTGGACCCTCACCCCTGCACCTAGACCACCCCCCGCTGAGCTGTCGGCATTGGAACCCCTACCCCGACAAGCCCCACCCCCTATGCACCTGTACGACCCCAACAAACCACCCAGCGCCTCCTGGCTCACCACCCCACTGAACCCCAAGCAGCTGTACGCAAATCCCGCACCCCACCAAAACCCACTCCTCCAGCAACAGGACCCCCCTGCAGAGCCCCATCCTCCCACACCCAGACCCCCATGCTGAGCCCCAACCACCTTCACCTGGACTCCCTGTCCTCACACCTGGAACCTTCGTGCATCCACATCCCCCACTGAGCTGCCCACACCCAGATAGCCCCACACAGAACCCTCTCACCCCACATCTGGATCTCCCCACACTAAGCGCCTCCACACTTTGATCCTGCCTGCCACCTAGTGCTCCTGGTGCAGAAGGGCAGGGCTCGGGAGGGAGGGGGTTCTGTGGCAGGCCCAGACTGTGCGCTGTGTCAGGATCGGGTGCAGCCTCACCACCAAGTCCATGTCCTGGAGAGGGTGGGGCTGCAGGGTGATCTCCCACCTCTGTCCAAATAAAACATGCAGAATTTTAAACTATTGTGCGGAGAATTTTTATTTTTTTGGTGCAGAATTCCCTCAGGAGTTCTTTCTAATGTCACACGGGAAGGCTGTGATGGAGCAGGGACTTGACTTCTGGTCTCCCAAGTCCTGGGGTAGTGTCTTGACCACTGAATCATGTTTACTTTCCAACACTCTTTAAATAGAGCTCTTTTGGTGATGATTACTGATTGCTGCTGATGGTGATTAGTGAAGTGGGCTGCAACTTATTTACAGATGCCCTTTGGTCAGTCTTGCCTTGCTAGTATCAAGATGGCTTCCTACAGAACACGGATTGGAAATGCCAGTGGTCATTAGAGTCTTTAAATGACATTTCCTGCTTTTAACCAGGATGACAAGTGTTTCTTATTCTGCAAACTCAGGTAGGGCCAGGCAGAGAAAAACAAGTGGAGATTTCCAGTAAGTCTGTTTGCCGTCTGAAAATAATAAAAATATAGTTACAGAAAGGATTCTCCATCTTCTGAAATTACTATACTGCTTAACAAGGTCAGTCACATCTTGGCGTGCAACTTACAAGATAAACACAACTCATTTTACTGATTCTTCTTCACATTTAAAGGAAGTCCCAAGCAAGTAGGGCAGTCCCCGTGAAAAGAACGCGTGCACAAGCCTCTTCGACCTTCACAACATGAACCGTGTCTGAGTCATAAATCATGGAGAAAGGGCAGAGAGACAAAAGCAGCTACGCCGTTTGGCAAAATAATTTCTGTACTTCTTTTAAGAGGTTCAAGCCACCGTGTGCCTTGTCAATACAAATACGACACAAAGGGCAGCTGATGTTAGCAAGGCACAGAGCAGAAGAAAAGAGAAAATGATGTCCAGTGGGCAGTAGCTGTGCATTGCTGCTTGATTGTCCTCTTGTAAATATACACTCTCTGTGGTCCTGCAATTAACTTCATGGCCTGGCGCCTCGTCTACACGTTGATGCATTTAGTCACATATCCTTATTTATGCCAAAATACTTTGATGATGCTATTTGGAACTCAAATAGTGCCACTCTGCTTGCTGAAATCAAGTGATACCATGAAAGAGAAGAGAGATCAGTCCAAAGTTGTTATTCCTCCTGGTGCCTTGCTTGACCAGTGTGCAGCTGGATGATGTTAGTTGCACTTGGTTACTCTTTGCAATGCTGCTTGTATGGCTATCTGCTTTTGATACACTGTTGGCATTTAGAAAGGTCAATAGGGCAAAAGTGAACAAACTGTGGTTTTGTCACTCAGGAGAGCTGACACTCAGTATAGGGACTACCTGTTAGACAGACAGGTGAACATAGTGCACCCATGCAGATCTGCTTGAGAAATTGCAGTGGGAACATACTGCCTTTGTTCACATGGATATAGTGGAGCCTTCCTTTAATATTAGGACCAAATTCTAATATTAAAATCTTAGAGCTAGATCCTTGAGCCTGCTGAACTCCGCTTTGTGTAGGACCAGAGGCAGGGGCAGCTCTATGTATTTTGCCGCCCCAAGCACGGCAGTCAGGCGGCTTTCGGCGGTGTGCCTGCGGCAGGTCCGCTAGTAACGCGGATTCAGCGGCATGCCTGCAGGAGGTCCACCGGTCCCGCTGCCGAATTGCCACCGAAGTCGCGGGACTGGCGGACCTCCCGCAGGCATGCCGCCGAAGGCTCCCTGACTGCCGCCCCTACAGCGACGAGCAGGCCGCCCCCGCTGCTTGCCACCCCAGGCACCTGCTTGGTGCACGGGTGCCTGGAGCCGCCCCTGACCAGAGGAGAGGGGAGGAAAAGGTATTTTTGAGCTACTCTCCTGATTCTGGGACCATTTTTCACCTGGCACAATTTAGAGCAACCCCCATTGGGTACCTAAAAGGGAACTGGCCTCTTTACAAAATCTAGCTGCAAGCTGTGGGTACCGAGCATTAGAAAATCTGACCCTTAACTCTTGTAAAATCTAGTACTGGTCAAACATTTTTCCTCTGGAATGTTTTTCCATTGGAAAATGCCATTTTGTCAAAATCAGAAGTTTCCTCAGGAACGTGTAGATTTTGAAGAAAAATTATTAAAAAAAAAAAAAAAATCAAAACAAAGCACTTTGACATTGTCAAAATGGTCCGTATCCACATTTTCAAAATGGAATGTTTCAATGTTTTGTTTTTGAAATAACTTTTCTTTTCAGATTGTATTAAATTTTATATTTAAAAAAATTGAAATGAAAATGAAATGTTTTGATTTTTATTAAAACAAACTGAGCCAAAATACAATTCTTTTGGAAATTAAATTTCATGGGAAATTTTTGTCTTTTCCTTCCAACTCAAAATGAAGAAAAAGAAAACAAAATGAGAGACGTTGGAATTTTTCCACAGGATGGAAATTCTGATTTCCCAACTAGCTCGCATAAAATCCTTTTTAACACAAAATCTGGGCACGGGGCTTTGAAACTAATTGCAGGTTTCTTCTTTATTATGGATGGATTTTTATGATCAAGGATAGATAGTCAATATTGTTTTGATAACTGATACAATATTTTGGAAGCTGCAGATTTTTCTTTAAACCATCGCAAGTATACATACGGTCCTTATGCTTTTCAAAGCAGGATTCTAACTATTAATTTTTGATGCAAGGGCTGGCCTTGCTTTTGTTGAAATGCCCATTGGTGGAGGCCCCGGAGTGCTTTGTCTGTCTTTTGTCAGCACTTGTTTTACAAAATCGAGCTAGTACGTGAGCAAGATGATTTGGGCTAAGGCTGTGGAAATTTCATCCCCAAAGAAGTGGTGATCAGAGAAGTTCTTGCTTTATCCTAGGCATATGTATTTGCTATACATGGCTGCACATGGATAAACCCTTCTACCTTCCCTAAGGCTTCTGGCCAAAGAACTTGCTTCCTCACCAGGGACATAATTAGTAACTGCAGGGGATAATGGTAGTATCCTCTGTACTACACACATTTAATTTCTATTAAATTGCTACTTTCTTGTCCGCCTTTTATTCTGCCACAGGCACCTGCCTCATCTTGGTGTCAGAACCATCCCTGTCATGCTTAGCTACCACTGCTGTCATTTCTCTTGCAATCACCTAAGGAAGGAAGATGAAGTTTAGGAAGCTAAAAAAATCAGGAGCACACAGTGAATCTCCCTGTATTGCCAGTGAGCAGGCAATCAGCAGGTAGCTTGGCTGGGTTGTTTGTTGCTTAATGGAAACCTCTCCTCCCTGCTCTTTCTGTGTTTTATATCACTAGTTGCTGTGCTGAAACATCACTTAGTGCCTCTGTAGCTTCTAGTACGGCAGTTTTCATTTTAAGATAGGGTTTTGGGGCAGAACAAAAAAAACAAAAGCCCCGCTTCCAACTCGTTTCTCCTTTGATGATGCATCAGAGGAATTTTCATCAGAGAGTGAATTCTATTTTCGTTCGCTTGCTCATCCTACATTCCCTAGAGTGGGTTATGCCTCACTTGCACTGTGTACAAATTTCTTCCTCAAACGGAAGAGAGAAATCAACTTTATTTGGGGAAATTTACTTCACACAAAAACAGTGCTTCATCCCAAAGCCACGGTCAGAGCATGGATTTGATTGTGATTTAAAGAAAAAAAAATATGCTTTAGAAATATCAGAGAGGAACGGCTGTTAGGACTCTCAGAAATATGTTGCTGCAATTCCTTTTTTCCGTTTTCATGCCCACAATAAAGAGGAAAGAGGAATAGAGTTCTATCTCTGTGAGAAGTGCAGAAGCCTAAAAAAAGATGCAAATTTAAATTCACAAAATTCAAAAACATGAAAAAATTAAAGGCTTCATTGCAACATTAACTTGCTCGCATATCTCCTACTGAGACACTAAAATGCAATAGTAACTCCTTCCAGCTCCTTGGAAAATCCCAATGTAAAAATACTACATCTGTACAATGCAGGTGAATTAATTTTGGATTGAACAACCAAAACCTTTCAGGGCCAAATTCACAGTGTATTTAAGCAGGTGCAACTTCTGTTAGAGGTGATGGAGCCTGATTCTGTGGGGCTAAGTTGGTGTAAGTGGACCTGAGTCTAATGGAGATAAAGTTGGTGTAAAGTTAGGGGCACAGTCACATGTACCACATACTGTTAAGAACCTGTGTCACCTCTGAACTTTGCCCACCTTTTGGTTGAAACTCAGAGAAGAACGTTAATACTAAAAAATTGAACGAAAAAACCCCACTGAGTTATAAGGAAATTCAACTTCCAAGCTGTACCATAGTATTCTCACTATGGATGCTAGCGGGAAACACCCATGTGCTACAGGTACTCCTTAGTTTGTGATAGTTTGCTCCTTTGAATATGTAGGACCGTGAAGAATGAGGCCATCTTTCTGTTGTTGGTGTTCATTTACATTCAACACAGTGATGTCCTTAGCCTAGAAGTGTTAAACTGAATATTTTTTCAAAGAGAATTGGGAGGAATAGTTCTAAATTGGACAGATTGTGGGCATCCGTTCTGACCGACTAGCACCACCACTCTGGGAAGTATGAGAGTTTGCATGCGGGGATAACGTGTGAGACAACGGGTATGTCAACACAACATAGAAAAACCTATGGCTGGCCCGTGCCTGCTGACTCAGGCTTGCGGGACTTGGGCTGAGGGGCTATTTTATTGCTGTGTAGATTTCTAAGCTCAGTTCTGGGACCCTCCCACCTTGCAGGGTCCTAGAGTTTGGGCTCCAGCTGGAGTCCAGATGCCTACACAACAATGAAAGACCCTGCAGCCCAAGCCCCACAAGTCCAAATCGGCTGGCATGGGCCAGCTGCGGGTGTCTAGTTGTTGTGTAGACATAGCCAGGGGTTTGGTGAGATATGGGGAGAGGATTGGTCTTTTCGCTATGACTGGGAGTGTGTGGGGCTTTTCCCCTTTATGGGGAAAATTGCTGGAGAATCAGAGAAACCCAGTGCAAAAGGGGTTCAGAACACATCAAGACTAGGGAGAGCACTGCCGAGAAAGGAGAGAGAGTCCTGCTCAGGGAAATTAACAGCATTTCAATCCCTTCTTTCTGTTAAGAGTGAGACACTTCCTTTTAGGATAATAATGTGCAGCTTTATGGGAATTTTATGTGTCTTTACCGAAGTCTAACTGAGGCTTTGCTAGCGAAAGAGACAAAGATGTTCAACAATTACCTTTAAACCCCCTAATGAACTACTTTTGCCAAGCCAGGATTGCAAGCTGTGGATGAGCTTTTATTGTTGAGACTAGCTTCTACAGCCGAGGAAGAAATGGGTGATTATATATACAGTTAGGAATTCAATCACGAAGAATAACAATTCTAGGAATTATTGTCTAGGTTCTCTGTAGACCATAATTATACCCTTTAATGCATGATCGTGCAGACCTTATGCAAGCAAATTTCCCATTAAAGTCAATGTGATATTTGCTTGCTCGAGAACTGTGACACTGGGCCATTAGCATGCATTGATTTACAGGCTTCATTTTGCACGTATTAGATACACATGTGATGCACAGCATTTAAAAATGGTAGTTCTGAGCTTTCAGTGTCCAAGTTTGCCTCTTCTCCAGAGGGCTATCATTTTGGGGTAAGGAAGGGCAATGCTGCCTTGTTCTCCAGACCATTAAGATGAGTCTGCGTACTCAGTTCCTTGGCTCAGTTCACGCACCGCTGCTTTTGAATGATCATCTTCAGAACCTGCTCCAAAGGAATGTGACTTTCCTGGGATAGGAAAGATCACCGTAATGCAAGGTCCTAAAAAGGGAGAAAAGAAAGCAAATGTAGGAGAAAAAGTGGTGGGGTTCCTGGGAGTCTCTCTGGGTGAACAGGAGCGATTGGGATGACTAATAGCAAGATGGATCAGATTATAGAGGCTGAACAGGAAGAGCATTGTTGAGTTGTCCTGAATCTTTATAATCAGGCTTCAGCAGTTATTAAAGGTTTTTACTACACTTGATACAGGAAGTGGATAGTAGTGGAATAGCAGAGGAGAAGTGAATAGCAGAGGTAAGTTTTTGGCAAATATTCATTGATTCACAAGTACGTTTCAGTTCTGCTGTGTTTGCCATTCTCTCCATGAATATCTGAGTAGGGCTGATAAAAAAATTTCCATCAGAATTTTTTTTCAATGGAAAATTGGGGTTTCCATGAAACACATTTCAGTGGAGAGGTCTGCTTTCTTCAACACTTTTTTCATCGGAAAACTGAAAAATGGAACATTTGGGGGCTTTTGGTAGTTTCTCTTTTTTTGATGAAAAGTTGAAATTTTATGTTGAAGGTTGGGATGAAAAAAGAAAAAGAAACAAACAAACAAAAGTTATTTGTCCCCAAAAATTCCATGGGGGGAGGGGAGGATGCAGGGGTGGGGATGAAGATATTTTCTGACAAGTTCTATATCTGAGTGCTGAAGCTTTGCTAGCATGAATACTCAGGGTAACACCCATTTTTAGATTGAACGTTCAAATATTCACTGAAAATGAATTTCAAATTTGTGTATTAAGTTGTTAAAAGTGCAAGTTATGCAGTGCTTAATTTGTGCCAGGGCTATACCCTGACACCTCTGGGTCTGGCAGTTCATAGCCCCGGCACCTCTGGGCTTGGCAGTACAGAGCCCCGGCACCTCTGGGCTTGCTGCATCAGTTATGAGAGTAAAAAAATTGCTTGAGCCTCGGCACATCTTTCATTACAAATCAAGCACTTGAGCTCATGATTCATACTGAGTCTGTGCAGATGGGTCACATGGACTGTTTCTGTTCCCTGATTGGATGATGTATATAACTAACCAACATATCACAACTTTCAGCTGATTAAAATGAACGTATAATTCAAAATGTGGGCTGTGCTGGTTAAAATTCATTATATAAGTTACAAAGTGAACTGTGTGTTTCCCTGTAATATTTGCAACTTGCAATTCAAATGATCTGCAGAGCCAAATTATTCATGCAAGTAACTTCCAAATAATTGTGAATAATGAATATATTCAACAAATTTGTGGTCAAAGCCTGGATAGTTAGCAAAGGGGAAGGAGTAGGCAGGATGCTAGAATCATGCATGGGGGATGTTCACATCTGGGGCTTCTTTTGTGCTGTTATGGGAGTTGTGAGGAGGCAAAGAAGGTGTAAAACTTGGCTGGTGGATGGACAAATATATAGATTCACTGGCCTCTTCCTCCAACAGAATGTGGAAGCAAACCAAACGGAGGCTGTTTTAGTCTGGATGCTTTTGCTCCATAGCTTGAGGGTAGTGGAGCCATCCTGCCCCCTTACTGTTGCTGAGTTCTCACGGATCCATCCCTGTATTTGGGCTTGGCACAAGCTTTACCTAAGGCCTTGTTTGCACTCAGAACTAACCCCGATTCAGCAGTCTGTGACCACCAGCTAGTATAGCTGCACAGGCTCTGACCTCTAACCATAGACCGCCACAAGCTGGGGTTAGCAATGATTGAACTTCCTGGGGTTTGCTCCACCACTGCAGCTACTTCTGCTGGTTACTGGTTGCTGAACCACTGTTATCCTCCATCATAGACAGGGCCTTATTAGAAGAGTTTATGAATCAATCATTCCCATCAAACGTGCTATCTTGAATCACGTTGCTTGGTTGCTAACCATTCTGTTGTCTCCACTTTTATGAAAAACGTGCTTTCACAATAACAAAACCCAATAAAAAGTAATTTAAAAAGTAAAATACACAGAATATATATCTATCTGTGCAGCAGTATTGGCACGTTTAGCTGTCTTGACTTTGCAGTTCCCCCAAATGTATTATAGCTTAACTCTACTGAGCCAACCTCCTCTGAGAGCAAAAAGATCTTATTAAGGAATGCAAGTTCTTGTGTTTAAATTGGTTTTAGTTTTAGCCCCTGGAGGAAAACAGGCCTAATGTTCCCAGCTACCAATAAGGGAATATTTTCCAGTTCTACAGCAATGCCAAACCTAGAGGAGGCAAATGAAAATCAAAGCATTTTCTTGAAAACAGAGAGTTTCTTTTCCTTTTCTTACATTGCTTTGGTTGATGACCTTGACAGAGAAGGTGTTCAACAACCACTTCACCAGGTCAGGATCAACAACTGCTCCTATTACACAGCAAAAGACAAATCTTAGGGCTTGGCTACATGGTGCTTTCGGGCACACCATGAGGGGTGTACAGTCTAATTTGCACAGTATGTTGTGCACTTACTGGCCCATGTACATCCTGCTGGCACGTGCTAAGAGTTCCCTAGTGTTTATTATTGTAGTAGTTTTGAAAGAAGGGCTGCATTAGCTCACATTAAGGAACTTTTAGGGTATGCCCGCAGGATCCACATGGGCCAATTAGGGCTCCAGGCACTGTGTGCATTAGAATTTACATCCCTGTAGTATGGCCTAAAACAACGTGTAGACAAACCATTAGTATTACTCTTAACTCTCTGTCTCTCACGCACACACCAATGATGCAGACACACACCACACAGGTGCACACCATATGTGTAGAGATTGACACACACATTTAGTGCACACCATAGCACAGAGACACTCACACGGGCATACAGCCACCATAATCACTGGCACAAGCATGGGCACACACCCACCGATGTACAGCTCTGTGCACAATGTGGAACAAATAAAGGCCCATGTTCTCTGGTGCAACCCCTTGATGCCTCCAGGACAAGAAAGTTTGGCCCATATAACACAGGATATATAGCTGTGACTTTCCATTTTACAGAAGACTTTCATATTGAACGTGCCTGGGACTGTCCTGCAGCTTGTTCTGCCTGTTAAGTGGTAACGTTTTCAAAGCCTTCTCAGGCTTGGTTACTGTGCTATACAAGGCACTGCACAGAGGATGTACTCCCCGTGCATAGCACCCCTGCATGCAGCCGCTCCACCATCCGCCTGCTGCCAAGGGCTACAGAGGAAGGCTCTGAAAATCCACTATTCTCATTATTGATTTGTATTGCAGGAGCACTTAGGGGTCCCAATCAGGAATCAGGTCCTATAATAAAAAGACAGTGCCTGCCTCAAGGAGCTTACAAGCCATGTATAAGCAGATGTCTATATTGCAATCCATGGGTGTGACTGCAGCTCGAGGAGACATACCCCAGGTAGCTGGCTCAGGCCCTGGATCAGTGAAGCCATGGCAATACAAGCTAGGGTGTCCAGACAGCAAGTGTGAAAAATCGGGACAGGGGGTAGGGGATAATAGGTGCCTATATCAGACAAAGTCTCAAATATCGAGACCGTCCCTATAAAATCGGGACATCTGATCACCCTAGTACAAGCTGCCCTGTGAGTAATTATCCAGGGTTCTGGATGGGTTTGTACAGCCTGGGCTGACATTCATGCTGCTGTGGCTTCACTGTTCTGGCCCAGGCTAGTGAGATTAAAGCTATCTAGGGTATGCCGGCACAAGCTTCAATCACACACCCTGACTGTGGTATAGACATGCCCTAAGATGACAGGCGGATACAACAGACACACAGGGGAGTGCAAGGTACCAGTGAGATGATTATAACAGAATGATAAGTCATCACAGTACACCCGCCCCTGTCCTGAACAACAACTTTAAAGCATCCACAAGCTTCCCATTGCTATTCTGATTAACCTTCAGTTAAAAGCTACCTCAATAAGTTGTCAAGTATCAGAGGGGTAGCCGTGTTAGTCTGGATCTGTAAAAAGCAAGAGGGTCCTGTGGCACCTTTAAGACTAACAGATGTATTGGAGCATAAGCTTTCGTGGGTGAATGCCCACTTCATCGGATGCAGTAAGTTGGTTGATTTTTGTGAGTCCTTCTTATGGTCACTTACTGGCCTAATGTTTTCTTAACCTTCTATAGAATTTTAGTTCCAGTTCTGAGTAGAGGCACTTGTTCACATCAGGTCTAAGGTCCAGATTCTGCAAAAAGATCTGCCCTGGCAGATCTACTGTAATTATGATTCTAGTTAGTGGCAATTACAACTTTTCAGAAGCATGATTAAAGTGTTAATAGATAAGGGAAAGACAATTTTTAGCATCTCAAATTGGCCCATTATATGTGTGTGTGTTAAGAACATAAACATAAGAGTGGCAATACTGGGTCAGATCAATGGTCCATCTAGCCCAGTATCCTGTCTTTAGACAGTGGGCCGTGTGAGATGTTTCAGAGGGAATGAACAGAACAGTGATCCATCTCTTGTCTTCACACCCAGCTTCTAGCAGTCAGAGGTTTAGGGACACCCAGAACATGGGGTTGTGTCCCTGATCCTCTTGGCTAATAGCCATTGATGGACCTGTCCGCCATGAACTGATCTAATTCAGTGATACTTTTGGCCTTCACAGCATCCCATGGCAATGAGTTCCACAGGCTGGCTGTGAGTTGTGTGAAGAAGTACTTCCTTTTGTTTATTTTAAACTTACTGCCTATTAATTTCATTGGGTGACCCCAGTACTTCTGTTATGTGAAGGGGTAAATAACACTTCCTCATTCACTTCCTCCACATCATTCATGATTTTATAGATCTCTATCATATCCCCCCTTAGTCCTCTGTTTTGTAAACTGAACAGTCCCACTCTTTCATCTCTGTACTTTTCCAGTTCTAATATATCTTTTTTGAGATGTGGTGACCAAAACTGCATGCATTCTTCAAGGTGTGGGGGTACCATGGATTTATATAGTGCAATTATATTTTCTATCATATTATCTTTTTCTTTCTTAGTCAGTCCTACCATTGTTAGCTTTTTTGACTGCCATGCATAGTGAGTAGATGATTTCTGCGAATTATCCACAATGAATCCAAGATCCATGTCTCGTATGGTAACTGTAGTGAGGCGATGTGGTTCCCTGCCGCCCCGGAGAGAGACAAGTCCCTCCGGACACCAGAGTGGGCGGAGCCAGGGAGCTCTGAGCCCGCCCCCCAGACGGTCAGGCGTTGCCCCGGAAGTATAAAGGCCCAACTTCAGAGCTCACTGAGGGAGCAGCTGCGGGGGAGGCCAGACGCCTCTGGCCTAGCTCGCGATTGGGAAACCCCAGGAGCCGGCGGTAAACCCGAGGACTGGGCCGACCTGCCCCGTGCCAGCTACCCGGAGCAGTTGCCGAGCCTGCCCTGAGCCAGCTACCAGAGGGAGTTGCCAAGTCTACCCCTTGCCAGCTCTCCCGAGGAGCCCATGGTGCTGGACCCCCCTGAGGACACCACCCCGACCCAGGTACCTCAAGAGGGGGAATCTGGAAGTAGCCTGGGGGCAGCCGACCCTAGTCTGGCTGCAGCACTGCCAGAACCCATATCAGTGTGTTGCGGCCAGGATCCCCACTGATGCCGCAGCGGGTCTCCCCAGGCTGGGACGCAGTGGAGTGGGAGGGCCTGCGTCCCCCCCTGCCACCCAACTCGCGGGTGGCCGTCTCCCCCTCTCCCAGGCCCTTTGGAACCTAAGGCCTGGGCCTACTGTGTATATACTGTTATTGCTCAGCCCCTGCCTGAGGGCCTGAGCACCTGACTCACCATTACCCCGCCCTGACCTAGGGCCTATGCTCACTGTGTTTATTTGTACCTTCACAAAGGCCCCAGAGGAAGAATCCTGCAGCCGGACTAATTCCCCACAAGAACTATTCCCAAGTTTAGTGAGGTGGTGTGGTTCCCCGCCGCCCCGGAGAGAGACGAGCCCCGGCTAACCTCTCTACAGAAACAGATAATTTAGACCCCATTATTTTGTGTATATATTGTTTTCCAATGTGCATTTATTAACACTGAATTTCATCTGCCATTTTCTTGCCCAAGACAGACAAGGTGGTCACACAGTTTTGTGAAATCTCTTTGTAACTCTTTGCAGTCAGCTTTGGACTTGCCTATCTGGAGTGATTTTGTGTCTTCTGCAACCTTTGAGACCTCACTGTTTACCTCCTTTTCTAGAGCATTTATGAATATGTTGACCAGCACTGGTCCCAGTACAGATCATTGGGGGACCCCACTAATTACCTCTGTCCACTGTGAAAACTGATAATTTATCCCTATCCTTTGTTTCCTATCTTTTAA
This sequence comes from Terrapene triunguis, assembly GCF_002925995.2. Taxonomy (NCBI): domain Eukaryota; kingdom Metazoa; phylum Chordata; order Testudines; family Emydidae; genus Terrapene; species Terrapene triunguis. Next base: position 8,122,221 of record NW_020698262.1, on the reverse strand, counting down.
CCAATTACTAATTCCTGAGAGAACCTCCCCTCTTATCCCATGACTGCTTACTTTGATTAAGAGTCTTTGGTGAGGGACCTTGTCAAAGGTTTTCTGAAAGTCCAAGTACACTATATCCACTAGATCATCGTTGTCCACATGTTTGTTGACCCTTCAAAGATTGGCAAGGAATGATTTCCCTTTACAATTGCCGTGTTGACTCTTCCCCGATATATCATGTTCATCTATGTGTGTGATAATTCTGTTCTTTACTATAATTTCAACTAATTTGCCTGGTACTGAAGTAAGGCTTACTGGCCTGCAATTGCCAGGATAACCCCTGGAGCCTTTTTATAAAAAATCAGTGTTACATTAGCTATCTGCTAGTCATCTGCTACAGAGACTAGTTTAAATGACAGATTACATACCACAGTTAGTAGTTCTGGAATTTCATATTTGACTTCTTTCAGCACTCTTGGGTGAACACCATCTGGTCCTGGTGACTTCTCGCTGTTTAATTTATCAACACCTCAATCTGGGACAGTTCCTCAAATATGTCACCTAAAAAGAATGGCTCAGGTGTGGGAATCTCCCTCACAACCTCTGCAGTGAAGATGGATGCAAAGAATTCACTTAGCTTCTCCACAGAGGTCTTCTCTTCCTTGACTGCTCCTTTAGCACTCGATCATCCAGTGGCCCCACTGATTGTTTGGCAGCCTTCCTGCTTCTGATGTCCTTAAAATTTTGTTGTTGTTAGTTTTTGTCTTTTGCTAGTTGCTCTTCAAATTATTTTTTGGCCTGCCTAATTATACATTTACACTAGTTGTACCTGTAATTGCAAAGATCCAATTATCATACATTTTGTGAATGGACCGATAAGGTTTCTGGAGTGGAAAGTGATACGAGATAATAATTGCCTAAGTTCTCTTAAAAGCTATCTACGCCAAATGTATGATTCTGATAAGAACCAGAGGCAGATGACTTTAAATCCTGATATCTCCAAGTAAACAACATGAAGAGAGAGCAGAGGGAGAAATGCCATCATTTGGTGGAGATGTTTTAAACATATAAGACCGTTACTCCTGACAATCTACCCACACTCCTCCTATACAGTGCTGTATCAGTGACAGTACAACAATGACATTCAAGACCCAGGATGCAAGAGAAATAACGTTTATAGAAATCATGCATTTACTAATGTTGTCTAGGATTGTGTGATCTTCTTTAAAGTCATTAGAAAACCAAGACTTTAACCTACTTTAAAATTCTTATTTTCCATTGGTGAACTGTCTTTCAGATTGTAATTATCCTACTGAGATTGTCACCTCCATAGGAATGGTTATTATGTATACTGAAAATGTTGAAATCTTCTGTAAGTTCTTTTACAAAAAATTTTGGGGCAAGACAGAGATTTGGTCAAACCACAGAACAGTGGAAATGCAGTCTTAGGCCTTGTCTTCATTACAGGGGTAAGTCGACCTAAGTTATGCTAGTTCAGCTATGTTATTAATGTAGCTGGAGTCGACGTAGCTTAGGTCGACTTACCCCGGTGTCGTCACTGCACTGCGTTGATGGGAGACACTCTTCGGTTGACTTCCCTTACTCTTCTCGGAGATCTGGAGTACCGGGGTCGACCGGAGAGCGCTCTGCCGTCGTTTTAGCGGGTCTTCATTAGACCCACTAAATTGATCCCTGCTGTATCGATTGCAGCAGCGTCGATCTCCCCGTAGTTTAAGCGCTGGCTGGAGTTGGTTCTCTGGGATGGGGGTAAGAGGAGTCGCCCATGTTGCTGCTGTAGTTCACAAATATAGGTGTATCATCTAATATTGCCATTCTTTTTCATCTAAATCTTAAAAGCAAGAGCTGGAGAGGCTTTAGAAAGCTTGGAATTCAATTTGCAGAGGAGTGTAAAGGTGAGAGAGTGTGTGTGGGACCAATAATTTTGAGACATACATAAAAGAAATAAAAGGGCGGCCTTAAGAACAGGAAAGATAAAAGGATTGCTGTTATTAAGCAGAACTTACTTCACAGAAAAACAATATTGAATTGCCTGCTATTAGCGAGAAGGGGAAAAAAAAGGGAATATTTTTTTTTCTAAGAACCCAAGAGGTTTTATCCATTTTAAAACCAATTCAGTGCAAAATAAAGGCAAGCGAGCATATGTATTCTAAATAGCACTTCAACCTCCCTCCAAAGAAGTCATCAGTGTTACAATAGGAGTCGTTACTGTGTTCTTGCAGTCCGTGGATTGCAAATGACAAGCCTGCTTTCTAATTGGTTTTAGAACTGTGCGCACAAAGTCTTGCATGTAAAGTGAAGGAAGCCAAATGTGGCTGGTTGCATGCAATAAAATACATTTAAGAAAGAAAGAGAAAGAAAGAAATCAATTTTGCACCCATTATAGTTTTCACAAATTTGGCCAGAGACTAAGAAATAGTTTTTGGTGACTGAGACCAAAGTAAAAGACTTTTGGCTTCAAGAAATTAAACCGTGAGTCACAACCAAAGGAAGGCTGAAGGTCAAGGAGTTATAACTGCATCTGCTCTAATGAGTTCTTGAGTTAAATTGTATCCAGGTGGTCAGCGGTATTCACATGTTGAGTTGGAAGTGCTCAGAGAGAGATGGGATGGCCAAGTGCCCGTGAAGAGAAATCAGTCGAATAATAGATACAGTAGTAAAACTTCATTGTAGTCATTGTTTTGCTTTTCCTCTCATGCGCCTTCTGGATACATATTTGCAGCTTTTTAACTTTGCAATGAGAGTCAGTGAAGAGGAAAAAGGTGATTGCAGCATAGTGTGAAAGATCAAGGGAGGCCGGGGACAGGTGTGCATTTGTGACAATGTAAGATGGTGGCATATGGCACAGTCATGACAACAGGTGAGCCATTTATTTCAGTCTTTAGTTCAGGAAAGACTTAGGGATTTTTAGAATAATGTATTTACTTAACTAACAGTGAATAATGTAAGTCTCAGTCCTGGAATTGCATCTGTACCGATGTAGGGGGTCTGCCTGGGCAGATCTACTTGTAGGATCAAGGCATTATAAACTCAACACTGCTCTGATGCTTCAAAAATCAAACCTAGGTGCAGCTTCTGTCTCTGATTATGTCTACACAGCCTGGCCTAGCCTAACCAAGCTAGCTTGAATCCAGCCAGCATGAGTAACATGGCAGTGATGACAGCACGTTGCAGGTTGCAGTGAGGGTCGGCACAGGCTATGAGTAAGTATTTGGCTCACTATCCCTGTATGAAACCTGTGCTGCACAATCTTCTCTACTACTGATGCCTGCACAAGCTGGATTCAAGCTAGCTCGGGTAGGCAAGCCTGTCACAGCTTTTGCTGTTTAGACATACCCTCAATCTCTATGTGGAATCTCCATCTCTGGAAATATTTAAGAGTAGGTTAGAAAAATGTCTATCAGGGATGGTCTAGACAGTATTTGGTCCTGCCATGAGGGCAGGGGACCGGACTCGATGACCTCGCGAGGTCCCTTCCAGTCCTAGAATCTATGAATCTATGATTGGTTCCTTTCTCGGCGTGTGTGTCTGTGAGGTTCAACTGGACGTGTGGCACTGCCCAGCATCCTGCAGGATGCGAGGCAAAAAGGAAAAAAGGGTGAGCCCCACACTGAGCAGAGGTCTGTAATGACAGTCATAACAAACCCTCTGCTGGGAATTGTTTGCCCATCTCTGAACCTCATGGTGGCAAGATCTGTGATTTTTGCCATCACTACACAGGTGCATATGAAAATGTGAGTGGATCAAAGAGGAAAAGGAGGTGATTAAAGCATTCTTTAGCGTTGCTAGGGAATCAGAGTCCTGATGTCAGTTGAAATAACTCTGGCGCATGTCAGGGCATTACAAAGGCATTGTCATGAAGAAAAATAGTCCAGCATCACAATTTTCTCATGACAGGTCGGTACCTCAATGGCAGTGCTTCTAAAATTATAGTCCAATGGGCATAATGTTTTTCTGCTTTGTTCTTGCAAACGTATGTCCACTTATCAAAGGTTAAAGTTAATAAGGGATAAATCCTATTATTTTTAGTAGACGCAAACCACAAGGCCGAAAACTTCATTATATTATTTAGCTAAGGAGCCGGAAGATCTGTCCAAGTTGGCCTACAACCTTATCAGCTATATGGAGGCAGCAACTTGCAAAGTGGGTGCATGGGGCATTCTGCAAAAATAGGTGAATTCGCACCGATATCTGGCACAACTTTTACTTTGGGTAAATAGATCCTGCCTACCCAAATCTCCTATGCAATTTCCACTGGATTTGGTACTCTTCTTTGTTCTTTGCCCTAAACAGAGCCACAATACTGCAAACACACATGAGTAAAGATATATACCCGCTTAAGTATTTTCATGACCAGGGCCATGGTGTGTCATGTTACTGTATGCTGTTAATCAGCAATCTTATTCTGCTCTAGAGGTAGCTGCACTTCAGCTCTGGTGAAGTGATTTGTGTATTTGCAAAATACCGGGGGATCCTGGGGAGGGTGTGTGAAATATAAGATGTTAGTAATACTAATAATCCATGCTCAGTTACAAGCATCATCTGGAACTTGGGTCTGATCGTTAACAAAAGTCTTTTAAATCCGGAGAAGACAAAACAGTCTGCAGTGACAGCCATAAGAAACATGCTGCCAGAGAAGACAAAAAAGTTTGAAATGACAGTCATAACAAACATGGCGCTGTGGAATAAAACAATCTTTCCTAAGCAATTTTCAAATTAAAAAAAAAAACAAGTTTATATTAAAGCCATGCACTTTGGCTGCACATTTTTTAAACACTTTTTTTTTTTTTTTCCGGGGGAAGTGAAGGATGACTTTTGATCACATAAACAGCTCAGGCAAGAGTGATCTGCAGGGAAATCAAACATTCTTGCAAGAATACAAAATCCTTTCCCCGAGTTGCAGCGGCAAAAGGAGGGCTTCAGAATTCTGTGTCATGTTAAATGTTCACAGCAGGAAGAGATCCAGGTACTTGAATTGACATGATGGATTTCCTTCTCACCTGCTGCCTCTATCTCATTAAACTGAAGCGATTAAAGAGTTATCAAAATTTGATACTTCAAAATGACTGCACAAAGCAACTTCTTTTTATGAGAAGGCATCCTTACAATGACACACACACACACACTTTTCCAATTGGTTGGAAAAAGTAGTAAAAACTTTTTCACCCTTGAAAGCAAACAAGGGCTCTAAATTCTTGTGAGCCCACCAGGCATATTTGATATTAAGCCTCATCTGGTGCAAGAGGGCAGATGGACGAGCTGTGTCACCCCCAGCTATATTAATTGCATGCTAAAGATTTTCTTTTTTTTCAGATAGAAAATATGGATCGGAATTAGCGCAGACTTATTCAGATGGCTCTGACAAGCTGCAGCTTTAGAGATTTATAGAAGCAAATTAGTAGTAGCTTAGTTTGATTGGATATTGAACTCTGTCACCCTGCTAGTTTTTAACATTCTGCTATGCAGGGTCTTCATGCTTGCAAATTGCACACACCGAATGTACACAGCAAATTCAAATACATCTGCAGGTGTGGCCCTGTGCATGTGGTTGTGTCATGTATTATACCTAGCTCTTATGTTTCACTTTGTGGCAATAGATCTCAAAGCATTTCACAAAGGAGTATCATTATCTGCTTTTTATAGATTGGGAAACTGAGGCACAAAAAGGTGAGGTGACTTGCCCCAGTTACCCAGCCAGCCCATGGAAAAGTCAGGAGTCAAACCCAGGTCTCCGGAGTCCCAGTTGTCCATCCACTAGGCTGCACTGCCTCCCCATATATAACCCATCAGCCGGAGAATGGAATACCTTAGGAGAAACATAATATATCGAACTGTGGCTGAGTCCTGGTAAGTATCATCTCAAAGGAATTAGCAACCTAGAAAAGGGGTGCGTTAGCATTGACTCATCACAGCAGCTTGCAACTGGAATCTAGAGCCTGTACTGTGAAACCATTGTCGGACAATGGCTACTTTGAAGAGCCAGTGTCACCACTGGGGAATAGAGGTGGGGCTAGAGAGTGGAGCGCTTGAAAACATGAATAGCTGGGAGAAGACAGATCCACTGGGGAGCAGGTGGCAGGGATGGAAATTAAGTTGGAGGATTTTTCTTAAATCCCCCAAATTCATACAACAAATACTTACTGTACCAGATACTTGGCTTCCCTTAAATTCCTCCTGTGTTGTTTGAGTGGGGCCATAATGCTGCTTTGGGGTAGCAGCTGAGGGTTATTCTAGTGCAGGAGAATCCTGAGCTGGCATAGGGCTCCCAAAGCCAGTTCTAGGCTGGTCTCTCTTGTTCCCCTTCTATCTGGCATATGGAGTGGGAATGGGGCATATCAGGGAGTGGAGCTGGAGTGCAATAGCTCTCTGGAGATCTTAGCCAATAAAGTAGCCCCTTGAGGACTATTATTCACTGGCACATGTTAGAGCAGCCCTGAATTTGCCCCCTGGTAGGCCTGAAGACCAGGGGGACAGAAAGGTGGGAGAAAGTCACCAATACCTTCCCATTCCCCAGGTGTGCCTAAGGTCTGCTGGGAAATAGCAGTACTGTGTTTTCCCTCTAGGGTCCATAATTTTGACATATGGGCCGGTGTGTTTTCATTTAGAAATGTAGGCTCCGTAGCCTTATAATTAATTTGGGATGCAAAATGCTCTTGTCACTAATATCAGGTTTGTTCTTTGGTGGCTACTTAGAGACTAATTAAGATGACGATTGGTGAGACACACAGAGACTTGGAGTTTTATTTCTATCATGATTAATGTAAGCAAAATCAGATCACTAGAAAAACAAGACAAGAATAACAGCAGAATTCACATCATGCATACTTACAAATCCGCAGGACTGTGGAGGGCCCCTTAAAGTGACATTAAGTATTAAGGTTTTCACCATCCTGCTATCCTGACATTCCGGTGAGGGTGGTGTTTGATTCCCTTTTAACGCATCTAGTGCTTACCCCTCCCTATTGTGCTGAGACCATATTTGATTAAGTCTTGGTCTCTTGTTCCTGCCTGTTATTCCTGCTACCCATTTGTCTACATTCCTGCTACAGCAATTGTCATAAGCATTTGCGCAGAGAGAAGATTCTTTATACAACGTGGTTAAGGAAGTCTGACTAAATAAAGCCAAGCATCTGGTTTTCGACTGGAATGCCCGGTTGAAAACGGACCCTGGTGGCTCCAGTCAGCACCGCTGACCGGGCCGCTAAAAGTCCACTCAGCAGTGCAGCGGGCCTAAGGCAGGCTGCCTACGGCTCCCGGAAGTGGTCGGCATGTCCCTGTGGCTCCTAGGCGCAGGGGCGGCCAGGGAGGCTCCGTGTACTGCCCCCACCCCAGGCACCAGCTCTGCAGCTCCCATGGGCCAGGAACCATGGACAATGGGAGCTGCGGGGCTGGTGCCTGCAGGCAGGGGTAGCGTGCAGAGCCAACTGGCCGTCCCTAACCCTAACTCGGAACCCTCTCTCTCTCACCCCAACTCCCTGCCACAGCTCAGAACCCCCTCCCACACTTTCCGGAACCCACACCTTGCACCCCCTCCCACACCTCAACCCTTCAGCCCCACTCCTGAGCCTCCCCCCCCGGCATCCCAAACCCCTCATCCCCAGCTCCACCCCAGAGCCCACACTCCCAGCCAGAGCCCGCACCCCCCTCCTACACCTCACACCCCTGCCCCAGTCAGAGCCTCCTCTGCACCCTGAACCCCTCATTTCTGGCCCTACCCCTGAGCCTGCACCCCCAGCCAGAGCCCCCACTCCCTCCCGCACCCCAACCTCCTGCCTCAGCCCAGTGAAAGTGAGTGAGGGTGGGGGAGAGCAAGTGACGGAGGGAGGGGGTATGGAGTGAGTGGGGGGGCGGGGGCCTCAGGGAAAGGTGGGGCAGGGCCTCTGGGAAGGGGCAGGGGCGGGGCAAGGGTGTTTGATTTTGTGTGATTAGAAAGTTGGTAACCCTATATAAAGCCTTTATAGTCTAGAGAGTTTATCACAAGATATATATATATATATTTACTAAATCTTCTAACTCAAGGTTACTTACTAATGCTAACTTTTATTAGACCTGATGTGGACTTATGCTAACTGTTACTACCACTAGGCCTCAAGCTAAATGCTAGACGTTCGGCTTACTGCAAAGCCTATTTTAAAATAATATTTAATGTTCTTTCTTTATTTCTACTTGCATTATAGCGCTAGTTTCATTTGCACTAATTTCGCAAGGACCTGAACTCTTTCTAAGATATACACGATTATTCACCTGGGTTCTAGTCATCGGTCAGAGGTCAAAAGGTCCAATCCGGCATCACTGATGTCAATAAAATCTTTGCCATTGACTTCAGTGGAAGCAGGATTCCTCCCTTAAACTACTATTTGCGCATTGATCCGTTCTGTCCAGTCACCCCAGATAACTTGGGACTGGCTGCTTTGTGTATAATATTTTTCCATTAACCACAGAGGATTTCCCAGAGGCTAATAATAAGAGAAAACCACAGGGATCAGAAGAGGTGAAAACCTCCTCCATAAAAAAACAATCTTACTGAAGCCTGCAGCTCTGCTTTCATAAGCCATGGCAGCATCAGCATTCAGTAATTCACATCAGTGGATATCAGAGTAGAAATTCAGGGAAATAATTTAAGGCAAAATAGCTAGCTCTTTAGCCTGGAATGTTGCACGGTATTCATTGGTTTAAAAAGCAATTTTGAAAATTAGTACTATCTAGCCCATTTATCATTATTAATTATTAATTATTATTATTTATTTGTATTGTGGTAATGTTTAGGAGCACAGACCCAAAAGACGGTCACTGTCCCCAAACCTATACAATCGAACTATAAGGCGAGAGACAATAGGTGGATACAGACAGATGGTGGAGCACAAAGAAACAATGAGAGAGTATCCATCAGCATGATGGACAGTGATGTCAGCAAACCAGCCGCCTAACTGTTAAGTTTTTTGTTGTCACAGCAAAGGAAGGTTTTTAAAGAGGGATGATAACGTTAACGGTAACATTATTGATATCTATCTATATATGTTTAACAGATGGAGAGGCAGATTCTGATCTACTTTCATCAGTGTAAAGCTGGAGTAGCATTCTCAACATCAGCCTGAAGTAATTCCCTTTTGTGCCTTCAATTTTTTTCCCTCCAGCGGAAGAATTGCTTCAAATTTATCACAGTGTAACTAAGATCAACATATGCACCTGCATTTTTATGGAAATTATTCTTTCCATATTATTCTTTGCGGGGCTTTGGCAAGGGGTGCTGGACGGGTGTTGTGCTGCTTGATTTTTTTTGTAAATGTTATTAAAATGCTTCTTTTCCCACCCACCCCTCTTCTCACGCCTCTATATCCAAAAAGGGAGGATTCCCAACCCAATCTGATGCAAATATATAGAAACGTTCACTTCCGAGGTTCCCCTCAAGTGCATTAGCAAGTCCCCTTGACTGTGTCATAGGTGCCAAGATGTTACACTTTTATTTATCGTGGCTGTCTGTGAAGGAGATACAATAAATACCGTGGCCCAAAGACCTCATCAGGCAGTGCTGAGGCAAAACACTTAGTACCGTTATTCAAGCTATGAGGAAAGCATGTCAAAAGTCAAAGTAATTAAGTTTACTGAGTCAGACAGAGACAGCAAGGGGTAGTCATGCTGATGGATATCTTTTGGACATGGCTACAATTGAACAAAGTTGGTCATGTGATATTTTTTTACCTGATAGAGTAAAGGAAGGAAGAATGAGACCTCTGCTTTGTATAGAAAACATTTTACTGATTAACCCTAATCGCCATATGTCAACCGGCTCGCATTAGGAAGGCCAAATGATGGGGTTGATACCAATAGCAGGAGCAGCGTACATTCTACAATAATCTTTTCTGTATAAATATCTTCAGTCAAAAAACGTGGGCGTATTAGTAGGTAGCGGGCAATGAAAAAATATGGGGAAGACATGATTAAAAACAGGCACAACACAACCATGACCGGGGATTTGTGCACATGTTCAGTCAGGGGACAGAAACTTTTTCCTGACCCTGTGATCTGGTGGGTGAGCAAATCGTTTTTGTTGACATTATTAGCTTTGTTCACTGAGTGCATGTAGTACCAATGATGTATGTGGATTTTTACAGACAAAATCCCCGTCGGCATGGCACTTAGAGTTTAAAGGCTTGATCCTGTGAGGTGCTGAGGACCTGCAACTCTTATTGATATCAACACTCCGCCCCTATTAGGATTTCACACTAACTACAGAAATGAAGGGCTTGATTCTCATTTATCTGAACATCCCTTAGCATCATTTTGGCAGTGTAACGGGATCTTGAACGCCATGTAAATTACCTTGTACAACTCATTAAATGTACATCGGCCTTAAAGCTCCTTTATATTGCCAGAGCAGTGGGCCTTACTAGCTGCAAAGACTAATACAGACCCACAAAAAAGTTATCTATCCATTATATTTTGGATGAGGGGGGAATTACAAATGGTAGCCAAGAAGATCAGGTGGCCACATAAAGAAGGTTCTCACAGTTTGCTGAGGTTGTGGTCCTGGCATGACATAGCAAGACACCCATTTGCCCTTCTTTGTTTGCTTCACTCTAACTGAAAATGAGAATTCTCTACTGCTAGCTGGAGACCCCAGTGCACTCAGAGCCATTGACTGTAAATATATGAGAGCTGTAGCCCTTGTGCACAATAAGGAACTGTACAGAAGCAGGGAGAATAACGATGACATGAATATGCAAGTAGCTCTCAATGCCAACCTCATAATCACAGATGTTGTTGCCATGCATCTGGGGTCCATCCCTGAGTCACTCATTTTGCACATGTTCCAACTCCACCAGCTACTCCAAATATTTTCACCCAATGGGGGATGGCTGATTGTTCAGCCTTTATCATATTTTTCAGAAGTTTACTTTGCTAACATCTATGTACAGTCATTATGGAGCTGGCACTGGTTCTGAGACACTGCTAATTTTCTCTATTTTGGTGACAGGGAATGCTGTCCCTTTCTATCTCTTTGAATAAAGATATATTATAAAGCGGTCCATGCACTCAGAAACCGTCATGTGCTAGAGTTACTCCATGGTGGCCCGAAGTGCTGAAAGCCACCTACAGCAGCTGTTCTCCTGGGGGCCAAAGTGGCCACAGTTGGCTCAAGTGGGTAGGGTTGGCCCCAGAGGGGCTGGGGCTAGGCCAACTTGTACTCAACATTGCACTGACTCACAGCATCGTCTGGGCAACCAACGCACGTAAACAGAATTTACAGCCCTCCTCCCACACTGGTACACCCAGAGAGGAGAAAAGTAGCAGCACTACTGCCATTACGTTTCTCCAGGGGTGAATCCCCTTTGGCGCATTTGCCACATAGGCAAAAAGAACAAGGTGTTGAATTCCACTGTTTGTGCAGATGAGGGTTGTCACAGTTTCGGGATTAACTACCTCTTTCACCCTGCTCTTGATCTTCCTCAAGGGCACCCGCTTAAGGGTTCAGGCTTCCAGCCATTCCTTCCTTTGGGTAGAGACCCGCAGCTCTCTCTCCCTCCAGAGTGTGTGTGTGGGGGGGTGGGCTTGAAGTCTCTCTGTACTGATTTCCCCAGCCAGTCTGACCAGGGTCCAGCACCTGTGGTTAGCCTTTCTCCAAAGGTACAACCAGCCTCCACAGAACAAAATGCATGTATTCTTAGGGTAAAAGCATTACAGAGAACATACATAAAAACAATTGAAGTTACTCTACGTATGCTAAAACCTTACTAGAGGTCACCCATCAATTCTAGAGAGTCCAAGTAAGCCAAGGTCGTTCCAGTCCTTTCCCTTCCTCCCACCCTTGACAGAAGGTCCTCTCTGTTTGCTGAATCAAACGAAGATCCAGTTGGAGTTCAAAGTCAGCCTTTTTATAATCAAAAGCCCTTTCTTTGTGCGAGTCTCTGGAAAACCCAGTTTGAACCAGTATTAGCCCTTGCAAACCTATCCAGGGGCTGGTACCTCTCTAGAGTTGTTTAGTCTCAGTGACTCAGCTCAATCACTCCCCACTGTTTTTAGTTCCATGGAGCAGAACACAATCATACATGACCCATTCACAAATTTACTAAAATGGTCCCCAAAGATACTGCATGGGTTTGTAAGATGTGTCACAAGGGTAAATTTAACATGAGTATAAATATGTGTTGCTATATTGAGGGAGAGGCGTTTTTTAATGTCTCCTGTTCTCTGCCGGATTCCCTTCAAGACTGAGGATTCAGCTCCGCCATCATATGGCATAGATCAAGCTTATGGGAAATTATACCCAACATAGGACAGGAGCCAGTGGCCACTGAGCCCAGAGGCTACTCTTAAATGGACAAGGCCATTATCTGGCATCTGAAAGGCCAGCCTGAGAAGGCAGCTGCTAGTATTTGCAGTTGGAAGGAAATTGTTCTATCTGTTGTTCTTAAGGGTAATACTGGGTGGTCTTTTTTTTTTTTTTTTTACATTTTTTGAACCAGTGGCAGGAGGGGATAGCTTCTGAGGGCTGCGATGGTCTTCAAAATGATGATCTTGCTGAATTAGAAGTGTTAATTGACCCATTATATAGAAGTATATTGAACACTAAGTTATTAATCATTGCGACTAAGGCTATCACAATCTGGTCCATAGTAGTTATCCAAGTATTTGCTGGGGAGTAGTTTTGCAGTCTGGAAAGGAGGCAAAATACGTGGCTTGTTTGTTGTTATGTTTTATTATTTTTTCCTCATGAGTGATAACTAGTACTAAACTTCTTTCTCTGGGGGATGAGTCATTTATTTTATAGTAAATTGATATCTGTTGATATATGAACATTAGTTATATATTATTTATATGTAGATCTGCATCCTTGAGCTGAAAAATGTAATTCTTTATTCTGTAATTTACTGTTTAAAATTTAATGAAATTTTAATTATATATATACACACACACACATACACACACAAAAAGATTTATGTAGCACAAAACAAGTGCCGTATATTACTGCGAATTGTTCATGCTGAACAAATTGTGTCACAAAGGGAACAGGAATAAATTAGTGAGCACAAAACAAAAGCATCTGCAGTTGGCCTATTAATCCTATGTAATATGGCAAGTGTCATTTAGAAAGATGCACCTGAAGACAGTGTTACTGCACTTGCAGATGGCAAAGCCAGAGGAATTGGTATCTTTCTCTGCCTCTGAATAGGGCCCAGTAGCAATGGGTTTCTGGACTCTGCAGCGTGCTCTACTAGTCTGGCATTAAATTGTTTCATATCCCTATGTTGTTAAAATTGGGAATTTTTGGTTTCCACGATGCGGTTATATTATTTGGCAGTGTCCCGATGACTTCAGGCGGACAAAGTAATTGGCCTGAAGGCCCATGTTGTGACAATGTACCTGAGGCACCAACTGTAGTCTACAAAAGACCAGCAAAGCCTTTGAATTAAGTGATACAGGGAGAGACCATTTTGTTTCATATACTTTTACTAGCAACAGTAAAATGCTGTGTTAACAACTGATTGCACTGTGAGGCCTCAAGTCACAGTCATCGCTTGCTTCTATATTAATGTCTATGTTGAACCTTGATATCTCCTGAAATTTTGCATCCTGAACTGAATGACGTTTCAGACAAATAACTGTATTTCCGTAGACAGATAAATCACCTTATGGCAATAGCTACAATAATTTGCTGCCATAATTTCTTAAGGTAACTTATTTGAAGAATTGTGTCTATGGCCCCAAACTGAAACCTAGATGATTTTTCACATTTCTATAAAAAAAATGGAAAAAAAAATTCTTGCTTGTTAATTTTGAATAGTTTTGGTCAAGCTGTTTTTTTTCTTAGAAAACATTTTCACCGCACTGTGCTTTAGCCTTCACAAAACTGGTGCCATTAGACTTTCATAGCTTCCAGCACAAGAATGGTAGTTCTATTTCTAATGTGCTCTGTGGCTTTATAAATGGCAAGGTCATGTCTTTGTAGGATTTGTGACAAAGATGAAAGTTCTCTCAGAGCCTCTTCCCTGAGAACTAAATCCACCATAAATCCAGGGCTTTCAAGATTTTTCTAAGCTGGGAAATGTTGAGCATTCTGATAAAGATCATACTTTTATCACTGCAGCAAATGCAAAGAGGAATATATATGTAGAGCATCTATGAATGAAATACTGCTGGGATTGTCCTGTAACTATTGCCTTCTTTCTGCAATCACTTTAATAGGCGGCTAATCTTACATAGCACTAGTGATCCTTCCTATGCATGCTACATGTTCCTGCCAGCTGTTCGTTGACTGAGTAATAATGAATACTCTGTATCTCAGAGCTGATGATTCTTGCAACATCCTTGAGTGCTTTTGATTCTTAACTATCAGTTCAAGTTGGTGTGCAGTAGGCAATTGTAAAATTTATGGAAGGAGGATGGATAATTCTGGACTGTATCAAACAACTTTTTAACAATACTCTCCAAAACATTACAAGCAGATGTTCATCATGTGTCATGTGTCATTGCTGTTCCACCTTGTTAGAGCCAAAGCTCCTTCTAGTAGTATATATATTGCTGCTTGTTCCAACAGGTCCAACGTAAAATGATTGTTTTGGGACATTCCATCTACCATGTAACAGGAAAATTCAAGCATGGTGCCTCGTAATAATTCAGGATGATTCTCATTTATTAGATATTTGAAAATATGAAGATAATTTATCTATATTTCCTCTGTTTCTGTGAACATCCAAGAAGAGTGATAAATGCCACTTTATTATGTCATCTAGCAGCACAAATAAAAAAAGCGTTAGATGTATTGAGCGTTATGTTCTTTTATATTTCACCAGCAACATACTAAATGTGTTTAATACTGAAAGAGCTTCTGCTCTACCCACCACACCAGTTTTAATAGTGAGTAACTACAGCAGGTAGCTCTGGCATTAACAAACACTGTCCGAATGTAGAGTCTCTACAGATGGAAGCAGGAATTCTTTCATTTGGGCATGCGCTCTCATGAACATGTTAAATTAATGTATGCCTTTGAATGAAGATGTACAGATATTTTCTCATAGGAATGCTTTTGGGATTCTATGTGGTTGTCGTAACATTGATCCAAGCAGTCTACTCCAATGGATTTGTTAAACAGGTTTTTACACCAGCACATAAAATGAGGAATTTACGGTTTGCCATAAGGCTTGCAAAGTGAGATTTCAACTCCCTGTGGTGCACAGCACATCGCGCATCAGGAATGTCACTATTCCTTGTAGCAGCTATTGCTCTGACCTGCTGCTAAAATGCAATTCTAAGCTGTACTTGGTGTATCTCGGGAGCTGGAATAGACAGAGAGATGGATACATTGCCTTGGGAAGATGGCAGAAAGGTGGCAAAGCTCATCACTTTCCCAGTTTTTCCCCCCTAACATGGCCATTTCTAAAACCACTTGTAAAAAGCGTAATTGCTCGGATATGCATAAACAGAACAAGCTACGCTGAGGGACCCGAGAAAAGGCCCAAGATACGGATCTGAAATGATAAAAAACACATTTGTATGTGCTCCCATTAGCATAAAATGGAAACCATAAAACTGATCACCAGGCTAAAATACAATGTTTTCTCTTTTAGATGCTGTTATACTATGTCTTCCAACTGCCATAAACTCTACTGACAATGCCTTCCATACAACAGCAATCTCACTCTAACGTGGAAAGTGTTTGTCTTTCAAAAGAAAGTCGGGTAGAAACAACCTTGGATACAAATGAGAGTGGTGGAAATACTTAATATGTATTGCAATCAGTACAGAAAGGTCAAATGAAAATATCTCAGTGCCCCGATGGAGAATCCACCCAGCTCCAAAGAAAAGCTACGCACTAATAGAATCAACGTGTCGCCTTTCCTTGGGTCTGGTTTTATTAACAAAAAGGTAACACTAAATGAACCTCAGGCTAAGCCTTCTTCTCAGGGCTGGTCCACACTAAGCCCCCAGTTCGAACTAAGATACGCAACTTCAGCTACGTGAATAACGTAGCTGAAGTCGAAGTATCTTAGTTCAAACTTAAAGGTACTTACCGCGGGTCCACATGCAGCAGGCAGGCTCCCCCGTCGACTCCACCTACTCCTCTCGCGGAGCAGGATTACCAGCGTCGACGGCGAGCACTTCTGGGATCGATTTATCGCGTCTAGACAAGACGCGATAAATTGATCCCAGAAGATCGATTGCTTGCCGCCGAACCAGCGGGTAAGTATAGACGTACCCTCAGGCTTGGCTGCTCCTAAGGTTCCTTCCTGCAAGATGCCTCTGTTCCCAGGCCCTAACTCCCACTGGTGAAGAGCTATTGCCACTTTCTTTTCTATTCAGTGAGAAAGCTAATGAGCCCCACTTGCCTTAGAGAATGTGGCCCCGAGCAACAGTCTGCAACTCAGAAGAGCTGTGTTCAGTTCCCACCTCCCTGTTGGGTCATCTTGGGCAAATCATGTTCCTGCTGTGTGCCTCAGTTCCCCCACCTCATGTTAAATGGGGATAAAGATAGTAACCTCCTTTGTAAAGTGCTTTGAGAGCTGTTGAGAGGAAGCACTGTATAAGAGCTAGGTGGTATTATTATTATTTATTAGAATGTCAGCAGTAATTCACTGGCAGCTCCCTGCTGGATTCCAACACTTTCTAACAGGGTTTGGCAACAGGAGATTGCTTCCACCTTGTTGCAATGTCACATACTAAAGATTTGACAAGCATTAATAAATATCCCTATGTTACTACTTTTTTAAAAGACAGAGAAAAATGTATTTCACATCTCAATAGCATAATATGGCATAACTCTTCATTATTTGTATGGTGGTAGCCAAAATTCAAGGTCCCATTGTGTTAGGCACTGCAAATGCACTTAACAGGAAACTAGCCACTGACCCAAAGAGTTCACAATCTAAGTATGTGGCTGTCTGTTGCATGTTTTGTACTCTTTAAATATGTGAAAATTCTATTGATGATTTTGCTTGGGAATCCGGTGCTCTATACTGAGTCCTGGAAGTTTTAATTAGCCTTGATCTACATTTTCTCCAGAAGTCAAGGTACCATACCCATCTTCATGTGTATCTGAAGAGCCCTTTGTGGCACTTTAGAGAGTCCTGTTTTGCTGGATGAATGTCAGCCTTGTTTCATTTTCATTCCACGCACTGATCTACAATCGCTTATCAGATTCTGCAGGAGTATTGATTTATAGACACCAAGGCCAGAAGAAACCATGGCGATCATCTAGTTTAACCTTCTATATAACACAGGCCATAGAAGTGCCCCAAGATAATTCCTAGAGTAGATCTTTTAGAAGAACAATCAATCTTGATTTTTAAAGTGTCAATGATGGAGACTCCACCATGACTCTTGGTAAATTGTTCCAATGGTTAATTACCCTCATTGTTAAAAAATTACACTTTATTTCCATTCTGAATTTGTCTAGCTTCAACTTCCAGCCTTTGGATCATGTTATACTTTTCTCTTCTATATTGAAGAGCTCATTATTAAATATTTATTTCCCATGTGGGTACTTATAGACTCTCATCAAGTCACACCTTAACCTTCTCTTTGTTAAATTAAATAGAATGAGCTCCTTGAGTCTATCAATGTAAGGCATGTTTTCTAACCCTTAAATCATCTCATGGCTCTTCTCTGAACTCTCTCCAATTTGTCAACATCGTTCTTGAATTGTGGACACTGTAAGTGAACACAGTAGTCCAGCATCAGTCACCAAAAACAGAGGTAAAAAAATCTACTCCTCAAGATTTCTCTGGGATCCCCAAGGATTTCAATAACCATTTTGGTCACAGAGTCACACTGGGAGCTCATTTACCTGATTATCCATCATCATGCATTGGCAAGCCAGAATACTGGATGCCATGAGAACATAAAAATGAAATAATTTAAAATGTTAATGCTAGTCATGATGACTTCACAGTGGATGGCTTTGGGGATGGATAATGAACTAATGAGACTGTTATACTCTTGGCCAATAGTTCAAATTCATCTCAGGTAACTAGTGACCAAATCATGATTGTCACCATCTGGCAGTTTGATGCCCTCTAATGGAAGGACAGGGTGCATAATGGGTGTACAACTGGACAGGTATCAATGTAATAAAAACTACCATTGTAATTGTCACCCTTGTTGGCAGAGATTTCACTGCGGAGACATGAGGGACTGAATGGGCATGGAGGGTTGATTACCTTCTCAGGCCAATGGTGAGCCTGCTATGGTGGGACAGCGTGAAGAAATTTGCAAGAGTACTTCATGTGCTGTGCTTGTCCTGTGACTGATCAGAGGATTTCAGTCTACAGCATTGTTCACACATGAACTTTTCAAGAGTGTTAAATTCCCCTAAAATAAACAAGATTTAAAATTAGTCACAACTTCTGTACCTCTCTCTTCACTGACCTGAAAGTACTGGTCTCCCAGTCTAGTTGACACTGCTGCCTGTGCAAAGGTACCACGGGCACACAAACAAACAAATAAATGAGGAAAAAAGAAAAAAGAATAAATGGACACAAATTGGACATCAGGAATGGTAACATACAAAAGCCAGTAGGTGAACACTTCAACCTCCCTGGACATTCTATAACAGATTTAAAAGTAACTATTCTTGAACAAAAAAATTTCAGAAACAGACTTCAAAGAGAAACAGCAGAACTAAAATTCATTTGCAAATTTAACACCATTAATTTGGGCTTGAATAGGGACTGGGAGTGGCTGGCTCATTACAAAAGCAGCTTTGCCTCTCCTGGAATTGATACCGCTTCATCTATTATTGGGAGTGGACTACATCCACCCTGATCGAATTGGCCCTGTCAACACTGGTTCTCCACTTGTGAGGTACTCCCTTCTCTTCATGTGTCATTATATAATGCCTGCATCTGTAACTTTCACTCCATGCATCTGAAGAAGTGAGGTTTTTTACCCACGAAAGCTTATGCCCAAATAAATCTGTTAGGGTATGTCTACACTATGAAATTAGGTCGATTTAATAGAAGTCAATTTTTTAGAAATTGATTTGATACAGTCGATTGTGTGTGTCCCCACTAAGGGCATTAAGTCGGCGGTGTGCGTCCACAGTACCGAGGCTAGCGTCGACTTTCGGGGCGTTGCACTGTGTTAGCTATCCCACAGTTCCCGCAGTCTCTGCCGCCCATTGGAATTCTGGGTTGAGCTCCCAATGCCTGATGGGGCAAAAACATTGTTGCGGGTGGTTCTGGGTACATGTCGTCAGGCCCCCCTCCCTCCGTGAAAGCAACGGCAAAAAATCGTTTCTCGCCTTTTTTCCTGCCATGCAGACGACATACCATGGCAAGCATGGAGCCCACTCAGCTTACTGTCACCGTATGTCTCCTGGGTGCTGCTGGCAGACGCGGTACTGCAGTGCTACACAGCAGCATCCCCTTGCCTTGCCGTGCGGATAGCAGACAGTATAATACGACTGCTAGCCATCGTTGTCGTCCTGTGGGTGCTCCAGGCCGACCTCAGTTAGGTTGGTCGGGGGGGCACCTGGGCAGAAATGGGTGCTCCTGGCTGGCCTCGGTGAGGTCGGTCTGGGGCGCCAGGACAAAAATGGGAATGACGCCAGGTCATTCTCTTCTTTAAGTTTTGTCTAATGGAGATTCAGTCCTGCCTGGAATATCATGCCAGCTGGAGGCTTCTGCTTCAGGCTGCCCTCCCAGTCGGCAGCACCGCGCGGTTCCACCTACCCCTTGCTCCCATGGCTCATGAAGCCTGGACAGTAGTAAGGAGCAGTTCAACTATAGGCTGAGCAAGTGCAGAATGGTGGTAGAATGTGCCTTTGGACATTTAAAAGCTCGCTGGCACAGTTTACTGACTCGGTTAGACCTCAGCGAAACCAATATTCCCATCGTTATTACTGCTTGCTGTGTGCTCCACAATATCTGTAAGAGTAAGGGGGAGACGTTTATGGCGGGGTAGGAGGTTGAGGCAAATCACCTGGCTGCTGCTTATGCGCAGCCAGACACCAGGGCGGTTAGAAGAGCACAGCAGAGCATGCTGCGCATCAGAGAAACTTTGAAAACCAGTTTCATGACTGGCCAGGCTACGGTGTGAAAGTTCTTTTTGTTTCTCGCTGATGAAAACCCGCCCCCTTGGTTCACTCTACTTCCCTGTAAGCCAACTGCCCTCCCCTCCCCCCTTTGATCTCCGCTTGCAGAGGCAATAAAGCCATTGTTGTTTCAAATTCATGCATTCTTTATTAATTCATCACACAAATGGGGGGATAACTGCCAAGGTAGCCCAGGAGGGGTGGGGAAGGAGGGAAGCACAGGGGTGGGGTAGTTGTAGGGGCACCCCCTAGAATGGCATGCAGCTCATCATAGAAGCGGCATGTCTGCGGCTCTGACCCGGAGCGGCCGTTTGCCTCTCTGGTTTTTGGGTAGGCATTTCGTCTTTTGGAACGGAGTTCAGATAGCACGGATTCATCTCCCCATACAGCGATTAGATGCAGTACCTCCCATTCGGTCCATGCTGGAGCTCTTTTGCGATTCTGGGACTCCGTGGTCACCTGTACTGATGAGCTCTGCATGGTCACCTGTGCTGATCAGCTAGCTACGCTGGCCAAACAGGAAATGAAATTTAAAAGTTCGAGGGGCTTTTCCTGTCTACCTGGCCAGTGCATCTGAGTTGAGTGTGCTGTCCAGAGCGGTCACAATGGAGCACTCTGGGATAGCTCCTGGAGGCCAATAAAGTCGAATTGCGTTCACACTACCCCAAATTCGACCCAGCAGGGTCGATTTCAGTGCTAATCCCCTTGTCCCGGAGTACAGAAATCGATTTTAAGAACACTTTAAGTCGACAAAAATGGCTTAGTCGTGTGGACGGGTGCAGGGTTAAATCGATCTAACGCTACTAAATTCAACCTAAACTCATAGTGTGGACCAGGGCTTAGTCTTTAAGGTGCCACCGGACTCCTTGTTGTTTTTGTGGATACAGACTAACACTAAACGAGTCTTGTGTCTTTCTGAGTTCTGTGTGCTCATCTGCTAGTTTTCCCAGGCTACAAGGGCTAGTTTTGCCATGGCAGAAGGGAAGCTGTGTTGATATAGGAGAAAAAAATCAATGAAATAAAATTGGGGAGAGTGTTTGTAACCAAAGCCGCTCAGGGCAAGTCATTGTTACCTACAGTTGTACAGTGCTGTATGCATGCATGGCCCTTTTGTACAAGCAGAAAGTACATAACAAAGAGCAGGATCTCTGCCTTGAAAAACTATGGCTTCAGTCCAGCAAAGCACTTAACATTAAGTACTTGAGTGGTCCCAGCTTTGCTGGATCAGGTCCTACAAGCCCAGATGTATTCAGCGTAGTGCAAAACAATCTAGACAAGAAAAGCAAAGGAAAACATGAGTCTCTATCCTAGCATTTACAGCAGGAGTCCACATAAAAGTGGTGGGGTCTAGGAACTACGTCCCAGTCCGTGGATGCACTCTGGCTGACTCAGGGTATGTCTACACTGCAAAAAATAATCTACAGCGGTGAATCTCAGAGTCTGCGTCAACTGACTCAGGCTTATGGGGCTTGTGCTACAGGGCTAAAAGTAGCAGTATAAATGTTCCCGCCTGGGCTCTGAAACCTGGTGAGAGGGGAAGGGTCTCAGAGTTCGGGGCCCCAGGGAATGTCTACACTGCTATTTTCACACTGATAGCAAGAGTCCCACAAGTCTAAGTCAGTTGACCTGGGCTCTGAGACTTGCTGGGTTTATTTTGTAAATGTGCCCTCAGCCAGGAGACTGCTGAGACCTTGGTTTCACTAGAGCAGGATTTCTCAAACTGGGTCTGTAGACCCCTGGGGGTCTGTAAGGGAATCCAGGTGGTCCACAGGCCCTGCTGATCAACTCCTCCCTCAACTTCTCCCCCTCCCTCTCAGTGCCTCCTGCATGCCGGGGAACAGCTGTTCAGCGGTGTGCAGGAGGCAATGGGAGGGAGGGGGAAGAGTGGGGAGGGGGCGCTCTCGGGGGGAGAAGGCGGAAAGAGGCGGGGAAAAGGAGTGGCAAGGGTGGCCTGGAGGGCGTGGCCTGGGGCCAAGTGAGGGGCTTGTGGTCTGTGAAAAAATTTATATCAAAATGGGGGTCCTCGGGTCGCTAAAGTTTGAGAACCGCTGCATGAGAGGAAAAGGTGAGTTTTTACCCTGAGTTCTCTAAATCAAGCACACTAACGAGGTAAAATAAGGCAGGCTGAAGTTTTCACATGTTAGCAGGTTGAGTTAAAAGCCTGCGTACATGTGAGAAAATGACAAATTGTCTTCCCTAGGATTTTCCCTCAGGTTCGTTACCTCATGTTAAGAACACAGCTTTTTTCCCTAGAGAAGACACTGCCTGAGGGGACTGCAGGACTTTGGCTTTTAATACTAAGCATCTGAGGCTACGTCCTCACTACGGGGGGGGGGTCGATTTAAGATACGCAAATTCAGCTACGCGAATAGCGTAAGGACGGTGGCAAAATCGACCTCCGCGGCTTCCCGTCGATGGTGCTTACTCCCACCTCCGCTGGTGGAGTAAGAGCGTCGATTCGGGGATCGATTGTCGTGTCCTGACAGGACGCGATAATTCGATCCCCGAGAGGTCGATTTCTACCCGCCGATTCAGGCGGGTAGTGTAGACCTAGCCTGAGACACCCATCTATGTAGGCCTTCACTTTGATGGTCAGTGTCTGTTACCCAGCTGCAGACTGTAAACACACACTCACGCTAGCTAGGAGCAGAACTACAAGGAACACTCAGCTTTGAATCTTGGGCTCAGGGTACGGTGGCCAGACATCCTGATTTTAGAGGGACGGTCCCGATATATTCGGGAATGTGCTGCTTTTCCTTTTCACTAGTCACAGTAGTCTTCCAAGGCTGATACACCCACCTTCCCAAGGGCCAATCGAGAGAGTGCAGTAGGGAAAGGCGTAGAATGAAAGCTCAGATGCTCCCTGTGTTTATTGTTTCATTGTCATTGCCTCAGGCTGAGCGATGCCAGCAGTCAGGGCCGGCGCTTCCACTAGGCGACCTTAAGCGGTCGCCTAGGGCAGCAGGATTTGGGGGGCGGCATTTTGCCACCCTTGGCGGAAATTTGGCGGCAGGGGGTCCTTCCGCTCCAGGTCTTCGGCGGAAATGCGATGGCAGGTCCTTCACTTGCTCCGGGACCCGCCGCCGAAGTGCCCCAAAGACACGTAGCGGAAGGACCCCCGCCGCCCAATGCTCAGAGGAGGAGCGCTGCCGCCTATGGCGGCAAAAACCCTGGCGCCGCTCCTGCCAGCAGTCACATGTGGCTGGACCCTTCCCCCCAGATTAGGCTCCTGCTCCCATAGGGGGAACCTGCTGCAGGTTGGGAGCTGCTGATCTAGCCCTGAGAGAGGTGTGTGGTTATGGGAGCTGGAATGCCTCATGGAACAGGCATCTTTCGAAGAATGAGAGGGTCTAAATGAAGCCTAGTTACAACAGTACTAAAACCTGTGTTTGTAGTGTCCTGGACAGGAACACCCTGGGGCTCCTGACAAATCCAGGCAGTGTTTTATACAAGGCCCACTCGAAGCGGAAACAAGAAGCAATCAGTCGCTCGATGGCCTAAATCTCAGCAGTACAGTTGCGGGTTCTTTCCCCCCAATGCAGTTTGTGGCCACTGAAGGGGCCAGCTGAGACACAACAATAGTCTGAACAAAATACAAACTCACAGACAGTGGAATCTTGGGCCAGATTAATCCCCAGTCTAACTCCAGCTATGAATGTGAGGTGGGGGGACTCCACTTGCTGGTAGTTAATTCCAAACTCCCATCCCTTGCCTTGGGGTGGAGACCACTCCGACAGCCGGTGGGGAGGCAGGAATTCACCTAGAAATAACCCAGCAAACAGTCCCAGTTCACAACCTATCCCACCCTCAGTACCAGCTCCTCAGTTCCTGATCTGGGCAGGGCCGGCTCCAGGCACCAGCCCACCAAGCATGTGTTTGGGGCGGCGCCTGGAGGGGGGCGGCACGGCGGGGCGCTCCGGCCCGAGAGCGGGGCCGCGACTGGGCTCGCCGCCCTCCCCGCGGCGCTCCGGCCGCCAGGGACAGCGGAGCCGCAGCGGGCTCGCCACCCTCCCCCGGTGCTCCGGCCGGTCGGGGAGAGCGGGACCCCGGCCGGGCTCTCCGCCCTGCTCCCGGCGCTCTGGCCGCCGGGGGGAGAGCGGAGAGCCCCGGCCGGGCTTGCCGCCCTCCTCCCGGCTCTCTGGCTGCCAGGGGCTCTCTGGCCGCCGGGGAGAGCGGAGAGCCCCAGCCGGGCTCTCCGCCCTGCTCCCGGCGCTCTGGCCGCCGGGGGCTCTCCGCCTTCCCCCGGGCGCTCTGGCCGCCGGGGGGAAAGCGGAGAGCCCCAGCCAGGCTTGCTGACCTCCCCTGCCGCAATGTGGGGGGGGGAGGCAGCCGCTGGCTTTTTTGCCTAGGGCGGCAAAAAAGCCAGAGCCGGCCCTGGATCCGGGCACCTCTTTCCCACTGGCTGTCTCTCACATGTGGTGCAGGCTCACTGTGACCACACGGACAGGCTGCTTGCTGAGCCTGTCCTCTGACCCTCAGCCTGCTGTGTCCCTTGGGAGCATACACACTCCACTGGCAAGCCTATCCTCCAATCAGAAGAGAGCTGGACATAGGGGCAAGGTTCCTGCCAGCTCTCTCGCCAACCAGGGCTCTGGCAGGGTGGAGCAACCAGCTTCCCTGTCTCATTGCCACACAATCTCAGGTCACCAGGAGAAAGGCCAGCCTGCACCTCCATAAATGGTGTTATGAGTGGAATGAACATGGCACATTATATATGTCCCCTTCTTGATGGCATTCAATCACAAGGGCCGGAGCATCCTAGCTCACATGCAGATTTGCCCTCAGGGAGCATGGATTCCAGTGTCACAAGTTAGCAGTGACGAGGAAAAAGTTTCCCTACTGTCTACTATTATATAGAGTCTCTCTTGCTCATTTATTTTGGCATTGACAAAGCCGGTGGAGAGACCGGTATATCACAGTTTTATTACTTGGATTGGTTTCCAAGAGAAACATAATGGATTGAGGTTTTCGGGTAAGGGCAGCTGGTGTGTGTTATTGCAAGGGGATTTCAAACAGTTTCTGTAGAGGAACAGTATTCTGCTGCTCACACAGCTGGGGACAGCTTCTGAGTGGTGGCTGTGGAAAGTTCAGGAAAAGCAGTGATAGGGCAGGTGCAAAGGTGCCTTTGTACTGCCCTGCTTCAGGGACTGTTCTGCCTTGAAGGCTGCTTTAGCCTGCTCCTTCTCCTGATATCCCTACAATACGGAGCTGCTCTCAAAACTAGTTCCACTTGATTTTGTTGCCCTATGGCAGTTTAGCAGTGCAAAGTGCCCAAAGAAACCCAGGATCAGGTCCATTTCATATCCAGATTGAAATACTAATCATGCTCATATGTAAATATTACTGCATAACGTAATCTCTTTACTGGATAAATGAATTCTGCAATGATATGGCCACCCAGCCTTCAATGGGGGTAGAGAGGGCAACCATCAGACCAAGCACATTCATTGACTCTTGGATTCATAGTAAAATCCACTAGGTTTATACTGTGAATTAGTGCGCTTGCAAATTCACCGCCAGCCTCGAGGCCGCACAAGATCATTGCTTTGGGAGAGGTTTGACATCTGGATGGTAGAAAGAGTCTGTCGAATGGCTTGACAACTTCTGCGGAGAACAATGACAAGTTCCCAGTCAGGTGAAGGCTGCAGAGCGGGGTTTTTTTCCAGGAGACTGTAAACAGAACTCTTTCATTTGAGCAAGCTTCTATAAACACACACAAAGAGCAGACATCTTCCCTGAGGAATGGAAAGCTTGCAATGTGTTAATCAGTCAGCCACAGATATAAAATCCTCTGTGCAAGTGCAAGGGATGAGCGGGCCAATTTAGACACAATAAGAACCAATCTGAGCCGTCATCTGCAGCTCAGTTCTCTTTTTCTTTTTGCTTGGGGGAAAGGGGGTTGAGAAAGTTTAGTTAACTCCCTTTTAGGTCTGTTTTTGTGTGTGTGTCTAGTGAATATCCAGATATCAAATCTGGGACTCAGTTACAGTAAAGTGGGGGCAGGAGGAGCATTGGCCTGCTAAACCCAGGGTTGTGAGTTCAATCCTTGAGGGGGCGATCTGGGGCAAAATCAGTACTTGGTCCTGCTAGTGAAGGCAGGGGGCTGGACTCGATGACCTTTCAAGGTCCCTTCCAGTTCTAGGAGATAGATAGATAGACTTTAGAAGCATTATGCTTTAGAGGCTGAGTGCATCTCCAGGGATAGTCTGGGAGTGTGCTCACAGGGCCTCAGTTCCTCAGGACAAGGACAAGAAACTCACTGCTGTGTGTTTGCCCAGCAAAGTCGCATCTCCTCTAATGTTCCACTTTGTTCTGGTGACGTCACTATGATGGTGCGTGTGACTTTGTGTCCTGGGCAATGGCACCTCCTGATGCTTTGTTCAGCACCTGTTTGCAGAGTGGGGTAGAGGGTCTTATAACACTGTGTCATTTAAAATTGGCCCTTTCAGCAGGCATTTCCTCAACAATGCAATCAAATTCTCCCTTGCTTGCGCTGCAACACATGAGGCTTTTTAACGACCACTTTTGTCTACACCATTGAATAACTGGGGCTAATATAGCCAGCTATTAGTATTCTGCTAATAGGATTTAGAGCTCACTCTAACAGAAAATGATGTGGGGTTGCTAATGATGATGTGCCAATGTTCCCCAGTTTGCTGCTCAAGCAGTTTGCTATTTGCAAAGGTTCGGCTTTAGTAGAAAACACATCCTTGAAAATAAATAAGACAGATCCATGCTGAGTATAACAATTGAGTCCTTGTTATAAGAGCAGGGGGAGAAAGAGTGAGGGTTTTTTTTGGATGCTGTTTCAGACATTATTATTCTTGAAACCCTGCACACTTCAAGCTAGGCATCAGCTCCTAGACAGCCTGCAGACCATGCAAGCAGGAGTGCCAACTCCTTCTGAAACCCAGGTCTTTCACGCAGCAAACAGATGTGCTGCCTGCAGTGCTGAGCTGCTGGGTACAAAGGTTGGATCTATTTCTAGGAAATTAACATTGCGTAGCCTGGTGGAGCAAAATGCCAGCCCTTGTATTCTTTTAGTAATTTGCCTAGTGGCCTCTAATTCATTTGAATGTCTGCCCCAATGTCACATCTAATTTATATATCTGTGCCGGATCCATTGAGAAGATCAAACAGAGGCTGAAAATATGAACATAAGAACATTGGTGATATGGCAGCCAACTGAAATCCTCTTACTCTATTGGCTATTGTCATGTGCACAACAAAGAAAATGCAATACGGTAACTCTGTAAGAAGCCTATTCAAACTAATGGTGGACAAGCCTCAAAAGGCCCCAAGATTCTGTTTGGCTTAGATAAGCTTCCGAAAGCATCTGAGTGTTGAGATGATAATCTGAACCTCTTTGGTCTGCCAGGTTGGGCTAGAAAGTTCACTAGAGCTGACTTTCTTCTGAGATTTCTAGTGCTCACTGGGTTGGGCCGGATGTACCGCACGAAGGTACTTAGGTACAGTGGTGATAGGCACAATATAAAGAACGAGATCAGACAGAAGCGCCAGTTCTCATAAAGGAATTTGACACATCTGCTCCTGATCCCAGTTGGGACCCAGAGGTGCAGAGGAGTTGAAAACAGAAGAGAATGAGGTAAAGGGGGTGGGGAGAATAGCATAGTTTTCAGATAACAATAGGAAAAAAATTGTTCCCTTCAATTTATGGGTGAAAGTTAGTTGGAAATCTTCTTATATCTGGGCCAGTTTCCCCATTCCTAATCGAAACCAACACAGAGTATAAATTCTTCTGCCATCTATCAAGGTGTTTGTACAGCACCTGGCACAGTAGGTGCTCCTAAGTGCTACTGAACTACAAATAATAACATAAAATAATAATATTTACCTACTGACTTAGATGGCCCAGCCACCTTAGTATTTGAGCTCCTGAGATGTGTCCTGCTGGCGTTGTTCCCTGCTTTTTGCTAGCTGCCATCATCCTTCTCCCTCGCAATCATTCAGTGAAACCCAGTAAGAAAGTTAGGGTTATATGCTGGAGAGGCCTGCAAATATTGCTGCTTGTTGCACAAGTCATTTGTGGACATCCTTTCGGGGAAACATTCAAAAGTCTTTCTTTTTTTATCTTGCAATGACAGATCAGATCTATATAGGCTATCTGTAGTATGATAGTTGCATGAAAGAAGTACAGATTTTTAAAGAGGCTGCAAGAAGAGAAAGTATTCTACAAAAAAATTATAAAGAATGAAAAGTATTATGTATATTTCAAGGCTTTTGCATTGGGTGAGCTCCAATATAGCTTTTCATTTAGTTACATTCATCATTAGGCTTTCCAGCTCAATGAATCTAGGGACCTTAAAAAAAAAATAGTGAGTTGTCCTTTCTGTTGTTTTGTTATATCTCTGTGCTTTATGAAACAGTTCTGATGACTGAGCTGTTCTGATCTAATAGGTAGCATATCATGGGGACAGTTCCACATTTCTGTAGTTGCTAGGCTACCAGAAGTAATTCCTGGTATTCTACAGCACAACTCAGTAAATACAATGGTCACGTCAAACTTGTCTGAGGGCCTCATCCTGCTCTCACCAGCGTCGATGGCAAAATTCAGATTGATTGAAATGATGCAGATTCAAGTCCTTAGTTACCCTTTCCAGATCTGGCCCATTCTGGCCTATAATGGCCCCCATTCTTGCTCTTAAGAACCTCCACAACATCTAAATTCTAGGCCTAAAAGTCATTGGCAGTGTCCCTTTAAATATGGAGAAACACCCAGTATGTGGAAAGTTCAGGCCCCATCAATATTCAAAAGTAAATCTCTGAAGTCTTAGTATCCGTTAGTGGGAAAATCCTTGGGTTATAAATGGGATAGAGAAATTCATTGCAATCATTAACCTTTAGTAAATCTGATGCCAAAGCTAAAACATTTTGATTAAAAAGAAATTAATCAGCTATTAACAGATTACATTTCCTTTGGTGAAAGTCCAAGACAGCGTATATTATGGAAAGAGTTTAATTACGTTCAGATGCTGTTTCTGAAGTAGATGACCTTTTATTTGGGGATCTATCTGCCTTTGCCCTCTGAGGACCTGATCCCAGAGCTAATCTTAGCATTTTATGGAAAAACATCCTGCCACCCAGAACCCTGAAACATACCTGACTCCTGTCCCCTTTTACTACACCTCTGTGCACAGGAACAATGTGAGGATTTGGAGAGGGCTAATGAGATGATTAAGTGGACACACTTTAATTTTGCATTAAAATATCTGTGTGTGTATGTGTTTGTGTTTCAGGGATTTTAGGGTTTCCTCAACTTCTTGAGCCCCACTCCATGTAGTTAATGTTAGACATGTGTAGTCCCATTGGCTGGCTTCCAAAGTGGAGTCAAGCTGCTCCTTCCTTTCAGTTGGAGTGATTGGGGGGCCAGATCCTCAGCTGGTAGGAACTGTCATAGCTCTGTTGATCTCGAAATATTGCCTATTACAATATACTCAAATTGTGGTTTGGGCCCTGGATTCCATCTAGTTAACTTTTTTCAAGTCTATCTCTGCAAGGAAAAACCCTTCAGACGTACCTTGATTTAAAATGAGACCTGCTATTTTCCTTTGTATTTCTATTTCTCCTAAATCAGAGGGGCCATTGGCCACTGGCTTCATCCTTGTGCTTTCCACGTAACCCACAGATGCCAATCAAGTCAATGAGAAGACTGGGCATGCAAAGAATGCCAGAGAAGATGCCACACCTAGTATAACGAGGGCAATTAACTAGAAAGCGTGAACATTAATGCTTAATTTTCAGGCTTCTCTTGGTTTCAGCTAGCCCGCAATCACTATTTAAATGTATTTTTGCGTGCATGGTATCAATAAATTATTCTCTCTGGTGATCTGTGATAATGTGTTGCATTGTGTGAAAAGGAACATTTCGAAAGAAATTTCGTGACACTATTGCTTCAGAGCTCACTCGCTCCCTCTCCCTCTCTCTACACACACACACACACACACACACAGCTGTATTAATACTTAATGCTGCTAATGAAAACATTGCCTGCTACTCACAAGGGAAGGAAAAAACAAAGGCCTGTTTGTTTGTTTTTGAAATACTTGCAGCAGATCTCTACAATAGTTCATATTTGCCAGTGGTTACCGTGCACTGGTATCTGAACCACTGCATTGATTTCCTCTTCTACATAAAGGGAAAAGTCACATCCAGCTCAGGTAACACTGTGTTGCAAATATGATGATTAATTCACATTTATATGGCAGTAGCACCTGGCGAACAGGCCCTCCCTCTACTGCGCACTGTACTAACACATGGCAAATGACAGTCCCTGACTCAGAGAGCTTAAGAGTCTAAGACTCCCATAACGGGTGGATTAGATAAACAAGCTGGCCAGCGTGGATGAAATGAAGTAACAAAAACAATAGGATGGGCCCAAGTCTCAGCCATTCAGGAGCAGGAATCACAAGGCTGGCAACGCTGTAAACCTTGGCAACTGCTGACTTTTTAACAATAACCATGGGCCATTGTAAGAGAGAGAGAAATGAAGGGGGTTTGAGATTTCAGCACAATCTGTAGCGATGCAGGGGTTAAAAAGAAATCAGTTTAGGGATTTTCTGTTAGCTCTCTCACAAGGCCTGACTCCTTCACCCCCATGGCACATCCTCTATCAACCCAGAGTGAAACTAAACTGCCAGATATAAAATTCTAATTTAGATTCTTAATTAGCTGCCCTCAGGTAGGCTCCTGGTTCACCACAGGCCAAGGAACATCTGCAAAGGATGTATAATTTTTTTGGCCTGGCAGTAAATTAAACAAATGTATCAAGTCAGAGAGTTTCCTTGTAGCCACTACCTTGGGGGCAAATTTTCTCCCAAGCGCCCATCGCTGTGTCTGACCTGAAAGGCAGCAGAACTGATGGCAGGGTTGCTATGCGGTATGGGCATGAGGCAAACATGTGTTCATGTGTGTGGGAGTGGGGATGGTGCTGAACCTTTGGTAGACACAATCTGAAAGGCAGTGCTCTGTCCTCCTCCTGCATTAGTGCAGGGGAGTGTTTTGAAGGCAGGCAGGGCATGACCTGTTCGTCTGAAGCTATGTGGATCCACCAGCCAGACCCGCCCACTCACTTTGCTACTGTTTGCAAGCTAGTGGACAGCATTCTGTCACCCTCACTGAGCTAAGGCCATTTAAAGCTGTGCACAGGGGATGTAATTTTAGGGCCAAATCATCCTCATTTTAGTCATGCAACTGGTCCCATTGCCTTCAGCGGGACTACTCCTGTGAATAAAGCATGCAGGATTTACCCAGGGGCATTAGAAAGGTAGTAACAACTGCTCAAACCATGCATCACTCACTTGGCTAGAGCAGCATAACTCACTTTTTCCTCCATTTTACTAGCAAAATCTTGTTTGATACATTTAGTCAACATTATTGGTTATGCTAATTCTAATCAATTAATTTCAACCATCCAGGAATACAAATGAATCCAGAAGGTCTCAAATCAACAGCTGCAAACTAACTAAGAAATGCAAGTCAGCTAGAAACAGGCTCAAATAGTCTGACAGCAATTGCTGCATGAGTGACATTTACAATTGCAGAACATTTCTTTCTTCAGCCCAGTGAATTCCATCATTCCCCCCCCCACCCCTCCCCTACCTCCTCCCCCTCCCCCTCATTTCCAATCAGATTCAGTAGATGATATTGGACAATGGATTTTTTTTTAATCTTGTCAGTGTCAACCACAGTACTTTCCACTCTAGGCAACTGAATTTTTGTCTCCAGACCCATTGGCATGAGGAATTTCATGTTGATCTTGCTAATCATTAACTAATAGAACCATGCTTTTACACTGCCATATTCAGAGTTGTGTTTAACCATCGATTTAAATGGAAGGCTAGGGTCCAAGTTGTCTTTGTCAAAAAGTAAATGTAGCTGCGTTGAGGTGGGTTACTCTTTTTTCCTGTATTTTACACTGTCTGCAAGAACTATGTGATTAGTGCGTGTCAATGAAGACTTTAGTGCAAAAGGTTCATCCCTGGTATATTCGTCGTGCAGAGCTTTATAAACCAGCAAGTGCAAAACATGATAAACATTTTATGTTATGTCATAGCAGCGGGTATTGAACAAAAGGACCCTTCTGAAATGTTTTAAAAGGAAATATATTGCTGTAGTTTTTGGTGTCAATATTAGGGCAAAATTCTACCCTTACTGACCTCTGCATAAAAGGGGCAGGGGGGAAGAGGTGGCTGTGACTCTTCTGGCTGGAAAAGGCCATATAGCAGAGGGTGGATGGAGTGTCCTCTTAAGTGAACCTTGTTGCTGTCCCCCCTCCTGCCCCTGCCCCAAAAAAGGTAGCATACAGGCCCCCTTTCACATGTTTAACTTGCACCCATATACACACAGGGAGTGGCACCGGTCATGCTCACCAGATGGCAGACCACAACTCTTCGGGCCCAGTGGCAGCCAAGGGTGTGTTAACTGGGTCTGCTGTAGGGCTCCCGAGAGTGTCAGGAAGGACTCATGCTCTGCTGAGGACTGGGGGATGAAGCGTCTCCCTGAACCCCCACACAAGAGTGAAAATTAGTTCATAACCTTATGCTGTAGCTCTAGACATGCAGGCGTGTGATGATCACTTTAGAATCTTGCACTCACATTTGTAGGAATCTCCAGGCAGAAACAAAAACAGGTTAGAAAGGGGCTGTTTGCTAAGGGACCTGGCATTGGTCACGGTCGGAAGACCGGATACTGGGCTAGATGGACCTTTGGTCAGTCCCAATATGGCTGTTCTTATGATGTCAGCTACCTACCGAACTGATTTGGGTTCCATTAAAATAGCTAAGGCAGAGTCTTGTTTGAGACAGGTCAAAACCAGGGCCAGCTCCAGGCACCAGCCGAGCAAGCTCGTGCTTGGGGCGGCAGATTCTACGGGGCGGCATTCCGCCCAATCCTAGGGTGGCACGGCCGATTTTTTTTGTTTGTTTGTTTGTTTTGTTTTGTTTGCCAATCCGGCCGCCCTGTAGGGGG
This sequence comes from Terrapene triunguis, assembly GCF_002925995.2. Classification (NCBI taxonomy): domain Eukaryota; kingdom Metazoa; phylum Chordata; order Testudines; family Emydidae; genus Terrapene; species Terrapene triunguis. Next base: position 8,089,208 of record NW_020698262.1, on the reverse strand, counting down.
CAGCAGCGCGGAGGAGGGGAGCGCCCTGCTGGGAGTGGGCTGTGCACTCCGTCTGCCCCAGCCAGTGCCGGTCTGTAGCAAGCCCGGCAGGGCAGCCCACGTCCTTCCCTGCCCGCCGACCGGAGCGGAGTGGAGCCCTCCCGGCAGGCGGCGTGGCGCTGGGGGCCGCGTGGCGAGCGCCCCACTGAAGCCCTGGCCGCCCCCCTTCTCTCTCCGCCCGCTCCCTCCCCCACCCCTCCACTAGCCGGGGCACGTCTGCAGCGCAGGGAGTCCCCCTGCACCCTGGTTCTGGCTGCCCCCCAGGTTGTTTTTTTTGCTTTGCCGTTCTGGCCACCCCGCTTTTTTTTTTTTTTTTTGCTTGGCTCGGCAAAAAAACCAGAGCCGGCCCTGGCCAAAACACACTGAAAAGGATCAAGGAATAAAGTGAAGGTGATACAGTCTGCATAGGTGAGGAGTCTAGGGCTTGTCTACATGACAAAGTTGCATCAGTTTCATTTAAATAGGTTTAAAAATCAATTTAGTTTAATGAGTGCAAAATCTGTATAAACATTCTTATTTTGGCCTGAGAGTGGCTTATTGCAGCTGAGCTTAAGAATCGACATAAGCTAAACTGGTATAAGCCATTTTAAACTGAAATAGGCATCTAAACAGGGTTTTGCACTGGTTTGATCAAATCAGTTTTACAACATGCAACTAGTTAAACCAATGCAAGTTTGTGAGAAGATAAGGCCCTAGCGTTGTTTTGGGTAGTGCTATTAGTTGTCAATCAAATAAAATATAGTCTGAAAAGACATTGGAGTATGTCTGATTTTTCTGTAGCCCATCCAGAAAAAAACCAGTACTGGGAAAACTATGCAGTCGGTGCCAGATTCCCTGCCTAGCATCTCTTATTCACTATTGAGAGGTCAATTTCCACCTACCATTGGCCCATGATGTCAGTTTCCACCTTGGTACATTTTCAAAGGAGTGCCTTTGTGTTTTCTCTCATGCTTTGGAGGATCAACCTGTGAACAGGGCCGGCTTTAAGCCGATTCAGCCAATTCCCCGGAATGGGGCCCCACGCCTAAGAGGGCCCCGCAACGTCCGGGGCTGCCGGAGGAGCGGGGAAAAAAAAAAATGACGCGTCCTGCTTCTCCCCCATCCCTCCAGCGCTTGCGCCGCCATATAGCTGATCAGAGCAAGCCTGGGAGGGAGGGGTGAGGAGGAGGAATGCGGCGTGCTTGGGGAAGAGGCGGGACCAGGGCGGGGATTTGGGGAGAGATCAAATGGGGCAGTGAGGGGTTGGGCTGGGGGTGGGGCCAGGGTGGGGATTTGGGGAGAGATCCAATGGGGCAGGGAGGGGGCGGGGCCAGGGCGGGGATTTGGGGAGGGATCCAATGGGGCAGGGCGGGGGCGGAGTCGGGGTGGGGGGGCGCGAGACAATTCATGTCCCGGCGTGGGGCCCCACACCTGCTAAAGCCAGCCCTGCCTGTGAACATCTGCAAAGCCACCTCATAGATTTCCTTCAAATCCCCCGTTACAACTCTCCTTTGTTATGGCACCTTCAAAACACTGGTCAACAGCTAGGCCAATATTGTCTCATTGTTTCCCTGTACTTCCATGTGTGTCTGTCTGTATGCAACTGTTGTCTCTTGTCTTATACTTTGTTTGTAAGGTCCTTGGGGTAGGGGCTGTCCTTTTGGTCTATGTTTGTACAGCTCCTAGCACAGTCGGGTACTGATCCATGAATGGAACTTCTAGGTGTACTGCAATACAAATAATCAATCATAATATGGAATATTATTTTCCACCATAAGTGCTTCAATTGAAATCAGTGGGGCTACTCGCTATTCAGTGAGTAAGGATAGGAGAGTCTGCCTGTCAGACATCAAATGGAGCATAGAAACATCAACTGCAGTTTAAACTTACAGTGTACACCACTACCCCAATTTTCCTCAGGTATCAAGAATAGATCTGTGTAAGACTTTCCTATTGAAACACATAACCAGGTGAGTCAGCCCAGGTTTGCTTTGGTACCAAAGGGTTCAGTAAAGTCCCCAAAGCTTGGCTGAGTTTCATGTGAAACCTGAGGGATGAAGTGAGCCAACACTTTGCTATTTTCATGAGTTTCGCTTTGAATTCTGAAGCTTGGGGTACGTGAACAAACATGAAACTAAGAAAAAGTTCACAGCTCAAGCTGAACCCACTGTTTAATACCCAGCTCTAATCAGAAGTAACCTTAAAGCAGAATCACCTAATTTAGAGCCCGATTTCAAATCCCACTGGAGTCAGTGAGAGTCTTTCCATTGACTTCAACAGGCTTTGTTTTATAATTTAATCAGAGAATGGGTTTCCATGGAACAGGCCATGTTTGCTAGTACACTCCAAGTAGTATTTGAGATGATTACATTGCTAATATAATGAAACTTTCCATTTCACAGTTGTTTAATTTAATTGAGTGAGAATCAGATAATCTACACATGCTTAATAGGGTATATGTGTAAGGCAGGTGCAAAAAATACCCCTATGGTAAATTAAACTAACTCGACAGTCAACAAAATAATGAGATGCTGTGGGAGTTGCATTTCAACTAAAGCCCACACGGATATAGCCATCTTAACAGGTTATTCATTAGCTTTCCTTGCCTTCAGTAGGAAGAGAAGACAGTTTGGGGTTCTATAAACGCATGACTGAGTTTGATGTGAAAAGTGAAAAATTTGTTTTAATGAAAAAGAAACAATTTCTCTCGAGTGATTTCCATAGAAACTGCCATCAGTTATCCCAGCTCTTAGCAACTTGTCTTGCCCTGACTCACATTCCACAGACAGCAACTTAGATTTTCACATCACTTTTTATGAAGGGACCCCCCTGTGGAGAATGATCTGTTTAAACCTTGACTCATTACAGGCATATCAGAAGCTATCAATGTCTAAGAAATCCATATAGGGTATGTCTACACTGGAAAAAAAACCCAAACCAACCCTGCCAGCAGTGAGTCTCAGAGCCAGGGTCAAGTAACTTGGGCTTGTGGGGCTCATGCTACAGAACTAAAAATAGCAGTGTAGATGTTCCTGCTCAGGCAGGATCCCAGGCTCTGAGACTCTCCAGCCCAAGCAGGAACTTCTACACTGCTATTTTTAGCCTTGTAGCATGAGCCCGATGAGACTGAGTCAGTTGACTGGGCTCTGAGACTTGCTGCAGCATGGTTTAGTTGTTGGGTTTTTTTTTTTTCAGTGTGGACATACTCTAAGTCCACAGACCCAAAGTATGGGCTGCTCCTGCTGTGCTTGCAGTGGGTGAAGGGGATTGATCTCTAATGGTTTATCAGGCATGCCATGAATCATTCAGCAGTGAAGGAGCCACAGAGGCTGCAGGCAAAGCAGAGCTGTAGGACCACACAGCTAGGAGGAGACTTATGTTTCAGCTTTGCAGGGGTCCAATGAGACTTTAGATGATGGCATTTTTCAAAGTAATCTGTTACAAGTGGGGCCACCAAAGACAGAATAAAAACAACAGGGGAAAGATGCACTTATAGT
>NW_020698262.1:7984455-8085293 GCF_002925995.2 Terrapene triunguis | reverse complement strand
GGGGATTTCTTATGCCCTCATCATTACATGGGATTCACACTCCTTCTTTAAAGGTACTTTTTTTTTTTTATTAAACCTCAGGCTTTTGTTATTTTACAAGTGGAACTATTAATCTCAGCAATTTTGGTGTGTGGTAGACAGAGCTTTTGTGGTAGGTGTTGCTTCCTTTCTCAAAAGACATTAAGGCTATGGTACTTACTATGTTAATAACAGACTCTCTTAATAGATGGCAGAAATAGACTTTAAAATATTGATCTAGTCTTGTGCTGTCAATGAGGCAAAATATTTTCCAGATACTCCCAGAGAGTTCAGGAAAACAGGTGTTTCAGAGCAAGCATATCTCTCTTTGATGAAATGCTTATTTTAAAGCAAAGACATTCTCTGTATTACATCCTTGTACGTGTTGGGGTTTGCATAATTTCTAGCAATCTCAGTGTCTGAATTCCTCTCCATTATGCATTCTGCTGGTTAATTTATGAAGTGTAAAGAATAAAGCTGGTTAAAAAATAAATTGACTTTGGTGATACTTAATCTTTTTCTCACACTGTGTGTGGTAATTAACATATTCATCTGTACCAAAATCTAAAAGTTTCCTCCTAATCACCCTTCCATATATTACATTTGACATCTCAGTTATTTTCAGTTATATTTCACTGGCTTCTCCTGGGTACATGAAGTGATGAAAACATGCAATGAAATCTGACACTTTAGTACTAAAGGTCTGATTTTTTTTTAAAAGAAAAAGTTTAATTTGATTTTTCTAAAAATAATAGTTGAAACGAATGTGTTTTACATGAATTAACATGGATAAAAATACCATTTGCTGAATGCCACCGGTAGGGAATAAAATTTGAACTTTGAAAATGATTATGTAACAGTTTAGCTACTCTGAGCTATCTCAGCATGAGTTAAGTGTAAAACACTGCACAGGCACATTAAATTGCATCTTTATAGGGTACAAAAGGCTTACAAATCACAAAACCTGCCATAGTTTGAAAATAAATGAATAAATATGCTGGCTTAATACAACACTCCGGGTCAAATTCCTCTCTCAGTTACATTGGCCCTGATCAGCTTAGTTTACATGATGGTTTGAGGAGATCTTGTAAGATTGATTGATTGACCGTTTTCTTACAAAGACAGCAATGTTTTTGGATTTAAACTTTCTCCTAAAATGTTGTGAACTCAATGACAACAGCATTGTGCTAACACATGAGCACTACAGAGTGAAAGAGAGTACAAAATACCTTGTCTAGTTTCATTGTTCAAGCTGTGTGTTATCCTGTACCAGTCCCAGGGCCTTTTTCGTTATTTTGGATGCCTCTGAGTTTTTGGTAGACAAATACCAGTTCATTGACACTGCAAGGAGGACTAGTCACTTTTAAGCGATACGTCATAGTGCACAATTGCCAAAAATAATATTATGGTTCGTACCATTAAGTCAGGGGCATTTAAAAGGAGTTTGGGAGGCAGGATGCTACCCTCGGGGGCAATTAGGAGCCCAAGAAAGTCATTCATTTCTACCACCTTCTTTTAAATAAAACAGCATATTTATGACTAACAGAAAGCTAAAATAATATATTTGAGAACAGATATCCTTTTCTACATTCAAATATGTACTTTTTTCAATAGGCAATGGAGCAACTGGGCACTCGGATGCATTTAGTTATTACAAAGAAACTTTATGGTCAATATTCAAATGAGCTCCGGAGGCAAAAGCATCACATCATGTTTAGGGAAGTGACAGTCCCTGCGGGAAGAAGGAGCCTAGTATACTGCATACACTTCTGGATGCTTCAGTCCCATGGAGAAGTGAACAAAGCAGTGTGGAATTTGGTGGAGAGGAACAAAAATGAATAACAAGGGGTAGGAAATTGATCATGGAAAATCATCAAAAGAGTCAAGGGAGCAATTTTTTAAATGATTTAGGAGCAGAAATTCCATTTACTTTTAATGGAACTTGTGCTCCTAATTCATTTAGGTGCTTTTGAAAATCCACCCTTAGTACAGCTAGTCCGACTAAACAATGACAAAGGAATAATTGTCTTCAAGGATGTTAGTGCCAAGGAGGAAGTGAAATATGTTCAGGGTGGGCTAAGAAGTGAAATGGACATAACTTGGAGGAATGGGATGAAATTAAGCAAAGAATAATTTAGGCTAAGTGTAAGTAAACATTTCCTAACAGTGAGATCACTCTATATATGAAGATTCCTTTATGGCCTCCAATACCATACTATCTGAATACTCTTAGACTGGAATCGTCCCCAGAGTCTGTAGTAATACATCAAGATCAGGATGTCTATGAAAGAGTCGCTACAATTTGTTGCGTCTGAACTGATACAACAATTACCACATTATTAAGCGGCTTGGCATAATCGACTGTAAAGACTCCTGCTGCTCTTTCAATGAGCTTTTTCTGTATTAAAAGTAAACTGGAAAGATTAAAAAGAGAAACTGTTTGTAAGACAAAAATAGGAAAATAATCAGAGGACAGACATTGAAGGCCTGGTATAGAATGCAAAGGAAGGCATTATTTCATTTTGTCTTTTTTAAAATAAGTGGGAAGAATCAAGAAAGCAGAGGTAACTTGACTCCAGTTTGTGCGCCCGTATATTGAAAGTATGCAAGCCCAAGTCACAAGCACACAGTACTCATGCGAGATAATCTGGGCCTAAATTACTGCATTTGCTAGATCTGCATGTTCAAATTAGGATCTAATGATTTTCCATTAGAGTATAGCTGAGAACACAAACTTAAATCAGGGACAGTAACAAGAGAAACAAAAGAGCAATTTCCAGATGAGGCAAACTTAGCACAGCTTTTCGGCCATGTTAGAGCAGCTGTCTTCACACTATGGTGGACCCAGATCTTCCCTGTAGTAAGAATATAATAATATACAAGATGGCCAACATTCCATTTGTGACCTCTATTGTTTTATCCTGTTGCCATACTAACCTTCACACAAATAAAACACAACAGTGTTGTGTTGTAACCTGTAACTTTGTTGTTATACAGTGGAGCCCATAAGATATGTTCTTTTGAACCCTCTGAATCATAAAAGAGGCAGTTTTCTTGCCATGGTATGGACAGTATCAGACAGTGCTTGAACCCTAGAGTTCTCCTGAACCTATTTGTACCTTTCATGTGACATACCTCTGGCTAAGATCAATGTTAACTTTGCCTATGTTGCAGATTACACGATATCACCTAGTTTTATAATCCTCCAGCAGTGTGAAAAATGTACCTCTGAAAAATACAGATCTGGGGATCCATGTTTCAGTGTCAAACTTCCTGCGCTCCTCCAGAGGTATTTCCCAGAGTGAAGTCTTCTTTCTGTGAAGTCAAATCTTCCTACAGATAGAAATACAAGCATCCATAGGCACGGGAACTAGGGGTGTGTGTGTGTGGGGGGGGTGATGCAGCACCCCAGGCTTTAGCTGGGGCTCTGCTGCTGGCCCCCCACCCCTGGGTCTCAGCTGCTCACCCCTCCACAACCAGGCCCACCAGCCCCCAATATCCCCAGGTCCCAGCTTCTGGCTCCAGAGGGGGAGGGCGGACAGGGGTAAAGGAGCTGGCTTTCAGCACTCCCACTATTCAAAGTGTTGCCATGCCACTGAAGCACCCCATGTTTGGCTTGCAGTTACAGCAGTTGCTTGACTGGCATTGGGTTCTCTGCTTCTCTGGATATTAGCATTTGAAAGACAAGCAGCAACTACCACCTCGCCTTTCATGGTTAGTATTTAAGTAATGACTGGACCAGAAAAGACAGAGATGTCCAGGATTAGAGTGATTATAATGAAAGGAGAACAAAGTAACTGAGAACAAAGGTTAAAAAAAAAAGACCTAGAAGTGGATCTCTCGACTTTATTCATCAACTTGGTTTTTACATTATTTTTGACTTTGGGTGTCTCATGGTTTATTTATTTATTTCTCTTCCCCCCCCCATTCCTTTAGGAACAGAAGACAGAAGTTCTGCTCCATTTTGTCACAGAGAAAAATGTATTGGGATTTCCTTGTTATCAGCCCACCAGTCGTGAGAGATGTTGTATGTTTTTTAAAAGTTTTAATCACCTTGCTGGCATTGTTACGCCTTCCACTTGTTGGTAGCTACTAGGAAAACTGATTTCATTTGTAATATTGACTGTGTGACAACCTGCACATCAGATTCCAATGTGCTTCGATAACAGTTTAGCTACTGAAAGGAAAACATGTTAATAGTATTAGATATTTGGTTTAAACCTTGCATATCGTCTGTTGTTACTGATCTCCTGTAATATCCTTGTGATAAGATGGCTGCCAAGAGCATGGCCCATTGTATAGGATACCAAATTGGGGGTTAGACAGTTCTAATCTAGGTTCTAGTCCACCATCTGCTACCTCAATTACATCACTTAACTCTCTGTACTTCAGTTTCTTCAGTAAACCAGTAGTGCATTTTCACCTTGGACAGTGCTTCAAGATCCATGGGTGAAAATCATTCTGTAAGTGCCATGTACTATGTTATTCTTACAGATATTCCAACTGTAATTTAAATAAAGACATTCAACTGAATTCACAATGAGATGCTTTCTGGCTTTTAAACTCTTAGGTTGCTGGATGGAGTTTTCTTATATCTCTTTTGCTAGAATTAAATTAACAGCAGTAAATAGCCAGACTGGGTATTTGAACAGATTTTCACTACAGACCAAATAGATGGGCTCATCCTTCTAAAACATACACTTGTTGCTTAGCATCTATACAAATCAAGACACTTCACTTCTAACCTCTCTTTAATTTACAATATGTCCTGCATATATCAGTCGAAGGCCACTTGTTCATTATGGCTGAAATCCCCATGAAAAAAAGAAGTGGGTGACTTTCAGGAAACACAGCCTGGAAGTTGGGAGGAGGAGAGAAAAAAATATAAAAATCACCCACTTATTCTTATGTGTACTTTCATTGATTTTTGCTTTAACGCGGAGGGGGATAATTTTCCTACTTTGTTTGATGGTTTCTCTTTTTCTAGTTAACGACATCAAGGTTGGTATCTTTTTGCTGTGGGCTGTCTAGAGGAACACCCACCTGGCCCCCAAAGTTGCTTTCAAAATACATTGCACATCTTTGAAACATAGACTTTCAAAGAACATCAGAGACCTGCACTGCCTGAACTCTGGTCTCTCATTTGCATGAGGCTTCTGGCTTATCTGAGGAAATATTTTTGTCACGCTAATAATAAACCCTTTCATGAACTGCAGAACTGATCCTTGATGACAGATAGTTCAGCAGTATTGGTGGTGACATGATTGATCTGAGGTGGACCTGTGAAGTGGAGACGCTGTGTCACCGAAATATGTCTCCGGAGATAAATGCACTGAGAGCAGGGCAAGATAATAGCAAGGATGGAATTGGGTAAAGTGGGATGAAGGCCAAAAAGTCACAAAAGGAGCAGCAGTCAGGTGTGCAGTGTAAAATGCCTCCTCCCTTTTCTAAGCAAAGAAAACAAGAGAAACTTCCCATTTGGGTTTTGCCATGCAATCTGCAACAATAAAAACAACAACCAACTCTAATTACCTCTTGCTTAGAACAGGACACTACATTAGGAAATGACATAGCTAATGAAAGATGAATGTGCCAGCCAATTGCCCTGAGAGATTAAAGAAAGAAATCTCATTCCACAGGTCCCCTTATCTACCTCCTTTTCCAAAAATATGAACAGAAAATAAGTCTTTTATGGCTACCCCTCTAATTGAACCACAATCTGGGAAGCTTCTCCCCATATTAAGCAAGAAAAAAGAGAGACTCCTCTATATGCCTTCAACAGAGTTGAAAGCATGGCACTCAAGCAGACATGAGAGAGAGGAAAAAAAGATCAGCCTACAATGAAAGCAGAGAGATAATGGCAGAATGTCTGGCAGCGGGCGCAGATATGAATACTGACCTTCTGGCCATAAAGAATAGCAATAACTTGGAAGTTGGAAGGGCAGATGCTCATTTGGTGAAAATCAGCATAGTGCCAGTGACTTCAATGTAGCTATGCCAATTTACACCAGCTGAAGATCTGAGCCCAATGTCTTCAGGATGGAGACCAGTGCAGGCTAAAACTGGGGAGTTTGCGCTGATGTACAGAAAAGAGTGAGAGTTATGGAAGCTATAGAAATCCAGTGAAAACTGGATGGCATTGAAGACAAGGATGGGAGGAATAACAAGTATCTGAATCCTCTGAAAAAATGTTTCCTATTGGATTTATCCAACAGCTATTAAAAGAAATACTAGATGTTCAAAGTGCAGATGAGTAAACTATTGTGGTACATACTGTCCTCCAAATGCTGGTCAAAGACCAGAGGACTTTACAATAAGGCTCCCCTATTATCAGCCAAAAGAAGCTATAATAAAAAGGACAGTAAAATGAGTGGATAATCTTGTAAGGAAATTGGTACAACTCATTTTGAATGAGAAGAGAATGAAATGGAGAAACAGTTCCTGTGGGGAAACAGAGACCGTTGAATCATGGTCCACATTTTTCTTCAATATGAGCTGTGCAGTGCCTGTGTCATTAGGCAACATTATCAGCAGGGTTTTGGCATGTCAATAGTTGTCCTCATAATTCTTGTCTCGAAGGCTTTCCAGAAACCTGGCTATTGTAGGAACATTCCTACAACGTGGGAAATTTGAAACAAGTGTGGTGGTGGTGAAACCTAAAAATAGGGGTCTGAATATGAAGAATGAAGATAAACTGCAGGAATTGCTAAAAGATAACTTTGAAATTGAATCAATAGTTCAAAACTGGTAACTAACAAAACCAAAATAAAGAAAGCTGGACAAAGAAATACTAGTACTAATAAGGACCAGGGTTCCCAGGATAAAAAGGAATCAGATAAGGAAGAAGAGTTGGATGCAGGCATGCGCTCGCATGTGAACTTTGAAAAGCTTTTTCTAACAAAGTAAAGTTGGATTTAAATTGCTGTTGCATTGATGGGTTTAGCATTTGTACATATGTAGAGAGGTTGTTTTAAAGTTAAGGCGGAAACAGTTCTATGTGATAAGTGTATCAAAGTAAATATATAGAAAATGCTGTATTTAATAAAAAAAAAGAATTGCATCAGTAATCTGAGTGGTTAAAATGGGAAGAGAATGGCACTCATGGGAGGTGTGAGCTAAATTGCTCATAATGTTTGAAAAAGAAAAGTATGGGAATAAAAATAACTAAAAACATTTGTATTAGAGGAAGGTCTCAATGATGAAGAAAGGAAAGTCCTTCAGGGAAGACCTTCATCTGAGGTAAATTATAGCTCCATTGCCTTCCATGGAGCTAAGACAATTTATACCAGTTAGGGATTTGTTCTCAAAGGTACCATGTAAGGGGGAAAAGAAACCTTTGCATCACTACATGCTCCAAATCAGGGATAATTGTAATAGATTGGTAAAATGTACCAAACTTGAATCTGTTAAGGAGGGTGGTATAAATAATACAGCTGGTTGAAAAACAGAAAAACTCTTTCACAGGAAATTTCAAAATGGCTTTTGTTTTGTAGGCTTTGAAATGGACCCATTTCCTATTTTTTCGTAAAAATTTCTACAACATTTTTACTGACATTTTAAATCAAAACTTTCATCAAAACCATGTTCAACATCTTTATCAAATATTTTTGTTGACCAAAAAATGTATTTTTCAGAAAAACAATCATGTTCATATTGTCATCAAACAATTTCAATTACTGAAACCCACGTAAGCAATCAGTAATTATGTGAAACAAGTTTTTTTTAAAAAACTTGACAATGATCTCCTGTGCTCAGGGAATTCTTTGCAGGGTATTTATAATTTCTGGTCCCAAAGGAGATTGATCTCAGTAGAGAATTTGAGCCTGTAGGTCCGATTCATTCAGTGGCTCTTACTGTGAAAAATTCCCACTGCACGGGCTTAGCAATGAGATGTTTGCCCTCAAATTTGGAGACAACTAGTTAATTAAAAGATAGAGAGATGGCCAATGTTTGCCATATGCTAGTCCTTTGTGCACGAGACCTCCATTGCTGTTTGTGCCAGAGTGAACAGGGCTGTTAAACAAGAGATTAAAAGCTCCAGGTTTGCAGAAGTAGGGACTGACTTGCTACTTGTTGCTGCAGCATGGGGAGAATGCAATTTCCTTTATCCCAGAATACCCTTCTGGATGGGAAGAGATATAACACTGTCTGATGACCTTGACCCAGGAGTCAGACACCAGCCTTCCATCTGGCAAAGAACAGAGTCAGAGGCTCTGGTCCTTTTCCACCAAGAAGACAACATCTATTGAAGCAATAGGAAGTTACGTTGCAAGGCCTGTTGGCGAGAGGTGATATGATGAGACAGCTGGCCTGAGGCATGTTGTGAAGTCAATAGCTTCAAATGTCAGAGGGTTTTATGTATAGTTTTACTGTGTTGACACTGACGTATTGAATTCTTTGCTATGCAGCTCTGCTCAAGTGAGACTGGTTTACTGTGTGGGCTGAGTCTAGTTTGGCTGTGTTAATAATGGTGGGACTTGCATGCTCTTTTAATTTTGATCCACTCCCAAACCTAGAAGCAGGGCACACATTATTTAGAGCCACAAAGGAGAGAGATTGCTTCAGCAAACCGCGGCCATTGGGAGGTCAATGTAAACACTGTCTCGCAGCCCGCCAGCAGATTACCCTGACGGGCCGTGTGCGGCCCGTGGGCCACAGGTTGCCCACCACTGGTGTATATTCAATGCAGAGCAAGTGTTCTCTGTAGCATCTACCCATATAATACATTCAGCACTACTCTGACCATATATTTACAATAGTGGGGGATAGCTGGGTGGGGGATAAATACATTGGAATGCATGGCTCATCACTTCTCCTATGCTGGGCTGTGTACATTGCAACGCTTACCTAATGCTTAGGGTGAACTATGGGTTTTCTCTGGGAGCCTGGCTTACTTAAGTGCCACTGGTGATGAAAATGCAGGTCTGTGTAGCAACTGTGGAGATAAAAATTTAGGCCGTCTAAAACTGTGCAAAAAGTTACTGCAACTACATGGGGATTTCGTATGCAGATGATCAGTTACGTAGCTAATGTTAAAGGAAAAAAATAACCCTTTGTCAGGCCATAGGTCACACTAGAATTTCCCCAATCTAGCTCAGCTGTCCCGTGAAGGACTGTATGCAGCTAGAACTCCTGCTGTTGCTGTCTTGTGAGTATAGTCTAATTTGTTTGAAATGGCATCTGCCATTTTTCATGCTAAAACTCCATCTCCTCAGTTTGCAACACCTCCAAGAATTGTTGAGTTAGATGCATTTTACCTCCCATTAATCACTGTTAGAAAATATCACACTTTATTCACCCTGAACCCACGGTCTGATCTCCATCATTAACTGCCATCTGCTACTCTGGGATACAGTTGTCCTCAGTCTTCCGCCATCTGAGTCAGGTAAGAATGCCAGAATAGCATTACTAAAATCAGAGAGGACTATATGAGGGGAAGCATTGTTGGAAGCACGAAGAATGGATTTTAAATTGTGGGCTAGGCTGTTTACATTTTGCAGCTTGGCTTTGTTTGCCAGTGGCTGGTAATGCTAACATCCATCATGTCTGGCCTGTCATGTAGTCAGAAGCAGGCCCTGCCACTACTGTGCAGGCCCAGCCAGGACATAGAGGGACCCCATCTGGTGAGAATAGGCAAGTCTGGGAGCTAGAGAGAAGCCAAGGAACTGTCTATGTCCAGCAGCCTCAATAAAGAGAGCCTTTTTATATCCCTTAAAACTGAGCACTGCCTCCTCCCTACCATGAACAGCAGTCCTGAGATGGACTTTGCAAGGTGCTGAATACTTCCAGTGAAGTTCTCAAGTACTCTCAACTCCCGCTGGAGTTGAGGGTGCTCAGCTGCTCACAGGATCAGACAGCATCAGTAAACATTCCAGTGAACATACAGAGCAATTGTATCCAGTGCTTCGGGCTTTTTAATATTAATGCCATCCCCAGAGCAGCACCCCCTAAGAGTTAATGGAGATTAGATCTCATCTAGAAATATAGCTCCAATTCACTGAAACTTCCTTAATAAATTTTAGCATAGACTTTAGTGCGGAATTACAGTGTAGGTCTCTAGCTATTAAAAAATGACTTATTGCCACTGGTGTAACTAAGCAGCAGTGCTCTGTGACAGAAATGGCCTGAGCTAATTCCCTCAAAGATTACTCTCTGTTCCTGGAAGATAAGTGCTTTTGCCTTGTTTCCTTATGTTGGATTTTATATAGTAACTTGACTAGCACTGCACCATTTTCATTTGCATGTACTGTATTGTCAATAGCGGAGCAGGTGTTATATCACATCAGATTTGAGAAGACTTAGTGAAGGTTCTCTCAGCCTGCAGCAGTACCACCACTGGGCCAGGTATAGAGCTGTGAGAATAATGTGTAATGAATAATGTATATAGAAAATTTCACCTCTTTTTTTCTCTGTTCATTAATTGCTCGGGAACTGCTCTCAGCTTTCCCCAATTCAATCAGTGTTTAAAGTTATTTGTTGAATAATTTCTGCCAGTTACTTTTGAACTGTAGGTCACTGGCGAGCTGTTTGCTGTATATATTTGACATTCTGAATTCAACTTGTTTTGATTAGACACACACACATATGCTACTATGTCTACTCCCCCAAGTGACCGAGGGCAGATCTACACTACCGCTTAAGTCGATCTGACGTGCATCACTCACAGGTGTGAAAAAGATACCCCCTGAGCGACGCAAGTTACAAAGATCTAAGCGCTGTCCACACCGGCGCTATGTCGGCAGGAGATTCTCTCTCACTGACATAGCTTCTGCCTCTTGCCGATGCGGAGTAATTATGCTGATGAGAGAGTGCTCTCCCTTTGGCATAGAGCATCTTCACCAGACTTGCTACAGCAGCACAGCTGTGCTGATGTAGCACTTTTAGTGTAAACTTGTCCTGAGTGTAATGTTTAGAAAATCATTGGGTTTAGAGGAAATACTGATGATTAGGAATTTGAAATGCAGTTTACACATGTAAATATGGTGAACAGTAAACTCCTCTTCTAAAATATTTGCAGAAACAAAAACACAAATGGGGCAAAAGATGAATTATTTAAAAAGAATATATGAACAGGTATTTGTGGATAATTCTTTGTAGCATTTGCCTAAATCTAACCAGGAGGAAATAATGGGGTTGCACATGCTCTTAGAGAGAAAATATGTACGGAATATGCTCATCAGCAGTCTCTGTGCAAACATTCCAGCAGCGGAAGGTGCATGACATATACTACTGCATACCAGCAGTTTTGTCAGAGTAGTTAGAAAGCTAATATTATGATGTTCCTTTTCCATTACAATATCCCCTTCCCCAGCTTCCAGGCCCAAAGCCTAATTCTGCGCTCACTGACACAGGTGCAGCCCAGACAATGGCATTTCCTACGTGTCAAGTAAGGGTAGAACTGGTTGGAAAATGAGGGAATTTTTATGAAAAACATTTCCAGTGTTTCATCTCATTTGCCAAAATTTGCCAACCAAGGCAGAATGTGGACTGCTGAATCTTTATTGCTGGAGATGAGGCTGCACACACTGGAAAGCACATAGCTTGACTTTCAGATGCCAAGATGAGATTGCAGGAATGACAGTTTTTTACTTAGAAATCGGAAAAAAAAAAAAAACTATGAGGGAGAAAAATAACTTAGAATCCTCCAATGCTGCTTTTACACAGTCATCTTCAGAGCCAAGCTGCCTTTAATGCTTTAGTCCATTTCTGGTTGAATTGACTTTGTTTCCACGCTAAAGTTTAATAATTTCCCTTTTTTAGCAATTTTTCCATGTGGTGGTACTGATGTTGCAATCGCCTATGATTTTATCATAAGGATCATGATATTTGGTGTTTTTCTTCAAGCCCCAGCTCCTGAACTCAAGTGATTTTGAGAAAATCTCAGCTTTCATATTTTTTTAAAAGTAAGTTTCTAACCATCTTGGTGCAAAGAAAAGCTTGAAAATATGACTTGCACTCAGCCTAAAGGCTCAGGTTTCAGAGTAGCAGAAACCCAAAGGCAAATAAAAAGAGCCTCACATTTATTATTTGTTAAAATCTCATGTGATTTTTTTGGGAGGTGGGGCTGCTCATGATTGTTGAATGCTTGAGGTTGGCCATACAGTACCTTGAGTTATCCTGCACCCAGAAGACTTTGAAGAATTAGACTATTGTTATGTGACCTGTGGTCTCCTGATTGACGGTCATGCGGAGTCCTTGGTGTAATGACTTTGGCATGAGATCAGTTTAACAACAGAACAGCATCTGGTACTTGCTGCTGGTGCAACTGGTACAGCTTTCCTCTCCTTAAAACATGAAGCACACACCAGAACTTCCTTGCAGAGGTGCTAAGAAAGTGGTACTTTTCTTCTGGGAGTTTCTAGAGTGGAGTTTCTCTTCACTCTAGAGGCTGCTTGTAGATGTGCCAACGTACACTCACTCACCCAGTTAGCACAACAACTGTGACATTGTTCATTGATGATGCTGTGAAGTGCTCAATCGTCCCAAATAAGCATTTTTGGTATATTTGCACTTTAGACACAATCTTCTAGGACATGGTTCACTGGAGTTGCTCTGTGGTATATATATAAATATAATAGGCTTGCTTGTGTTACCAAATTTTGTAAAGCTCCTTCGGAAATAGCAATATATCATTGATGCCAAGTTGCTGTAATTTCATGGCAGAGACTATACTAAGATATCTCTCTTCAAACAGGGAAGTAAAGATGTGTTGATGTATTCTTCTCATTCTAGGCAGCTACACCTTTATTTTAGTAGCAGCAGTTTCCTAGCAACCTCTCCCCATTTAGGATTTTGGGGATTTGGGGGATTTTTTCCTTTGGTTAAATTGGGTTTAAAGTTGTAAGTTGTAAGTATGCTGCGATGCATATGGTATACTTCAGAAAAATGAGATTAATTAATTAACATAACCTCCAGACAAAGCTCTTAATGTTTGAGTCTGTTTCACTGAGGGAATACACAACACAACCTCCATCATTTTAAGTAAACAGGAACAACAGTCATTTGTACTTTAAATTAAAAGGGATGATTTGTAGCCGAATGGTATCTAATGCACAACTTAGTGGAACATCAAGCTAAGCTTCACTTAGGGCCAGGTTCTGCCATCCTTTTCCCATGAAGAGTAGTACCATCTTGGCAAGAAGTCTCACTGATTTCACAGATCTCAAAAATAAAACCAATCCCCATCGGTACCATATATATCCTTAACTAGATGATCTGGGGAAACAGATTGAATATCATACAGTCTCCTGGGTCCTGTGGGACAATTAAATAATGCAGCCTCGCTACCCGATATCTGCAGAATTTGACAGGACTTGAAATCTTTGCTCTATTTGGGTATGGCAGTAGCTCTTATAAATATTTTTCTTCATTCAGCTAACTACACTTGTGCTGCTGAATTGCAGGAAAGATCATCTCTGCTGAAAAGGAAGATCTCTGACAAACAACTACGAAGCTAATAAACAACAGCTATTGTACAGAATAGAAGTTCCCAAATTGCCCTCCATGGATTACTGGTGAGCTGCAGGGTACTGGCTGTGTGTATGGTGCTGATTCTCTCCTTTATTTCCAGCTGATAAATTTTCACTAAAAGACAGCTAAAAAAGCCATTACATGTTTTCCTAATAATGCCAGAGAAAAAAATACAATCAACTGCAAACAGCTAAGCCACTAATACTAAGCATGTTCTCTCGTAGATATTCCCCTCCCCATTGCATACAACTCTGTTTTGATATGGTCTCACTCTCTCTGTCCTAGGTTTAGTGCTAAGCTGCATTCAGCCACAATATAGTCACTTTTTGCTACAACCACATACTTTCCCCATTAAAATTAGTAGGAGCAAGGGACGTGATTTTGCCTCCATATATGGCATTGGTGAGACTGATACTGGAATACTGTGTTCAGTTCTGGTGAGCACATTTTTAAAAGGATGTAGAACAATTGGAGTGGGTGCAGAAAATAGCCATAAAAATCATTCAAGGGCTGGAAAAAATTCCTTCCTTTGAGAGACTTAAGGAACTCAATCTGTTTAGTTTATCAAAAAGAAGACTGACAGCTAACTTGACTAAGCATGCGTAGCTTCATGGGGAGAAAATACCAGGTACTAAAGACCTCTATAACCTCGCAGAAAAAGACATACTAAAAATAATACCTGGAAGTTAAAGCCAGACAAATTCAAATTAGATATAAAGGTGCAATTTGTTAATCGTGAGAGTGATTAACCACTGGAATAAACTACCAAGGGAAGTGGTGGATTTTCCCTATCTTGATATATTCAAGGCAAGCCTGTATGCCTTTTAGGCTGCTGGTGTACTGTGACCATTGTCATAACATGACATATCATATTGTGCATTGCTATTACCGGCATGTCACAATATGATAGTCAAAATATTCTATTAATTTATTTTATATTATTTTATTTTTAAATTAGTTTTAAAACCATCAGGGACAGCTGTTATTTAGCATTGATTGAAACATCTTATCTTATTTTATGTCTCTTGTTTGCATTGTAATGAAACAGTTTGACATTTTGTCTCCATGAACAAGAAAAGAAGATAAGCTCTCAGCCCCAGGTGAGAATTAGATGCCCAAGTACCTTTGATGATCATTGAATCATAGAAATGTAGGATGCCAGGTCAGGCCAGCAGATGGATGCCTCCACCCCCCTTAGAAGGGAGTCACCAACTGCCACCACCCTTCGTTTCCTCTTGAGAGTGGTGACCGTGATCCTCCCAGCCTCGGAGATATGTGGCTTCTCCCCCTCCACCTTTGCGGGAGAGTCCTCAGCCCCATTGGCAGGGCAGCATACTGGATGGACGGTGTGCTGGGATAAAGATGGAACACTGAATGGTGCCAGAAGTAATCAGCAGCCAGCTTTCTCCCTGTGAAGGAGCTGTTCCCTCCTCCCATGGTGGTGCTAGTGCAGTCCTCTCCAGCTGGATGGTTTCCTCACCCTTGGAGGTCTCTGAATGCATGTTTTCAATGAATTGCTGACTTGAACTGATGCTCCTCAGCCTAGCCATCTCCCCCTGTAGCTCTCCAGCCTGCTTCCTGAGAGCAGAGTCTACAAGTGGACACTTCTCACATTGGATGGTCTTCTCAGCTTCGCTTTCTATGACAGGAAATGAAAGCCACAGTCTCTGAAAAGCCACACCAGGACATGAGTAGAGACATCCATGGTTAGGTTTTTGGTCTAGACGCAGGTGCAGCTGGAAGAGCCAGTGGTGGTGCTGGCATTGGTGATGTGGCCTTTCCATATCATGCTGACAAACTCCCTCTCAGTCTTTCCTGTTTGCTAACTCCCCTTGATCACTTAACATCTGACTTCTAAGCCCTTCTTTCCTAGGCAAGCCCTGCCCCCTCCTCAACCCACAGGGGAAGGATGAGCACAAGGGCAATCAAGGATCAAAGGACAGGAGGCTAGAGCCTTGCCCGTGTCCATTCAGCAAGCAGATAGTAGGCCTCTGACCCTCACTGTCACACAGTCCACACTGCCAACGTTAAGCAAGCCAAAAGAAAAAAACAAGCAGACAAACAAGCTTGCTCCCTCACTCCAAGGATTAGTGCCCGTACCCTTCTTCAGCAGGGGATCTCCCTCTTAAACTCCCCGGTTTGCCTTGGTCACTGAGTGTCTGGCTTTTAAGCCCTTCTCTCCTAGGTCAGCCCTTCTCCCTCATTAACACTGGGCCTCAAAGTACTAATGAGATGAGCAGCTGTTTTCAATGTCCTTCTGTTAGCATGGAATCATTTTTCTAGGATACTAAAAAAAGTTGGTCCTTTAACTAGTGCACTGAGTGCTTATCTTCTTTTCCAGATCCAAGTGTCAAAATGCCAAACCATTTCCTTACACCACAACAAGTAAACATATTGTTTTTGAATATAGGATAAGTAGTTGTCATGTGTCATGAAATAATGAAAATATAAAAATTCCAGCACCAAAAAAGGCATTTGGAAACAAAGTTTCAATTGTTTTCTGAATTGAAATTACTCAAAATGAAAAAAAAATTGTTTGATTTTTTTTCCCATGGGAAATTTTGTAAAAATCCATTCAATTGCACAAAAACCAATTGGTTTAATCCAATTGGCATTTTCTAATGTTAAACTCTTCCAATGAAAAATTTCCAACCAGCTCTGGATCTTACCTGTTCCCACCTCTGAAGGAGAGAGGATGGTTCAGTTTTCATGTTTATTCAAATTTAATTCTCTCTGCTGACACTGCCAACAAAAGTATAAATGACAGCATTAGTTCTGTGATGCAGACTGGGTCCATCAACTTACCTTGCATACCCCACTTTACAACCATCATACAGTAATGACTTTTGGCTTATCACCCAGCTGTGTTAGATGCTAACCAGCAATCTCAGTTGAATGGCTCAATATCTTTGAGCCATCCAGTGCCTTGCAATCATAAATAGTCTATTCTTTTATCTTCAAAAAGAAGTTTAATATTGTGGCAGGTTTCTTTTTAACACAAACATCAGAGAAGAATCTATCTGCTTCACGGTTTCATTTACTCTTCAGAAATGTTCTCTTTGAAGGTTTAATCTAACAGCTTTCAGAAATGTTGCAATCAACTTGTTCATTTGTAGATTCACAAAAAAAAATCTCTTTTGTTTTTTGCATTTCAGTTGACGTTCTGTGCTTGTGGAACATCAGCTAATTAGTTTTTAGGCAAATTAATCTTCAAGTAACACTAGGAGGTGAGAAGTTAATTCTCTTGTATTTCTAATTTCTTTATGACTATCTAATTATTCATGAATGTTTCTTGGGCACAGTTATAGAAATGGAACTCAACATGGGGTCAAGCAGTGCCCCAATGGAGGGAGAAGGGTAAAAGCTTTGCAAATTTGACATGCATGTGGGTTGCTTTGAGATTGGCATTTACCGCCCGTCAATACCATCTTTTGTTTGGTAATTGTAAAATATTAATCATCAACAACAATTTTCTTTATAGCCCTGTATATTTCCAAAGAGTGTTACAAATACAAAAGAAGACTCATTTACTTGCCCAGAAGAATTTACAATCTAAAGGACAAATTTTGCTCTGGCTTAAATCAGTGCAAGCATGCTGCTGAATGAAGGCGAGCAAAGAGGTTGGGAAAATGCTGTCAACAGAAATGAGAAAGGAGATGCCAGTAATGCAAGATTTTCTAGGCACTTGTAGGTGCGGATGATTAAATTTCAGGTGGTAAGAGATAAGAAGCCATTGGAGGGATTCCAGGAGGGGATGCTATGTGATCAAAGAAGTGAAAGAGGAAGATGAGTTTAGCAGGAATATTTGTACAGTCTGAAAAGCAGAAAGACAAGGAAACAGGATAGGTAAAAACTTATGCTCCATCAACTGTTTGTTGTATCCATCTGTTTGCTCTCATGTTGTACTAGGTTGTAAACTCTTTGGCACAGAGACCATCCTTTTTCTGTGCATGTGTGTAAGTTACATACATAGGTTTTAACTAGGACTACTCAAAAAATCCAAATTGTTTTTTGTGAAAAATTAAGGTTTTTGTTTCCTTGATTTTTTTGATAAATGTTTGAGTTTTTAAGAACAAAAAATAAAACACAGATGGACTCCAATTTTAGAAACTACTTGGGGACTAAGTTCATCAACTAACGTTCTAAAACTGAATATCTCAAAATTACGCTAAGCACATCAGTACAATGCCCTGCATTAATTTCTTCTTCTCCTTCAAACTACTGCGAAGCGATTCCCAATGCATTGAAGACATCAGGTGAAAGCTGATTTGACTTGCTCTTAATCAACATCACTTTTATTACGTGATTTTTTTGTCCTCTGGTGAGGAAAAATGGTTCCTGTGACTGGGATTGGTGTTAGGAAAATGGAGGTTCTATGGTAAAGCTAAACAAAAGATTTTACTTCATTTTGTTTTATTTCAAATTTTTGTTGCATTTAGGTTTTTGAAAACTAAAAAAAGTTTTTTTAATCTTTGTTTTGTTTTCTTGGTTTTTATTCTCTCTTTTCAGTGGAAAAACATTAAAAAGGGAGAGAAAGTGAGGCAACCGCCCCACATTTTTCATTTT
This sequence comes from Terrapene triunguis, assembly GCF_002925995.2. Lineage (NCBI taxonomy): Eukaryota > Metazoa > Chordata > Testudines > Emydidae > Terrapene > Terrapene triunguis. The sequence goes on along the minus strand of NW_020698262.1, from coordinate 8,067,239 downwards.
TCCCTTTGGCCCACCCAAGTCTCATTAAAGCCAATAGAAAGATCCTTGCTAATGTCATTGGCAGTTAGATCAGGCCATAGATATGAAGGGAGATCAAGAGCAAAGAGAACGGGATGGAGAGCCCAATTGGCAATGGAGACAAAGAAAAGCAGAGGATGGGTACTGGAAAAGTAGTAGAAACCCAAAGTAGGTGCTAAATTCATTACCCACAAAACTCTTCACTATCATTGAGAAAGGCAGAGGGGCTACAAAACAAGAACAGCAGGCAAAGAAAAGCCCTGTACCATTCCAATAAGGCCCATCCATGTTGAATTTCTTTTTCAAACAATGCGTATCCAACCAATTGCATCACCTACTTCTCCTCTTGACAAAATCAAAGCAATATAGATTTACAAAAAAGCCTAATATCTCAATGGTTTCTTGAGAGATTTCTTCACACAATTATAGGTGTCATAGACAGGGAATTGATATATCTGGCTTTCTTCTTTGCATGTTCTTGGTACCACAAGCTGTGCGCAGCATGCTTTCAATTAATTTAAACTAACTTTCCATCTGCTCCAACAAATGTAGGATTTGAGTGAAAGACAGTATGATGGAGTGACATGAAATACGCAAATAGCAAGCACTAATGTGAAAGGCAGTCTTCTGTGGAAAATGTAATAACCATGGTGCATTCTTTCTACTCCATGTTAAAGGCTCACTTTAGTGAAAAATGATTATTGTTCTCAATATTTTCCTAACCAACACAAGAGACAAAAGCTTTCATGAAGGAGATGGAGATTTAAATTTTTTACAGAGCATTGTAATTTTAAGAACAGGATGCGTCAGATCAATTTCTTGTTAATTACCACTTTAATCAAGCTTTATGTTACGGAATTATTTCTTTACCTTTCTGCTGTTAAAACAAAACAACACAAATGCCAAATGTGCTTAGAACTCTGAAAGCTTGGGGCTTGTTATCAACTTGATCAGAATACTAGTTTGAAGAAATACTATGCTCGCTCAGCAAATAAAAGTTCCAACAAAGGGATTTAAATTTCACAAGCAAAGGCCACAGTGAAACAGCTACAATTCAATTACACTCAAGTAATGACACAGACTAAATTACAGCAAGTACATACAACAAAAGCCTTTTGCTAGCAGATGTACACACTTTTCAGGCATTACTGTAGTCCTTTGTGTCTTCTTAGTATAAAACAGCAACTTAACATTGATTCTGACACTAGCCTTTGAAACAATAACTATTTAAAAGCTTGCGCTAAATAAATTCCACTGGGGGCCTGCTCCTGCTCCCACTAAACTCCATGGCAGCAAAACTGCACACTGGACTTCCAACTTTTATATAGTATGAGAATTTGCATAGCAACTCCTTTCAAATTCTGGTGCCTTCTCCTTAAATTGCTAGCTTTAAGATCTGTACTTTTAGCCTTGCTTTGACCACAGTAGCTGTTGGCACAGTTATCAAATACAACTCAAATCAAAATTCTAGGCCTGGCAAGGTGGTAAGGGTGAAGATGGTTCTAGCATTAATATATAGGAAAGGTGGTTAAAAAAAGAAGGTTCTGATTCACATTTAGGCCCAGAACCTCAAAAGTATTTAGGCACCCAACTGCTATGAAGCTAGGCTTTAGTTCTTCATAAAATCAACCTATATTTATACACACTCTTTCCAACTATGCATATATGGAGGCTAATTATATAGGAACGTAGGGAATACCATACTGAATCAGACCAGTTGACCATCTAGACCGGGGTCAGCAACATTTGGCACGCGGCTCGCCAGGGTAAGTACCCTGGCGGGCCGGGCCAGTTTACTTACCTGCTGACGCGGCAGGTTCGGCCGATCGCAGCCCCCACTGGCCGCGGTTCGCCGTCCCGGGCCAATGGGGGTGGCGGGAAGCAGCGCGGGCGAGGGATGTGCTGGCCGTGGATTCCCGCCGCCCCCATTGGCCTGGGGCGGCAAACCGCGGCCAGTGGGGGCTGCGATCGGCCGAACCTGCCGTGTCAGCAGGTAAATAAACTGGCCCGGCCCGCCAGGGTGCTTACCCTGGCGAGCCGCGTGCCAAACGTTGCCGACCCCTGATCTAGACCCATATTCAGTCTCCAATACTAACTGCTTCAGAAGAAGAAATCCTGCACTTATGGAGTAACCTACCCCCAGGGAAAGCTTCCTCCTCACACAATAGTTAGGGGTTGGCTTATACCCCAAATCTTGAGGATTTCCTATCCCTTCCCAAACTCCTGGTGTTTTGTAATATTTACTATTATAAATCTGAAAGTTCTTGTTATCCATAAAGGTGCACAATCCTTTTTTACAATTCTGCTAAGCTCTTCGATGATATCTTGTGACAATGAATTCCACAGGTTATTTTTACATTTTGCATGAAAAAGTGTTGCCTGTTATCAGTTTTGACTTTAACACCTTTTAATTTCATTGACTGTCTCCTGCTTCTTGTATTAAGAGAAATTCCTGATTGCGTATATTCTATATGGTGGGGGTATTCTGAATGTATGTGAGTGTGGCAGGACTTCAGTTCCCCCTAGACCATTAGATGTCGTAGGTCATGACATTTTTATTCCCTTGTTTAGATATAAATTCTTGGATTTGACCTGTGACCTAAGTGTCGTGAAGTATTAGTAATTAGAATTTTCTGACAGCGTCACTAGATCGCTTGCTAATGTCCACTTAAAATGAAAGAGCTTTCTAGCAAGGTATTTTCCTATAGAATACATCAGAACTTGTGCAGATCTCTGGCTTCCTCGATTAGACTCATTCAGCAGACACCATTAAAAAAACCAACATTTGACAACAGTTATCACATGGCCCATAGCCTGGAAACTAACTTCTGACCGAACCGTTTAAAAGTCAACATTTGCCAGGACACTTATCACAGAGTAATTATTGTGGAGTACTGCAATACTTGTTATCTGGATGTGACGGTGATAGCTGCTTTAGACATGGAAGAACAGATGGAAAGAGTCACTCAGTCTCTGAAGGCCAGTTGCTCAAAGCCTTTCGTTCCTAACTCCCAATCAGTGGAAGTTTAGGTGCCTAAATACCTTTAAGGATCAGAGCCTGAGACAGTCAGTAAAGGAGCAATTCTTAATTCCCAGTAGTCAACCCATAGTACACTTTCTTCAGTCTCCTCAATTCCCTTTCCAGTCTCAGTCTTTTTCCTTAATCTTCCAGATTCCCAGTTCCTCAAACTCCCCAAGAGGTTCCTCAGAATCTCCTGAGCCAAGGTGGCCCTTTTCTACCTTGCCTCAGAGCAAATGATCATACCCCCTCATTAAGTATATTCTTGTAGACAAATATCCTGGCAGCAGTGGTGTGAAATAATTTAGTTTTCTTGTGACTTAAAGATGATTTTCCCCCCTACTCTCCAGAAACAAAATATTGGCACATTTTGGATCACCTGTATCACCTACTCCTTTCCCCTGTTATCTTTGTATTAACAACCATTTTTAATTTCATTTTCCTATTCCTTATTTTTCTGCATCTCATGTGTTATATCCACTCTCTGAATTCATTATTGGGATGCCGTTTTTCTTGTGCTCAAACAATTTGCTGTTAATGATAAACATTTTAGCGCTCGCAATTCAGAACCAAGTCATGTGTACCAGCCACAACATTAATATTATATATTTTATACTCTGCTTGTGTTTAATAATTTCACTTACTGCTACAAACAGATCCAATCAGGGTTGTGACGTCTCTTGGTCAATTTTCAGTTAAAACTGTTACCTTTATTTTTAAATGGATCATGCTGTGAATGTTTTACAGGACACTTACACAGATACAGCAAATAATTTCTTAGAGAATTTATATGCTCACCCTGAAATTCTTGTCAGAGACGTGATTAGACAAGCTTAATTATAGGCAGCATGACAAAGTATGTGTCAGGAAAACTCAACTCTTCTGCCTGCATAAGCAGTTTCAAAGGACGAAGGATGCCCTGCCAATCACACTGATGTTTCAGGTATCGCTTGCTGGTATTTTTTAACCTGCATTAAAAGTGTTTACAAATGGGACCGTTTCATGAACAAGTTTAACATTTAATCAAGATGTGTTGAATTTAGATACAAATTGAAGCTATGGCGGGGGGGGGGGAAAGAATAAAAATGCATTGCCACATCAAGAAAGAAAATGCGAAAGTGACAGATTAAGTAATTTAAAATGAAGGTAATTGAGGATGAATACGGGGGATATTTTATTTTATGCCTGAGCTGGATCATTGGTCGAAAATAATCACTTAGTGCAACAAAGACAATAATCCAGAAAGGAGATGGAACAGTAAGTTAAAAGGGAAGGCAATCGGATGAGTAATAGAGTTAAGAGACCAAGAATGCAGTGATGCAGGGATGGTAAGGCAACTTATTTAACACTGGGAACAATGGCAACTAATGGTAATTAGCACTAATGTGAACACATTTTCTCCTCATAAATCCATTCGTGATGTCAATGAGGGTTGCCTGCATGTAGATTCCGGGAAGAACATGGCCCTAATCCGCTAGCAAGAAAGAAGGGAAGAGCACCACTGAAAGAAGAGGGCAGAAAGAGAAAGGAACCAAAAGGAAGGGGAAAGGTTTCAGGGGGGCAAATCAAGAAGGATGTGTCACTCACTGGGTAGTGTATGTTTCAGGTCTCCGCTGGGCCCAATTTGCAGAATATGTGAGTCTATCACAGACCCTCTTAGAGAGCTTGAATTGCAGCCGCTTGTGCATTTAGCTCTGGAGGTTCCTGGTTCAATCCCTGTGTGTTAGCCAAGATGGCGGTTGTCATAGATGCTCCTTGTAATATGAAGGGTGTTATAGCTGCAGCACCTTCACCCCTGTCTGGTCTCACTAAGGGCACCCCCTCAGGTGTTAGGCCCCTGGCCTTCAGCTCCCTCAGGGGGGAAATCTGGCTATTCTGCCATTCTTAGACCAAGCCCTGGGCTATAGTATTTGTGTACCACTCATTCAGCACCTGCAAATCTTCCCATCAGGAACTGTGACCAGTGGTTAAAACAGGTGACCAGAAAGTTTTCTTAAAACAAAGTGTTGTTTTCTTTTAAAAGTAGGAACACAGCAAAGCACATCAGAAAAAGGATTTTAACTCAATAAAAGATCTATCTTACCTAAAGCTTACCATACATCTGCAAGCTTAGGAAGGCTTAACTACTTCAGATGCTCCTGCAGGATCTGGGTCAGACTGTTCCTGATGAACAGCTCCCTGACAACGACTTCCCACATCTGGACAGAGAGAGAGGGTTTTTTTAACCATACTTTTTGATCTGGGTGTTCCCAGCATTGGCAAAACAGCTGTTAGCCTGGAAGTAGCATCTTCCTATCTACTAGACCAGGTATTCTTTCTTAACCTTCTGACCCGTTTACCAGTTGTTGTTTTTTCTGGTGCCATTGTGTTGACTCTCTCCTTGTTTCATATTAAACTAAACCACATATGCGTGTAGTAAACATGCCTGTTACCCAATATAGCTATACACTAATATAGCCAGCTCATATGCAGTATTCATAAATTATTGTAGATCATTCCCATGTCCTTCACACAGGACAATGAGCAGTCACATACCTAGAAGACAGGAAAGGTTATTCTGAAGTTTGCAGATGTCGCTTATTCTGTGTTATTCACTCATTAACTCACATTTGTTTGGAGGGGACCCCCTCAAAAATTACTCGGGTCACCTCCTCCCGCTCCCCCACATTAGATACATGTACCAGTCCCAAAGCGGCGTGGAATGGAGGGCAGAGCCACATAGGTGAGCAAAGCTTGAGAGTGGCTCAATTCAAAAGTAAAAGTCTTCTAGTTTAATCGTAAGATACAAATATACTAAGCCCCTGTTAGGGTAGATTCTGGAAACCAGAGAGTTAACTGCTTAAAAGAGCTGAGATGACAAAAGGCGGGTAAAGAAGTCAGCGCAATTTGGCTCGGAGTGTGTGTGTGTGTGTGTGTGGAAAGTACAACTTGTGAGTGAGCTCTGTCTGGAAGCCAGCTGCGATAAGGCTGTGAATTGATCAGTCATTCAGGAAAACAAACAACACACTAAGCTTCCAGCACACATGCCAGACATACGAGTGTATGGTGAACGAGCGAGCTTCTGGCTGATAACCCCAAATATGAACACGTTTACCTGCAGTCTCGGAGGTTCATTCACACACACAGGTTCAGGTCTGCTTAGCCTGGCAGCCATCTCTAGACACTAGTGGGTCATTGTAATGGCTGTTTCCTCTCCACTTGGCAGAGCTACACCACGTTCTTCGTAAAGGGCAATACTCTTCAGCCTGGGAGAGTTACCGGAGACCCATGGAGCTGCTGAACATTTACATTAAATTTTAATTGGAGCTTCAAATTTGCTGCAGCTCAAGCATTATGCCCTTAATCACTACATGAAAGCTCCCCCAAAAAGGAAAAAATAATTGCTGCATCTCAGTACATTCTAAAGAACTTGTTCTCCAAAGGACTCATACCATTAAAATTCCCAAGTAATTATTTAAATACTGTAACGTTTGGTTAAAACCCCCACACAGAGACAGACACCCGCCCCACCCCCAAACCTTTTGTAAAGCTCTTAATGGTTCCCAGGTCTAAAAATGTTGGCCATACATGTTAAATCTTCACTGCTATGAGGTCTTTTTTTCCTAGCACTATTTATTATTTCCTTTGGTTCAGCTTAGTTTCTTTCCAGTTTCTTATTTTAAAAAAAGCTATTCAAACCTTTTCTACAAAATTATAAAATCTCCAGATAATTATTCAGATTGAGAACCTGAATAAATAATAATGTGACCGCAAAATATTTTGTTTTTAACTAGCAAGAGGGTCTGAGTTGAGAGTCAAATGCTTAACTTTTTCCTTTTCATATAATTGAGGGTCTTCTGAGATCCTGACTTTTAAATGCTAAGTCATTCAGATTCTCTCTTTTTCGTTATTGGTAATTTTGCCTTGCTTTGAGAAAATTGGTTTTAAATTAGTAAACTGTTTAGCAACCCCTGTGATATGTCTTGGATGATGTGCAAGGAATCACGCTGTTCTATAAGAGCTGCAAATTGAGTGTCACTTTAAGACTATTGCATTTCATTGTACAGGTGCCTTGGAAAAATACTTGTTATTTTCTGTGAACTTGATGTTATTGTTAACAGTCTGTTAACAGGCCCCCAGGAGCTTTCACACAGTTCAGTTCACACCTGGACTTTGCAATAGTTGCAAAAATTTACAGAGTTCAAAAATGTCTAGGAGACTTAGACAGCCACACAAAATGTTAATGAAGAGAACAGAACAGAAATCTGAGCCAGGTTTAGAGTGTTGCCAGACTTCTTCAATACTACATAATGTTGTCGTGAAATAACCAGGACTTTCATCAGTCACAGGCCAACTAGGATTTTATTTATTTATTAAAACAAAAGTGGCAGACTGAAATACAAGGAAAGGTTTGGAAGAAACCCATTGGTTTAGGCTGATGGCATATGTCTTTCAAATTAATTGGTGTCCACCAATGGGTTTTGCTTCAGATAAAGAACTTTCATGACGTAATGATCCACCAGTAAGATTTGAAGCCTGATTCTCCATTGCCCTACAGTCATTTACATCCATGCAAAGTGAGAGTAAAATGCTAGCAAATCAGAATGGTTGTGGCTTGCACTCACTTTGCATTGGCGTGAATGACTACACAAGGGGCAAGGCAGTGGAGAATCGACCTTCGGTCTTCCAAAACTTGAAAAACCTCTAGCCAGCCAAACCTCAGATCCAAAGAAGAATTTAGACTTCAGAAGCGTTCAGCTTCAGTACCTTGGATTCGAACTCACCCGTACAACTTTGGCTTCTGATTCAAATACCTAACCATAAGGTGCCATTTTCTGGTTCCAATCTGGCCTGCAATGGCAGAAATCTCATTAAAAACTGGGAAAGCCCATGAGGTTCCCATCGTTCAAGATGGCAGACATCTCACATGATCAAAATTTTTGTGAAAATCGTGCACAAGCACCAACAGTGCCATCAAATCGGATACAGAGCTCTGAACCAGAATCTCCATCCTTAGAGGTTTTTAAGGCTCGGTTTGACAAAGCCCTGGCTGGGATGATTTAGTTGGGGTTGGTCCTGCTTTGAGCAGAGGGTTGGACAAGATGACCTCCTGAGGTCTCTTCCAACCGTAATCTTCTATGATTCTATTAACCCAAATAGTTCATCCTAGCTTAAGCCTATGCTGGACCTGGCTGGGATCCTTGTCTTTGTAGCCAGTCTCTGGTTGGAATACTACCCTTCTGCTACTTAACATTTTGTGTGATGCTTTTACAGGAAGAAGTGAATGGAGGAAGCTCATGCTCTCAATTCATGATATGGCACCTTTCCTCTAGCAGGTTGACTTTTGGATTAAGCAGTTTTGGAGACAGTATGTGAGACTGGAATTCCATCTCTTTGGAGCTTTGACCAGTTCTTTTTCCTCACAACTATCAGAAATATATGTTTCATAAAAGTCCAGCTTGTAACCAACAAACATCTTCTGAATCAGAAGAAATTGGCCAGCTTGTAAGACATCTTCTTGAATCAGCAACCCTTACTGAGAACAAACAAACAGGGATCTCCCAAAGCTACAAGTTGCTACACAAACTGAGAAAGGGCCCAGAGACTAGGCAGGCTGAGAGCCTCAGATTATTCTTCTTATTCCTAATGTTTCAACTTTATTGGAGGGATGGAGAGAAGCAGGAAGCCAAGAGATGTTCTTTTACAAATCCAAAACTGAACAGAGACTTGGGTTTAGTTCAGTGGATGAGTAAGAGTTTGAGCCACTTTGCCCATCTCTCATTAAAACCCCCCAACAAACAAACAAAACAAAATGACCCCTCCAAAAAACAAAATCAACCCCACAATCTGGGGTGTCCAGCACTTCATTTAGAACCAAAGAACCAAGCCCATTGTGTGATTTTCTTATGTAACGACTTGCTGGGCCAAAGTGTGATTCTCTTATGTAATGACTTGCTGTCAGCAATCCCTGCTTCCATCCCAGTGTATATCTATGAAGCTTCCTCACATAGCCCAATTCCCATATTAATTAGTGTGCAATGCAAATTAATTCCATTGTATTACTTTTTATTTTCCTAATGAATTGAGGTCTTAATGAGCACTCGCTATTTAACACGAAAGTAACAAGAGCCTCACATTATCCTTTTTGTGAAATTGAAGGGTATGACTTTTTTCTAAAACTGTCTTCTTTGATTTGAATTACAATTAATTTTAATTCATTTATTTACCCTTGTTATAGATTAGTGATAGCTCAGTCAGAGGAGAGCATTTAAAATGCACATACTCCTCTCATTTAGAGTCGAAGCAAGAGAGGAGGGCACTTTTTGATTGTCCCATTTAAAAAAAAAAAAATCTTGGATTGCCCCAAAGGATGGAGCTATGTGCAGCAAAATGTTTTATTAGCTTCTTGTTCTCAGTGTTTATTTTACTAAAGAACAACGTGCAGAGTGCCAAGGAACATGAATTAAGAGACTAGGAAAGGGATGAAGACCAGGAGCTGTGTAAATGGTCACAAAAAGCTACAATTAAAAGTAGGTTTATCATTGAATTGATACAATAGCAAAATTCTGATGGCTCTTTAATGCGAAGGAATACAAGAAAAATTACTAGAAATCAAAGCACATGAATTAAATGATAGGGTGCCTTAATGGAGAGGGAGATGGAAAAATCAGATAATTCTGTATTTCTTTTGGGGGAAAATATATAAACATATTTTCAGCTCCAAGCTATATTGATTGCTCACTAGCTCAGTGATATGTCAGGGATGGAATACCTATCAGAACTAATAATCAGCAAGGTGGGGCAAAATTAGGCCATTTTTTTCCTGCTGTGCCTTAAGGAAAACATAGAAATTAGGGACTGAAAAGATTGATGCGGCCCATCTGGAGAATACAGTGTAGGAAAAATCCTATATTAACTGGAGGATAGACAGGATGAGCCAACAGGTTATTCCCTTTACCATCTCTATGGGCTGTACGCAAAGAGTCTAGTTTGTCAAATGTTTATAAAGAATAGAAGGAAATGATCAACCCCGGGGTGGGGTGGGGAGGTTCAAAAAGTGCCTAAAGGGTGTGAGAGCACAAGTCACATTGACTTTTCCAAGGGACAAAGTCAGTGGAACTTGTGCTCTTAAATCACTTAGGAGCCCAGGCTGAAGCCCGGTAAATGGGCAAGGGACTCAGATCCCAACCTCCAGCCCGAGCGGGAACATCTACACAGTTATTCTTAGCCTGGCAACCCAAGCCCCACGAGCCCAAGTCAATTGACCTGGGCTCTATGACTTGGTGCCGTGAGCTTTTCTTTGGTGTGTAGACATACCTGTAGGTGCTTTGGAAACAACACAAATATTTTTTAAAATTCTTCATCTTTCCCTTTCTTACTGAGGATATTTGTGTTGCACCTCTACCCCCATCATTGATACCTGGCACATCAGCATCTAATGTAGGCAAAGTCTGATGACAACTCAGATGGGTCAACAGTTATGGGCCCCAATCCTGGAAAAGGTCAGCATCTAGATGCTGCCCAAAGCCTCATTCTTTGGGACAGGCAGACATCTATGCAGAGCTGATTGCAAGACCGGGGCTTTGGTTTTCAACTGGTTCAAGAGATTTCTTTACGTCGCTTCTTTTGCCTGGTTGGAGACTGAGCCCTTTTCAAATTGACTAAAGCATTTGGTGGTACCTGGGATGAAGTCCTGGCTCTCCTGAAGGCAGTGGCAAAACTCAAGTTGACATTACTGGAGTCAGGATTTCAGATTTAGAGCTGTCAAGTTAAAATCCCAGTGGGTATCCTAGGCCCAGAACATTTAAGGCCTAGAAATTCAGGACTTTAAATTTGGGGGTATGATTTTTTGAGAGTCTCTGCAATGGCATCATGGAGTTCTGGAGTGCAGGAACTCATGCTGCTATTCTGACCAAACTCTCCTTCCAGGCAGTCCAAGAAGATCTATGGGATGGAGAGTCCACCCTGTGCATGGACCAAGGGGAATGATCTGGCTCTGAGAAAAGGCCTCAGAAACGACCCAATACTAACAATCTGAACTTTAATTCTCTTGACGCTTTGGTAGGAATGATTCAGCAGAATTGCAGCAGGTTGAGCCCAGCACCTTAGCATTATCATTTAAATATATCAGGCTAAGAAAAGACTGTGACTGAGCAATCAATCCACACGGTGGGAGAGAACATTTAAGGGTTAGAGTCACTGTAAGGTAATCCCAGTATGGTAACTTTATTGGTAAACCCCTTCCATGAACCTCCCATGAAGCTCCCCAGGAGAACAAGAGGTTAAACCATCAGTAAGATGCACACAGCAGAGTGAGTCTGAGCCCATCTCTTGCCAACTATATTATAGAAACAAAGGCATGGGCAATTTTACCGTGCATGAGAATTCCGTTTTCTGGGTCATCTTTGGAGCTCAAGAGAAGCTACCAGTACTTGCTGGAGGACATCATCTTGGTACGCAAGTGGAGCAGGGAAGCACTGCTGACATACAGCACTGCACAGTGGCAGGAATCTAGTACTGCAGCTTCCCGTAGCGTTCCCTGGTGAATCTGCAGGAAGCTGACTTATGGTTTTGTTGATCTTTTGTTCAACATTTGATTTTATCATGGGTGGCTTCTCTTGGTAGCCCTTAACTGCCTGCTGATAGAAGAAGGTGATGAGGGCTAGTTGGCTGAAGCCAAAGGGTGGTGAAGCCAAAGACCGATGAAGTTTCTTTGCAGCACGTAGCCAAGAAATTTGCTCAGAGTGATGTAACAAAATTGGGGCTTTGGCAGGCATAATCCTTAACTGAGCTGGTGTATGCAAAGTAATCCACTCCTCCCGTCTTATGAAGTCTGGTGAATGATCTGTAGCCTTCTTCCATTCACTACACCCACCCACTCTATGGCCATTGTATGACAACAAACAGCTCAATTCATTGCCTTAATGAGGTGAATTGGGGGAGGAACTTCAGGGGACAACGCCAGCCTCTTCCTGGTTGGGGGCCTGAGGTGGGCCAGACATAAAATTGGGTGGGCTGCGCTCCCCCCCACCATGAGGTCCACCCCCTCCATGGCCCCTCCCCATGGCCAGGTTGGAGGCTGGCGCTGGGTAGTGTGGGGCACGGGCTACTCACAGCCAGTAAGAGCTGCCCAAGTGGGGCAACCTGGCTCTGGGGCCAGCAGAGCCCTTGGGGAGTAGTGACCATCGGGGGTAGGGGCCTGGACCACAGTCTGGGTGGAATGTCCCACCTGGCCAGTAGCCACCACTCTCTCCACTCTGCCTTCACAGCTGGGCAGCTGGAGAGCAGCAGCTGCTACGGGGTGGCTATGGCAAATTTTGGGGTGGCTATAGCCCTTGCAAGCCTCCCCCAGCACTGCCCCTGAGGCTCTTGCTTCTAGTTTAGCCTGGGGTGGGTTCAGACCCCTGTGTCAGCCACAGCGGGGTGATTATACAGCCCCCTTCGTTCATGCAATGTTGTTTCAGGAAGATCTAAGCCCAGACAAAAGGATAAAAGCCCAGACATCCTTTATTTGAGCATTTCACAAATAAATTACAAGTTTCTTGGCAACCACATCATAAATCAAAACGTTTATTTACACCTCAGAAACAGCAAGCAATTCAGCAACTAGGGCCTAAAGGAACCATTAACTGGAAAAGTAGCTGAATAAAATATTCAAATCCAAACAAAAATTCCTGGTGATGATTGAAGGAGACAGAGTTCATTATGGGGCAAACGTGACGATACAGGAGGTTACCATTGGACGTTTGAATTAATCACACAGCATATCTGTACTGAATTCGCCACCATACACACTTTCATTTTACAATCCTAGTTCATGGGCAGGGCGCGTATGCATGCCCATGCATGCACTGTCCCTTTAGACTACATTCATTTAACCTCAAAACATCAAATACAGCCACTTATTAATGCAGAGGAGAAGCCTAACTTTCAGAGGATGGGTATAACTCCATATAGTCATCCTGCTAATATTGAAGAAAATTAGGATTCTTTCTGTATCCTCCTTCACACTGCTACTGACTTGCTGGTACATAGACAACTAAAACAAAAGGAGTCAGTAAACAAGTATGCATATCTTCAAATTATGTAAATCAATATAAAGAGAGAGAGAGAGAGCGAGCGCGCCGAGTGAGGCTTAAATCAATACAACATCAGAGGTGGGAATAAACTATTTATTTTCAGCAGTTTGGGTTGACCATGCATAACCCATGCCCCGCTTGAGTTGTGTGTTCATCTGTAATTCATAGAATTAAACTGCTTATTCCAAATCCCCATGCTGTGTAGTCTCGCTCTCCCCCTCTACATATCTTATATATAGCTCTATATATGTATGTGTATATCTCTATATATCTACATATATACACACACATAGCAATTGTGCAACTAGTAACTTTCACTGAGAATTTATGTGTGTATTCATTTCATTTGGACATTGAGAAGTTAGCGGTCATCATAACTTGTAGTAACAGCAATGGGCTGTAAGTTTTACACAGTAAAATAGTTATCTGTATCTGCTTTATGTGGACCCTAGCTTTGTTTTCTGAAATAATTTGCAGGTGAACTTCAAGGTTACAAATCACCGAGAGCTAAATGGGAAAGAATTGTTCTTGGTTTTTCTGGTTTTGTTTTTTTGCTACCTTTGGGAGATGTAGCACTTGGACAACAATCGTTTCTACAGATACTGTAAGGGGAATACATAATCCTATATTTTCCCTTGGACCTGCTAGTCTCGTGCCAGTGTCATTTTTTATTATCATTCATCTTTTATTCAACTTTTTTACATGAAATGAGATAAACACATTTGTTAAGAATTTGGCTTCCGGACATACAATAATATGATCTGTGTACAAAACTCTGCTGTGTGATCAAATGGCTAAATGTATTGGTAGAAACAAAGGGGGGAAATTAGCAATCACCATGCTTTAGCAAACTAGTGATGCAAAGGAATGACTAGTGGTAAAACAAACATAACCATAACACACATGCTTCTCTTTTTCTGTAATGATAAAATAAAGCATTTAAACTGGGTCACCTATCAACTGACTGGAAATCCTTAATTTAATAAATGAGATTGTATTACAGTTCAAATGATCACCCAAGAGACCAACCAGACTTACTTGACTAGAAGTGTGGTCATTCTAAATAAAAGTTAAACAAAATTGTACCGGGGACCTTTGGGATACTTTAAAGGGGTTAGTGAAGGAAGTGAGTCATCTAGAGTGTAGGTTTCCCTAAGTTCAAGACAGACCTACCATAATAGATAAATGATTTCCAAGTGTCTTATGACAAGTTATGTTATTTTACTATTTACAGCAGACTGATAAAAGCAATGTGTTGAGAAATGAGATGAAATATCTCAAGGTATAGGGTCTTACAGACATCAGGCCGGATTTTCAGTTTTTTAAATCCTGAATAACTCTGGTCAATGGAGTTACTCTTGATGTATCTAGGTGGAAATGTGATGAGAATCTGGCTCCACGTTTATATTACCAAAACATTGTTCCACTGTGATCTAAATCTTATTTGACACCCACCATGAAATTCAGCTGGTTTTCTTTTGTTTTGATCTTCAGACCTGCAGTTACTGAACATAATATACATTAATATATGCACATAAGCATAATGCGAGCACACTCATGAGGTGTATTGACAGTGTTTCAGTTAGCAAGTACACTGAAAATGACACATTCACCCTGCTAATCAACACCATTCTTTGATTAACTTGATAACTGTCATATTGGATTCGTGTTTTACCAGAAAATACAGGGTTTTGAAATGAAATGATTTATACCAGCACTGTTTTGCGTATGCTTCAAAATGAAAATGATTAAATTCAGTGTCTTTCAAAATACAGACAACTTTGCATGTATTACACACACATACACACAGAGAGAAATAAATGTTGTAGCAACTAAAATAGCTAAATTAAAATAATTGATGGATTATGAAAACAGCAAGGATTACCTGAACAAATTTTAAACTTAATCCAACATAAAAAGGAAGAGCAAAAGTTATGAGGTTTTTCTTTTTGATCTTTTCTGATTTTGCATGACATGAAATCCTTCCAAATTCTGCTAGTTCCTGAGTTTCAGGAAATAACATCATCTTGGGCCTTTTTCCCTCATGTAAGGAAACCCATAAATTTTAATGTGGCTTCTCACTTGAATAAGGCTGTAAGATTTGGCCTATTGGGTTTCTTGATAGATGTTCTTTCTTGAATATGGGGAATTGGGAAATGAGGAAAAATATTAAGATGGCAGCTATGTCTCCTCTTTTCGTGCCTAGGATGCCCAGAAGTTAACTCAAGATGGAGCCCTTGGACATATGAACAGGAGAGGTTGGGGACTGAGGTTTCAGAACCCCCCCCCCCAGTTTTGGATGAGAAAGTCAGGGAGGTATTGGTACCTCTGTGATCCAGAGCCTCTACTGGGGGAATATCTCATTTATAACTATCCCTTGTATAGGTCAATTTTTTTGCAATATTATTTGAGATGTTATGCTGCACTGTGGACTCTTATTGCACAGTAAAAGGGTAGGCAACTGGCTTTACCCAGCAGCTTGTCGCTAGGACAGATTCAAACAGAAAAGTTTTATTCCCGGATTTGGGCCCTCTTAGGAGGATCCATAATGTGCTAGGTTCTGAACAAGAAGCAGGGATAGCTTCTCATAATGACTCACGCAAAGCCCAGCCAAATCAATGGGAATCTTTTCACTGGCAGACTTTGAATGATGCCCATATGCTGGGGGGAGGAAGGATCCTATTAGAAAAATATATTTATGTGGAAGGATAGTTGTCATTTCCATTACATTCAAGTGAAGAGTTTAGTAGATCAAGGCATGGGATGCAATTCCTCTTTGGGAAAGATCCACAATGTATTTCGCATTCATCTATTTTCATTTTGCAAACTTTGCATTTAACACTTGTTTACATGTATAAGTGATTGGTGATTATAAAGCAGCAGCATTTGCTTACCAATGCCTGGGGCAGAAGATGTGGAATGGAAGCATGCCCATGTTCAGGTTGGAGTAACATTTGAGATCAGGCACTTCCTGCTTAAAGGCCTGCAGTTGCCTAATGAACCTTTCTGAAATTCTTCTCAAAAGAACCTCCCATTGACCTCTAAGTACTACTGTGGTAACTCAGACAACTGTGATGTGCTGTGAAAGAAGCAAGGTCAGTGGGAGTTTTTCCTCAGTGAGGACTTCAAGAGTTAAGCTCTCAGAGAAAAAAACAGCTTTTTGTATCAAGGCAGTTTATATCTTATCAAGAAAACTAAAAATTGAGGGACGTCCACAACATAAACTAACTTTTTTGCTGTCACCATTATTAATTATTATTATTATTATTACTTTACTTTAAAAGGACCTGTTGTAATATTTGGTATAATACAGGAAGTCAGAGAAAAGCTATTGTACAGCAATTTTTCACCACCAATACACATTTAATATCTAGTGTAACATCATGAAAAACTAAATGTGTGTTTGGAATTTATTTTTTATACTTCCAAAAAGCTTTAATATTGAAACATATACATGATGTGGAAGGTATGTGTATAATCTCACTGTAGTAATGACAACATACAGAATGACCCATAAGTACTGTAAAAATGCTAACCCAAAAATGCAGCTGTGAAGTTCTATTGCATAAGAAAGCATTGTTGTTTAAACTTTAAATAAGCAAGTTTATTAACATATTCTAAGACACTTACCTCACCCTAGTTACTGGCAAGCTCTAGTAAAAGCCACAGTCTGTCACTAGTATATTTTTGTGTGTGTGTGTTAATTTTATAAAAAATTTGGTGTGAGCTTTGATGGATCATTTACAATTTATTAACAGGATCGTCATCTTGATACAGTTAGAAGTTTTTGTTTACCTTACATGCTCACAGAATAAAAAAAGGATTAATATTCATACATAATGAACACCTTTTAATTCAATGTTTGCAAACAAGTGTGGTTATTTCACACACACACAGAAGTGATCTTGTTACTTTTAATTGAAAACTGTGTGTACATGTATATGTATGTGTGTGTATATATGAATATATTTATACAATAGGGCATCTATTTTCCTCACTGTGCTCAGGGATGTCAATGAGAGCTGAGAACAGGCCTTTGTGGTTAGGGAGTCGAAAGAGAGATGATCAATGCATCTGAGAAATCCCTTTACTCCTACTATTCGCATAGGCCTTCTGACATGTAAACATCTACCTACCTGATTGCCCCTGCAGATCAGGCACTAAGAAGTTTAAAATATCCTCAACTGCGCCAGCAAATAATTATCGGCAGGAGCAAAAAGAGAGGCTGGGTTAAAGCCCCTTTAAATTCAGGCCCAGAGTGTCCCAATATTCTAGATAATGACCCATAGTGCATTTGACTGCTTTCAGCCCCCTTGCAAATCACAGCCTCCTTATCTCCCAGGGCTGCTGTCATTGTAATGTGGAGTGAAAAGCTGCTTTCACTGCTGCCTCATCAGTACCACCTGTGGCAGAAGGAAAGAAATCGTGATCGGCAATAAAGTGTTGGGAATTTGCGTCTCTTGTACACTGAGCCTGAGGTAAAAGAAGTGACATTGCGGAGGACTGGCCCTGGCATAGCTGGCACCACTGACGCGGCAATTTTAATGGTATAGTCGCAGTTGCTCTTGCCTTTTGTGTTACACCATTGTATAAACAGCATATGCAATGGGTTTAGCTATGATAGGACAATTATAACTCACCTGTGGCTCTGTTACTCTGCCCTGTTCCTCCCAAACTTCAGGCAACTGTCTCATAAAAGCTAACCCTATTGTGTATCTCTTCTCTGCATATAAATATATATACACACATACATTCATACATATACAAATACCAACCCACAGACAAAATATTTGTTTTTGAACAGTTGAATAGCAACAAGTCAACAGATAGAAAAAAAATGGAGTCATTCTATATTCAGCTCCCAGAAGGTCAAGTTGAGATGTCATGGTCTTTTAACATTCAGTGAAAATTCGCATAAACCTTGCATCTTGCAAGAGAAATCCATTATTGAACAACAGTAAGGGCAGAGGTTGTCAAACACTGACGTACAGTCGGATAGACTAAGTGAGGTTGCAAATTAAACTGAATCTGGAGCAACTGAGGCCTAGTAGTGAAGAACAGTAACTGTAAACTGCGATCTTCAGATTTGATGTTTTCCTTTTCTTGTTGCCATGGCAACTCGGTAGGACAGCTTCAAATGTCAGGAGTTCTTACAGACCTAGGTGATGGGAAATGTGTGTGGTTATTACTGAGCAGGATCACAGCATTCTTTAACTATTCCTTAGGGGAAAAATACATCGAATTACTCATTGGGTTGCATGCATATTATTAAGCAATTGCAGCTAAATCATCCTGGTTCAGAAGCAATTATTTGAAGACAGAAATCTATGGGAGAAATGCCACTTCTGGCATTTAAGGATCTTTAGCAGTGTATAGTCAAGAGGTCTGAGCTCAAAACAGGAGACAGGACCTGTGACCTGATCCTCTTGTACCTTGCCCCTTAGTCAATTACACCTGTGTAAAGTGAGATAAAATACCAACCAATAATCTTTTTTTAACCAATGATCAGTGCAGGAAAAACAGGCAACTTTTTAAAGAATATGCACTTTTTAAAATTATAGTTCTATTGGCGCTTTATGCTCCCTGCAAGCTATGGTTTGGAATAGCTGCTCTATTGATTACGTGGTAGGACAATGGAAACTAAGGATACAGACAAATACAAAGTATACTTCTTATTTTTCCTGTTAGCCAATTTAAAAATACAAATGTTTGCGGGTGTTACACATTCATAGATTCATAGATTCTAGGACTGGAAGGGACCTCGAGAGGTCATCGAGTCCAGTCCCCTGCCCAATGCATTGATGCATAACTCTGCCTTTTTTAGATTGTCACCCTTTACATTGTATCAGAGAGGTGACTACAAAAGACCCAAAGAAGCAGAAGCAGTTAGGATCTGCTCTAACACCCACTGGAGTTAATGGGAGTCTTTCCATTGACTTCATCAGGCATTGGATGGGTCCTTCACTGAACTGAAAATACTGTGTTTGAATTGAGAATGAAAGCACAAGGCTGTTGAAAGGATTCACGTCAAATCACGCAGGGTCCTGATCCTACAATAGTTAGACCCAATGTCAACAGGGCTCCAGGCAGATGGAAGGATCTGCTTCTGTGGAGATCACTGCATGCTTGGGCCATGAAGACACATGTCATACACCCATATCAAAAGAGACGAATGTGTTCACTGAATATGCTTGTCTAATCTATGTTAAATTTCTATTCCTTGATCACCTATTTATCATTTTGCCAGTTAACTATAAACACCTGCAGCCTATTCAAGACACAATGGGCATTATTTAGATGCTGGATTGCTATTTCTGCTTGCTCATTTTTGATTATTTGTTTTGTTCCTTTCAGACAAACTGAGTTTAATATCAGTTTTGATAAAATTGATTTTGTTCTGACTAATTATTTGCTTGTTGTTATTACTTTTGCATTATTTGAATGGAATTTAATGTTAAATTTCACTAACTAGGGAATTACATGCAGCACAACAAAGCAACCCGAGGAAACCTATAACAGCCTACCATCCCCTATGGCAAAATACAAATTACGCAACATATGTTCCTCTAATAAAAATAAGTGGAGGGAAATGAAACAAGAATAAGAACCTGGAGAGAGGCTTTTGAGAACCTACACAATCTCTAGAGCTGAAGAACAGAGTTCAGCCACTGGCTATCTTCTGCTTGCTTTTGTATTCACCTTCCCCACTACTTTCTCCTGAGTTTGCTTAGCTATCATCCATACTTGCTTATATTCTTTCCCAATTTTGAAAACATGCTGCTTTGTGATGTCTACTAGGGCTTCACCTACCATTGAACTTCAGTCATTTTTGGGGTGGAATTTAACTAAAGAGAATACAGTAATGCTATATACTAATACAGTGTGGAAAGGAGGATACTATATATCCATTTTAACAATAGAGTGAATCTTAGTTAGGAAGGATGCAATCACCTGAAGTGGAACATTCTCTGGATGGTAGGGCTAATGCCATCCCAATTTCAAACTACCACAACATTTGGGATGGTTTGGTGTGGGTGTTCGGGTATGGTTATTAAAGGCAGAGATGCTAATCACAAAATTCTGATCCATGTTTGGATATGGATACTCCCTGAGCACCACCACCATTGTGTAGATGTGTTTGGATGAGGGGTTCAGATTTGGGCCAGTCTTTCATAAATGCCTTGACCTCTGGTGACAGTGAAAAATAAATTTCACATCTCTGAAAGGCAATACGATGCCTCTCAGCATCATGAAGGGGCTTTTATTCAAGCCTGACTCACACGAAGTTGTGCTGCCTTTTGAATCAAAAATCTACTCTGAGTTTCTAGGAGTCTCTTAGAGGTCTCCAGCTAAGGACAGCCAGTCACACATGGCAAATAAACAATAATCATAACACTCAATATCTGGATAATCCATAGGCTGAAATTTCTTCAGAAAATAAAATTTCAGGACACAATTATGAATCCCAACACAGTCAGGAAATTCCTAGTTGGTTCATCAGCAGCTTGTGAACAAGAAATAGGGGCTACATTTGCTGCATTAATCATTCATTCTAAATAGGTTGCCCAGCTCTAGTTTTGAGCATGATTTTTTCCATGCTAGTTTCTTCTCGACTGGAGTCTAATATAACTGTAACATAATATATATTTCAAACCCCTGCTTCATGCAGTATTGACAGTTCCTACTGTGCAGTGCTCATGGAGAATAAAATATATTTTTATGATGCAATGGTCATATTTTGAAATTTTTCTCCACCTGCAAACAATCACACAACTCCCCCCCCCAAAAAAAATCCCATGCCCCTCACCTTCTATCTCTGAGTGCGAATTCCCAGTAAACTCACCCATTTACCAACTAGAATTTAGTTCCTCTGCTCAGCAACTCATGCAATATTCCCAGTGCAATTTCAACCAAATAAAAGAAATGCATTTAAATGTGCTTTGAAAAGTTGCATCAGCTGCTCTTCCTAATTGGAATGTCACCAAACTGATAACGAGAGGAAGAGCCAACGAAAGATGAGATCCTGAACATATTCAACTCCCATTGAAGTCGACCGGAGACGCTGGTGCTCCGCAACTCTTATGATCAGGCTTACTGGGTTACTGGAATGGTAAAAGGGGCCATAGAGATTATCAGAGAGTGCACATTGGCTGAGAAGCTAATTGCACTGGGCTGCAATTTAAGTGAGGGTTCCAGCTGAAGGCTAAGGTTCTGCTGTGTAGGGTTATGGAATTTAAGCTTTGAGTTTGTGCATGCATACACACAATCACAGACATACACACTTTTAAGAAACATTAGGGGGAAAAAACCCTGCCGTTTTTCATCCAACTGTAGCAGGTGGAGATTCCATCTGTACTGGTTTTCTTGAGGAAAAAATAGACTTTTATTTTTTATCAAGAGAAAGCTGTCAAGATTTTCAGTGGGAGTTAAGGTTATTTCTTTATGAGCCATGTAGTCTATCAAATGAAACCCTGGCAACAGTGAGACAAAGAAAACTGTTCATTCCATAGGTTCCAGGGACAGCACAAATGATGTACTGCTTCATTCTCCTGGATTTTGATGTGACCAGAAGCCCTTGATGGGACTCTTTCTTTTTATCTTTTTTTTTTTTTTTTTTGCAGATTGTACACTTCCTCTTCATTTTCTGGTCTGGCCTTCAACACGGCCCTGTAGCCATCCTTAGCTTCAGGTGTGCAGATGACAAGGACAATCCTATTCTAAGCACTGTTGGTTACATCGGCATCAGCCATGCACTATGATCAATTGATTGGCTTAATTTTGCTGCTTCTTCTGCATGTAAATTGCCTGTGAGCTGCTTTCAGTTCTCTGAGATATATGTTTTTCCAAATTATGTGCCAAATAATTGCTGCAAATAATTCTCTTCTGTATCTTGAGATACAGAAGAGATACTCAATAGTTGAGTGTTAATTAATTTTGATTGCACACAGCGGTAACATGATATGGTTTACGTTCCCTGATCAAATTCACCCAACTCTTCTATTCCAGTGTGAATATCAAAGTTTGCCAATTCAAAATTTGCTCTCCAAGAATATTCTCAAACAGTCACTTAAAATGTAGCATTTTCACAAACACTCTGGCCAGTAAAACTCATTTCCTGGAATAGCTGCAGAAATTAAGAAGAGCCAAAGTAGTGGGCAAGATGCTCACGTGGGATAAATGAGTGTAGCCTCACTGAAATCAATAATGCGATGCTAATTTAAATCAGCTCCCTTGCTGCAGATTAAGCCAACGACTTGTAGTCCTACTTTTAGTGGACATAGAGAACAATTGATCACCATCCTCTTCATAACAGTCTTAACATAGTTGAAGACTGTTATCACGTCCATCCTCCGTCTTCTTTTGTCAAGTCTAAACATGCCCAGTTTTTTTAACCTTTCCTCATAGGTCAGGTTTTCTAAACCTTTTAGCATTTTTGTTGCTCTCCTCTGGACTCACTCCAATTTTTCCACATCTTCCCTAAACTGTCGCATCCAGAATTGGACACAGTACTCCAGCTGAGCCCTCCCCAGTGTCGAATAGAGTGGGACAATTACCCCCTATGTCTTACATACAATACTCCTGTTAATACAGCACAGAGGAGACCAGTCCTCTGAGGCCTGCCAATTCCTTCATCTCTTTTAAGCGGCTGAACACCTTCAAACTCACACTTGACCTCAATGGGAATTGAAGTTGGACTATTCTATTTAGGTACTCACACCATGCCCATTACCCTAGTATTTGAACACCCCCAGTCCGTTGCATAACCAGACCAATACATCTATGAAGTTATGCCTCAAGATTAAAGGCTAACATCTCTGTTTTCTTGGCCACTGAATGTTAATGTGCTCTGCTTACAAGGCCTTGGCATTGACACTAGAAAAAAGCGTTATTCCTTGTCACAAAAGAGGTACGTTTTCTGATCTGAGAGCCATCAGCTGTAATGGCTGTAATTCAGGAGATCCAACACTTGCTCACAAAAGAAAGACATTATTTAAAATAATATTGACCAGTTTTTCGGTGCTGCTCAAGGTATGGGTCAGACTTCCTAATTTATGAGATTCTTTGGTATTCTTATAAGAAAAAATAACCTGACAAACTTCCAACAGGTTTCACTTTCAATTTTGGTGGGAAAATAAATTTCAAAGAAGGAGGGACAATCAAGCCCTTCTGATTTGGACAGAGAAGAATGAAAATGGAAAGACAGGAGAGGGATGTATTTCAACAGTATTGTTTCAACAAAGCTTTCTAAGAACAGTTATTAAGGAACCAATTCAACAGTAATTGAAGTCAATGGAATGCCTTCCAAAGGCTGTTCTAAGTGACACTGGGTAGAGCAGTCTCTTACAGACAATTCCACTGGTCAAGAACTGTCAGAATATGGGATGCCCCCAATTTGCCCACTCCCACTGCAGGATGGGCAGGAACTCCCCTCATGCCTAGCTATGCCAAACTGATTGTTTAATATATGTTCCAGTATTTTTCCAGGTATTGAAGTTAGGCTGACCATCATTCCCCAGGTCCTCTTAATCCTCCTTTTTAAAGATAGGCAATATATTTGCCCTTCTGCAGTCCTTTGGAACCTCATCCATCTCCAACCTCTTTCTCCCAGATGGAGAACTGCCCTAATAGAGCAGCTGGGGAATCAAGATATGTAAGGGGAATCTGTAGTGGCAAAAAGGGGATAGAGGAGGAGGAGGAGGAAGTATCTGGTACACAAACTAGCTTTACAGAGTCATGTGAGAATGGAACGTGTAGATCCTCTGCTTACTGTGTAAGGAGAGCTAATAACTGATGATATCAAGAAGGCTGAGGTGTTTAATGCCTACTTTGCTTCAGTCTTCACTAAAAAGATTAATGGTGACAAGATACTCAACACAATTTATATTAACAACAAAGAAAAAGGAACGCAAGCCAAAATAGGAAAAGATCAGGTTAAATAATATTTAAATAAGATGGATGTATTCAAGTTGGTAGGGCCTGATAAATTCATCCTAGGGTACTTAAAGAACTATCTGAAGCAATCTCAGAACCATTAGCGCTTATCTTGGAGAACTCATGGAGGATGGATGAGGTCCCAAAGGACTGCAGAAGGGCAAATATATTATCTATCTTTAAAAAGCGGGATCAAGAGGACCCAGGGAATGATAGACTGGTCAGCCTAACTTCAATACCTGGAAAAATACTGGAACATATATTAAACAATCAGTTTGTAAGCAGCTAGATGATAATAGAGTTATAGGGAAAAGTCAACATTGATTTGTCAAGAACAAACCAACAAACCTAATTTCTTTCTTTGACAGCGTTATTGGCCTAGTGGATAGTGGGGAAGCAGTAGATGTAGTATATCTTGATTTTAGTAAGGCTTTTGACACAGACCCACTTGATATTTTCATAAGCAAACAAGTGAAAAGGGTCGAGATGCAATTTCAATAGGTGAATGCACAACTGATTGAAAAGACATATTCAAAGAGTAGTTACCAGTGGTTCACTGTCAAACTGTATCTAATGGGGTCTTGCGGGGTTAATTTCTGGGTCTGGCACTATTCAAAATGTTGATTAATTACTCAGATTATGGAGTGGAAAGTATGTTTATAAAATCTGTGGATGACACCAAGCTGGGAGGGGGTAGCAGCATTTTGGAGGACAAGATTAGAATTCAAAATGACTGACAAATTAGAGAGCTGGTTTGAAATCAACAAGATGAAAATCAGTAAAACTAAGTGCAAAGTGTTACACTTAGGGAGGAAAACTCAAATGCAAAAATATAAAATGGGAAATAACTAGCTAGATGAAAGTACTAGTACTGCTGAAAAGGATCTGGGGGATATAGTGGATTACAAATCAAATATGAGTCAACAATGTGATGCGGTTGCGAAAAAGAAAAATCATTATCCAATCATAAGGGTTTGTCTAATGGATAGTTTTTAAAAACGAGCTTGCAGAAAGTAACAATCCATTTTAAACAGCCTGCTTAAGTGTCTGTGTTATGGATTTATACAATGGTAGTAGCCACCTGTTTATTCCTAGAGGGCGAATCTAATGTTCACTCTCTATTCGAGGGTGTGTGACGGAAGAAAATGGCGAAAGAACACACATGCCATTCTTGAAGCCCAATATTTCAACCTGCCTTACCTTACCAAAAAAGCCCTAAAGTTCATACCCTTGCCTATGGCCTGATTTCCAAGAGCGCATTGTCCGACAACTCCCATCTAGGTACCTCCAGCTTGTATTGGAGGTACCTAGATGGCACTGACAATTCTCAGATCATGGCGGTTTTCTGATGCCATTTCCTATTTGTTTCAAAGAAACAGAACAGAACAGTAAAACTAAATTCCAGAATGTGGACCCATTTGCTAAACAGCCCTTGAATGCTTTGTTCCTCCCAAGAGACAAAAATCAGCCCTGTGCAGAGGGACAGCAGTACATGTCCTATACACCACTTAAGTCCCACTGAAACCCTCATGGGAATTAATGGTGCATAAGCTTTGTGCTGACCCTCTGCATGGAGATGAACTTTACCTAAGATGTGTGTTTGTACCAATTCTAATTTAACATACAGTAGGATAGTTAATAAAACTGGATTCTAGAGTTCACTGCTTGCATGTGCCATTTTCTTCAGAGGGAAAACTTCAATTACCCTCTCATCGGAAACACTGGATTTAATCTTTGCATAATTAAAAAACCACATTTACAACATGGGGTTTGTTGAAACCTCAATACTGTTGCAGAGTTAGTAGGGAAATGGTATATAACATCATAACCACAGTCACCTCACCAACATTCAGATAATTATTTCCTGGGCTTACCCTCTAGAAAAGGGCACGGATTAGATACATAGTCACTGCTGTAGCCTAAATGTAAATTATAACAACAACAACAACACACCATAGAAGTTTTCAAATAAATTATTTGGTTTTTGCCAGTGTCCCAGTGTGTGTGAATTTTCCAAATATCCAGAACTATGCTGTCTTTGAGCTTTCTCCAAATCTATTTCCATGGACTTCAATAGGACTTGGATAACGCCCTTGGAAATTACTAATATTTCTTTGGTCATATAGAAAATAATCATTTAATAGCCACTTCCTAATGAGACCTAGGTCAAATCTCAGTGTAGCAAGATGTTCTACAAGCTTTACTGCAGGTGTCAGAAGATATAGGTTCCTGATCTTTGCCAAACAGGCATTTGCTTTTCTTGGGAAAGAAGGGAAATTTATTCCCCAAATTCCACTAGACTTGGAAAGATGAAACATCTGCCCCAGTTAGAAAATGTGTTTGCTCATCTCAGCAACCAAGAAGCCTATTTTTTGCATGAGCCAGGAGGTGTGCCTGTGGCCAGGGAGAATCAGTGATCTAGCTGAACATACATACAAGGGCGAAGGGTCTAGAAGAAAGAGAAAGTAAATGATTTTCCAATGGAAAATATTCAGTTCACAGGTTCACCCACGTAGTTCATTGTCATTTGCTTTAGTAAAATGACTTCTAGACACTTAATGATAAGAAAAATGCAGCATGTAGTAATTCTGTATGTCTGAAGTGAATCTGTCGTACCTACAACTCCACTAAAATCTTAAACACCAATGTCAATATTTAATTTCATGAATTAAAATGACAGAAGTGCTATACAAACGGTTGAGACCAAGCTTGGCAAGGAAGTGGAGAAACATGTCAGTTCAGGCAGATCAGCTACTAAAGGGCACACCAGGTCTTCCGGAGGCTGAAATAATCTCCAAAGGGAAGTCTCTTTGGTACTGCCAGCCTACTTTAAAGATGTTTTCACTTGCGCTATGAAGTAATTTGTTAATTAAAAATATAAATTGGCCAGAACTTCCATTGGAGTAACACTACTTTACACTGGCTGATGATCTGGCCTTCATCTTTTTGTCAGTTCTTTTTCTGCTTCTACATAACTCATCAAGTTCCTCCTCCTTCGTTGAACCCTTTTTTCTTGATTTGTTTATTTGTTTGCTTTTATACAATGGGCAATTCTTAGGCAGTGTAAAATATGCATGTGACCTCTACTTATAGCAAAGCACATCAGTCCTATATGGATTAGTAGTGATGCTTGTTTTGTGGTTGAGGGAAACTTTGGAAAGCTAGCCTACAACTTTTTATTACCCAGTGCTCAATGTGATTATGCAGCTACCTAATAAAGCAGCTTCCATAAACATTCCTGCTTATTATTTGTTTAGAGTATATTAATTTGGGGACTATTATTCCTACAGTAAAGCGCAAACATATTACAAGCCTTGGATATATTTTTTTTCTTTAAGTCATACAGTCACGTCACCATAGCTTTGATAGACAATAAATATAAAGCTGCACTCTCTCTCAGTTAAAGTGGGAAATAGGAGGGAAGGGGAAGATGTCCAGTAAAATAAGTATGTAGGAAAGAATTCTCTCAAGCACTGAGCTATTAAATCCCACTGAATGGCTGAAAATATTCATTTAATAAAACAGACAAGTAAATGTTTGAAGCAGACCGACTGAGTAGTTCTCTTTAAGTTTTCACACATATAGTACTGAAGTAAATGAAATGCATCAAAGAGAAGAGCCAGCCAACCTTTTAAAACAATGGAGAACTACTTAAGCAGTCTGGTCTCATCTTCCAAAGCAATACAGCTCAGTTTGCGAGCAGTCTTGCAAAAGTAGAGCATGAACATAATTAGTCCAGGGACACTTAGGTCTCTAGGTAAACTATATCCCAACATGAAATATTGAGAGAATCCCTAAAAACTCGTTATTAAAATAGAATGCAAATGAGAGGAAAGTAATTTGCTCAGCAGCCATGGAAGAAAGTGAAATCAATTAGAAATTTGTCAGATTTGGCTGTGCTGATGCTATATATAGATAAATATCACTTTAAACTGCCCCTGAATTTTCATTTCAACCCTAAATCTTCAAAGCACTTTTGTACATGCCCCATCTGTGCATGCATAACCCATGCATGCACAGATCTTAAGGTGGACATGAATGATTCAAAGCCCCAGTGGCTTCTTCAAACATTCCTCTGGATAATAAGAGTTATCTTCATCCAATCAAGCAACACAAGCAACACCATGTGACATTTCTGGCCAATCAAAACCCACCAACTCATCTTGAATTTCAGATATCACATACTGAAGACCAGTAGCAAGTTGTTTAGGATCAGTCTATATAAAAAAATATAATTCACAAAGATATGTGTTAGTAATTTTGAGGTACTCAGATACTACAGTGATTGAGAGAGAGAGAAAAGCATAGCTAGATAAAATAGCTAAGCTAGAGAAAACAGAATCATGATTTGTTGTGGACATTTTGTGAGCAGGAAAACAGCCTACATTTGTCCAGTAAATTATTTTCTGTGAATCATTTGCTCGGTCCTCGTTTTTAGGCATAGTCTATTTTAGAACAATTCAGAAAACTGTCTGAAGTTACACACCTGATGTTACAATGTTATCCAGAAAACAAACATAGTACTTTATATTACAACCATTTACCTCTGCCAAATAAAAAAAAATGGAAAAAGAAAATGTTCTTCTGAATGCACACCACAGAAAGGGCTACTAGTTTAATCTCTTCAAATGTCTGTTTCACCTCTATGGAATGCCTGGTGTTAACATCACCACAGATTTTAAGGAACTAGTTGTTTTTGTATTATCAAGTATTTATTTATTTTACATTCCCAATACATATCTATCTATATCTATCGATCTATATTTTCTAAACCATCACATGTTTTTCAACATTTATTTTTCTGGAATCTTTAGTTTAAATATACTTAAAATGCCCTTTACCTATCTAGATAACTGTACTGATTCACTGAAATTTAGGCTAATGACTTACATTTTCATTAAGGTTAAGTATAAACTGTGGGTGTTGCTTTGGTCTTATCTATATAGCTAGGTATTAGGTACTGAACCTGCAATTCATTGTGCGTGGGCAGATTGCTGTGCTGTGCCCCCTGACTTCATGTGTGCTCAGCAGTCAGTCTGCTCACAGTAAGTTGTAAGACCCAGGTGTTACATTGCCATTATTATCAGAGTATCTGAGCATCTCATAAACATTACTGAGTTAATTATGTCTCCGAGAAGTTGGAAAAGATGGGGGGCTAAGTAAGACACGGAGAGATTAGATTTGCCCAAGATGTCTAAAGTAGAGCTTAATCCACATCTTCTGGCTCCCAGTCAAGTGCCTTAAACATAAGAGCACTATTCTTCTACTAGAGGTTGGTCAATCAAAAATTTTAAGGGGCTCACAATAAAATTATTGTTCTCACAATACAGGTGGGCCTGTGTCTCCTCGCATTTCAAATCTAGGTATAATTATTAAGTACGTTTTATAGCACTGTATGTCTATTGTCTTCAATGGAGATATTTCTGATTTACGCCAGTGTGAGAAGAGAATCAGGCCCTAAACAGCACTATTAAAAGCTCCTTTCATGCATACAGTATGCATCCTGGACTACCAGAAAAGAGCCTTTGACTACAGGAGTGCAAAACTACTAATTTTCACATCAGAAGCATTCATAAATTTCATACATAGTGAAATTTTGCTAATATGTACCGCTCTATGTGATGTCAATACTGAAATTCCATTTTTCTTAAAAAAATGAGTACTTGCCCTGGTAGAAATTCGCTACTTTTACTAAGAAGTTTTGGCTTTTGTTTTCATTTAACCAGCAAAATGTTGGTTCTCCTATCTGTAAAAACTACTTATTAAAATAAAACCAGCCACAACACATCCTAAAAGCACTAAGATGGGAATTATATATATTTATTTTTTGGCAAACCCACTAAAATGAAATGTTTTCCACGTAATTTTTTCCTCTGACCTCACAGAACAGAACCAGATATTTGCTCCTTTTGAAAAAAATATCCTCTAAAAATGAAACAAAAATTAAACGATGAAAAGCTGTATTATTTGCCTGATTCAACCTAAGCAAAGCAAAGAAATTCAGAGATAAGACTCAAAACTGTGTACCTGCAGGTAAAAGCCCTGCACTGGCAAAGGAAAAGACCAGACAGCCTCATAGGTCTTTTCCATCTGTAACTTCTATCATTTGTCTTTGGTTCACACTAGATCGCATAGACTGAATCTTCAGATGTTAGGTGTTCTTGCATAAAGTAGAATTTATATGCTGCAATTCCTTTGTACAATGAGGTGGGTTAAAGGTGACATTTCAGTTTTAATTCTGGCTCTCCACACTCAGGCAAGTTTAAATCTGCCAGTTAATATTATTTGAAGATTTTTTTATTGGTTTAATATCCAACATTTGAAATCCAGGGGAAAAATAAGATGTTGGGTCTATTAGCCCTGTAGATGCATTCCTAAATGGGGATGGTGGGCAGCAGAGAGGAAAAGCTATAGAGGTGGCAGTTACCATTTCAAAAGGAAGGATAGAGGAAATTAATAGGAAGTTAAATTCAAGGATCTCTCTCAGGCTTATCTGCAATCACAATACAGGGATCAGTGCACTACTCTTGTTTCTCAACACACTGAAGGCTTTTCACACTTTAGTTTGACAAATTAATTTCAACACAGAGACCACAAACTCATTTCATTTCTTCACAGCCCCCTTATTTTTGGTTTCTATTTCTTTCTGTTCATGATAATGGAGTACTTTAGTTACGTGGGCTGAAGTCATCTTTACAACTTCGTAGCCCACTTCCCAGACTGAATCAAAAAGAAAAAGGTTCCTATCATTTGTCTACCATCAACTAAGACTTAAAATGTTTAACAGAAGTTTTCAGTTTCACCTCTTTCTCATAAGTAAATTAAAGCAAAATATTGTTACTGCTGTAATTAATTGAAAGCATCACTGCGCATGATATTTGTTCTGGTTTTGTCTGTTGTGCTTTGAGGCCTCATTTTTAATCTCTTGTTTTTAGTGGGCTTAGCTCTGACTTAGTCTTTTATGTTGATTTAACAAAAATTAAAATGTGACAAGCAACCCCCAGTTTGAGAAGATGTACAATTATTTCAAAATCAAGTCTAAATATTTAAATAATAATATTCTGAATAATATCCATCTGGTCTGAAATCTAGATCTGATCATACAGGATAGCTATAAAAATTCACGGAGAGCCCGGCTTTTGCTGTTGAGCTCACTGTGACTGTGAACACAGGTATATTTTCTTCCTGATCCTCTTTTAAGCCAATGGCAAATAGGCTGATGGAGCTGGACAGCATTTATACTTTGCCCACTCTGTTGTGCGTATATCCAGCCCTGAAGGTTCTTTGATGCATATCTGTGAGTGGGCTTGTTTTGATTAAGTTCATTGTGGAAACTCATTCTACCATGGCAGCGCTACAGGGCAATGAGAACAATATTTCTATCAGGCGCAAAGTATCCTGAAAAACTAATAGTCTGGTGGTTAAAAGCTTGTTAACATTTATGTACACTGTCATTTGTTGTGAAATTAATGGTATTTAAAGTGTAATTTGTACAGTCAACTATGCTCCTTTTACTATCCACCCAACACCTGTGGAAAGTGATCTGCCAGACTGTCAAATTGTACACTGCCATAATGGGCTAATTCTTCTTTTTTTAAATCAGTAGGCCACTTTGTGGAGATCCTCTTAGTGGAAAGGCTGGGAGGTTTCAGTTAAAATGGTGAATAAGTCCATCATGAAATACAAAATGCTAAAAAATGTTTTGATCCCCTTCAGAATACCCCTCACTTGGGCTACATCAGCTCCTGAATTCAGATATTTTTACTGCGTGACATTAAAATGATCATTTTCCATCTGCGGTAAATCTGCCTGGCATACGTGAGAGATACCTCCAATATAACTTATTTTGGCGTGGTTGGTAAATTAACATGCTGCATCTCTTTCCTGAAAGAAACAAATAGTTGACTGTAACTGCCCGGTCACCACAGACCTCACATCAGAGCCCCGAGAGACAATATTGTACCTTAAAACTGAGGCTTATGCGCAGATGTGTCAATAGTGCACTCCTCCCTAGTCCTGCCTCCTTGTCCCAAGGCATTACTCTGTGTGACTGACATCCAACAGGCTTATCCCCGTTCTCTCTGGCTGGCAGCTGAGATCTATTTCTCTGATCAGCCCCATCTCTTCACCCCACTACCCAGAAGCTTCCTTTGTCCCACTCTCACTCAGCAATGCCTTTTTGACAGGCACCCTATTTCTGT
Organism: Terrapene triunguis; assembly: GCF_002925995.2. Lineage (NCBI taxonomy): Eukaryota > Metazoa > Chordata > Testudines > Emydidae > Terrapene > Terrapene triunguis. Next base: position 8,035,011 of record NW_020698262.1, on the reverse strand, counting down.
TCTCCCTGATATCACAGGGCCACAAGGAGACAGGAATGGCCAGCCTGGATCAGACCCATGGTGGATCTTGTCTAGTATCCTGTCTCTAACAGGGGCCAGCACCAGATGCTTCAGAGGAAGGTGTAAGGACACTGCAAAAGGCAGATTAGGAACAATGTGCCCCAACTTTAGGTCTCATCCTGGTCTCCAATAGTTAGAGAATGGTTTAAGCCCTGAACCATGAGATTTAATATCCCTTCCAAAATTTGTTAGCATTAACTATTGTAACTCTGGATGTTCTTGTTATCCAGATAGGTGTCCAATCCCTCTTTAATCTTACTAAGTTCTTGGCCTCAATGACTTCCTGTGGCAATGAGTTCCATAGATTAATTACGCATTGCACAAAAAAGTATTTTGTTTTATCACTTTTGAAATGCCACTTTTCCATTCCATGGAATGGCCTTTGTTCTTGTTTTATGAACAACACACAAACCGGCAATCCCTGCTTTCCTTTTCTTGCACCAACCACACAACTACTTACCCCAGGCTTCTGGGCAATTGTATATTTCTTAGCCTGCCATTACTGAATGTACTCAGCAGCAGCTGAATATGCTGAACTTTTCCTTTTGCTTGTCTTGAAGTTTTAATCAGGTTCTTCAGTTCTGCATTCATTTCATTCAGAAATCTGCCACGTATCACTTCTCCTGTGACTTACAGAACAGGTATATTTTCTAAGTTTAGTTAATAATTGTCCTATTTAAAGATGTTTTGCACTGGCTGGAGATTCACACCGGGCATTTTTATACTGAAAAGGTCTTTCATGGGGTTATCCAGCCTCACGTCAGATGTCAATTACAAAAATGAAAGATTTTGCCATGAACAGCAAAGTTCACTTGATTGAGGAATTTACCTCCTAGGAATAAGAGCCTCATAAAACATAAGCACCAGGAGCAAAGTGAGCTACGTAAGGGATTTTGCAAAAATTAAACCCATAACTTGACACTAGCAATGGGATATTTCATCTGTTCAATAAGCATTAAAGTTATCTTAGTTTTTATGGCACCATAATCTTTGATTACTCTGATAAATATTTGGACTATGCAAGACATTGTGATAGAACTAATGGCAGCTATAAAAAGAAAACCTACTTGTGGACATGAGTAGGAACCACCCTCGGCCCCCCCGCATCGCTCTCCGGACATGACACCAGCACATTTTGCAAAAGTTCTGAGCCAGAGCCAAACTTCTCAGCTACCTCCTAGGCTTCATTCACTACTGCCTTGTGTGGTCACGCACACCTGTGGAAAGTGATTTTAAAATGCTACCGGTCTGATTTAACAATGGTTTTCAGTCACTTTGCACAAGTATTAATGACTGTACGAGATACAAGACATTTGAAAATCAGGGTCCCCTCTCTCCACAATGGATTAGATTGAGCATCACTGGATTTTAGGAAAAAGTCTAAATATGGTCTGAACATGGGAGGTCAGGCCTATCTTTGCCTGAATGTGCTTAACCCTATTTGTTGAATTCATGCTCACATAGACTCATAGACTTTAAGGTCAGAAGGGACCATTATGATCATCTAGTCTGACCTCCTGCATGATGCAGGCCACAAAAGCTGACCCACCCACTCTTGGAATAATTCTCTCCCTTGACTCAGCTGTTGAAGTCCCCAAATCATGATTTAAAGACTTCACGTCGCAGAGAATCCTCCAGCAAGCGACCCCTGCCCCATGCTGCGGAGGAAGGTGAAAAACCTCCAGGGCCTCTGCCAATCTACCCTGGAGGAAAATTCCTTCTCGACCCCAAATATGGCGATCAGCTGAACCCCGAGCATGCGAGCAAGATTCTCCAGCCAGACCCTCCGATAAAATCACCTACATCTGGCAAAAGGTGGTCTTTCCACGTGTGTTTTCCAATACAGCTGGTGTTTACTTGGCTTTTCATCAGTTGCCAAGACAAAAGAAAGAATATCTTTTCCAACCCAAACAAACCACACCTGCAAATCATGCACAAATACATCATTTGTGCTGATGTTTTGCAAAATTAGAGACCAGGATCCATTTGTAAATTTGACCCTTAATACTTTTTTGACAGGCAGCTTTTTTTTAAAAACAAACAACAAACAAACATACAGTTATGGGCTTGCTTGTGGCTTTTATGCCTCAAGCCCACGTAGGATGTGGTGCAGAGCTGCGCTACTCCAGGAAGAGCGCCAGAGAGAGTGAGTGTCTTAGATGGGTACTATCTCTCCGGCGCTGCACCTTGCACATAATGATGGAGCAATATGCTCCCTCCTCAGTATGCTGGCCTTGTTCTATGGCTTAGTATCGAGTGTTGGCAGGACCAAGCAGCTACCATCTCCTACCCCTTCTCATTATATTGCTCCCTAGTGGGTGTTGAGGTGGGCGAGAAAGAACCAGCAGTCCCTGTCTTTCCCAGAATGCAAGGACTGTCAGTGTGAATGGTTCTTTTGCAGCCACACAATGAAGGGGAATCTCATTGTGCAATCCTTCTGTTCCTATGCACATAGGCCATTTCTCACAATCTGGGCCTATATATGGCTCACATTTTAACTAGTTACGGCTGTGGGGAAATATACTCAGTGATGATCTGGATCCTACAGGTAGAATGTAGATAAACCTACTTCCCAGGGTTCATTCCCAGGAAAAATGTGTTGACTTCTTAACCTGCTAGATAACAACCAAGTGGGTATATTCAAAACCAAAACACTTAACCAAAAGATATTAAAACAATGTAACCCCTTCCTGTAATCACATCCTGTACAGACAAACCAAAAAGAGGAAAGTTTCAGAAGGAAAACTGAAATCTCATCTACAGATGCAAAGAGGTTATTATAATGGGCCTGACTTATGCCTGGTATAATGCCATTAACTTCCATGTAGTTGCATCAGAAATGAATCTGACCCAATGAGCTGCATATTAATACACATGGATATGATTTTTTAATGTCCTACAGAATAGTTCTAGCAAACATAATAACTACTTAGGGCTGAATTCAGGGTGCAGGGTAACTGACAACGCAAGTGCAGTCACTTCAGATGTCACCCAATGGAATCAAAAACAGGAATTTGCACTTAGCATTTGTACAGCTCTTTTGATCTTCAAAGAGCTTCACAACGTCAGCTAATTCTAAACTTCCCACAGTGACTTTTATGCCAACCTTTTGGGATAAAAGCAATATACTCAAATAAAAAAGAAACCAATATGATGTATACTATATAACTTAAGCAGCCCCAAAATGCCATATGTGCAAAACTCTGCTACTCAGTCCTTTATCTCAGCATAATGTCATATTTTACTTTACCCAGACTCTAAGCCCTTTGGTCGTGCTGAGGTGTTAAATCCACCTATACAATACCATGCATATATATGGTGTACTGTACAAATCTTACACAATCCTTAAATCATAGGTGAATTGTTATTATTATCTCCATTGTATAGATGAGGAAACTGATGTAAGAGATTTGTCCAAGATTAGAGGTGGGCAAATGTTTTTGGATAAATAGTTTATTTGTCAAAAAATGCAATTTTGGGTTGACAAAAACTATTTGTGAATTTTGGTTGCGTTCGTCAAATAGTTTTGGCCAAAAATCCTCCCCCAGATTTTTTTTTTTAATTCAGAGTATTTTGTTACAACATGCTCAAACTGAAACATTTTGACCTTTCATTTCAAAATTATGTTTTGGGTTTTTTTTGAAATTTTGCTCCATTTATTTAAACAAAACAAAACAAGCGAAAACACACTCAAAACCAAAACAAAAAATAGGTGGGGGAAGGGTTTGGATTGAATAAAATATTTTGTTTGACCTGAATGAATTGAGGGGAGAAAGGGAAATGGAAATGAAAACTTCCATTTCAGGTTGATATGAAATTAATTTTATTTCCAGATTTTTTTGGCTCAACCACTGAACTGAAAAATCAATTATTTTCTCAGCTCTGCCCAAGATCATTAGAGCGAGCCAAGGGCAGAGCCAGCATTAGAACTCGGAAGTCCTTGTCCCCCTAGTCACATCACCTTTCAAGCATTAGTTTTGACTCTTAACCCTCCAAAATTAAATTGTGCATTCGTAAGGTTTATTTTTCTTTTTAGAAAGGCTACTCGGAAGCATCAAAGGAGAGACAATCCATTGAAAGTTATCCCAAGCCATCAACTCCTGTTCTCTCTTTTTGACTTGCAGTTCTCCAGACTATCAATCTTAGATGTCTATAAACTCAGATTCTTGAATAAATTCCCTGTGTACGGTTGCTGACGTACTTTATGTGGGGGAATAGATTGAAGCAGACACTACTCATTTTCATAGTGACCCACAACAGCTATTGTTACAAGAACACCTTTAATCTCCTGTTTCTGTTTTTGAATTGAATTCAGGTGGGGAGAGATGAAGGAAAATGAGTCACAAATCTGTTACTACTGCCCATGCTTCTCAGTTTATAACAGGGGTCGGCAACGTTCGGCACGCGGCTTGCCAGGGTAAGCACCCTAGCGGGCCGGGCCAGTTTATTTACCTGCTGACACAGCAGGTTCAGCCGATCGCTGCCCCCACTCGCCGCAGTTCGCCGTCCCGAGCCAATGGGTGCGTCGGGAAGCGGCGCAGGCCGAGGGATGTGCTGGCCGCGGCTTCCCACCGCCCCCATTGGCCCGGGACGGCGAACTGTGGCCAGTGGGGGCCGCAATCGGCCGAACCTGCCGTGTCAGCAGGTAAATAAACTGGCCCGGCCTGCTAGGGTGCTTACCCTGGTGAGCCGCGTGCCGAACGTTGCCGACCCCTGGTTTATAATATCTCAGCTTTGATTTTCTTTGATTCTACTCAAAACTTTTCCTGTATTTGTAATCATCTGCTAATTTGACAACCTGGCATTTCCTACCCTTTTTCTGCCTATAGAATTTTTGTTCCCCATTCACATACTTTCTCAAAATATTCAGATGTCACACTGTGGACTTTTAGATCACCGTACAAATTAACTTCTTCTCCCTTGGGTAGGTTTTCTTATGAAGAAGAACAAAAGATTCACTTCCAAGAACCTAGATAAATAATGCTTCACTGTTACTACTTGGAGTTTAGGAAAACTTACAAAATAAACTGAAGAGTGAAAAGAGAAGGATTAGGATCATGCTGATATGAAGGGCATTGGCTGCACTGCAGTCCATTTTGGATTTCTTGCAGGAACACACTTGTACTTTCAGTTCGGTATTGTTAGTCAGAGGCGGTTTTCCGGAATCTGTCACCAAGATTGGGATGTTGTAATTGGCCTTCTTCAGGTTTTGAAGCAGGCTGACCTGGGCATGAGTGTCTGCAAAGAATAAGGAGGTAACGATTAGGCAGCCATGGGTGGCGGGGGGGGGGGGGGGGAGAATAAAAAGGCACCAATATGCCACACCACACATGCCACATGAAAATATAGGGGGAAATGAAAGCACTCTACATAACTAGGCTGGAAGGATTTGTTGGTAAACGTCCATTTCACAAACCCACAAAAAACAATTTCCATCAATAATAATAAAAATTCACAGATAGGCACAGTAAGAAAGTGCTTCTTGAGAATTTATGAGAGTTTACAACAGGGATTGGCAACCTTTGGCACGCGGCCTGCCAGGGTAAGCCCTCTGGTGGGTTGGGCCAGTTTGTTTACCTGCGCCGCATCGCTTCCCGCAGCCCTCAACCCCCATTGGCCTGGAGCGGCGAACCGCGGCCAGTGGGAGCTGCGATCGGCCGAACCTGCGGACGTGGCAGGTAAACAAACTGTCCCTGGCGGGCCGCGGGCCAAAGGTTGCTGATCCCTGGTTTAATCTAAGGATATTTACTTTGTACATTTTGACATGTGATGTGTTTTAACTATTATAAAAAGCTTTATTAAATTTTTTAATCTCAACATCTACTGTCATTAAATAACCATTGTCTGACCCACTCCCCTTAATTTTGTGCAACTGTGAAAATTTAAATTGATAAAAGTAAAAAAAAAAGTGCTTAAAATTAAACATATCAGTCAAAATTCTAAAAAAATAGAAATGGAATACTTCCATGCCTATATATAACTGATTACAAAATGGCATTCAATCAACAACTTGATCAAGGAATTCTTCCTCTTTGGCATGAGTGTATTTTCCCCCAGCTCCTTCTGCAATCCCATAAAAAAAAAAGGATTTTCAAGAGTTTATTTAGTTTAAAACTATGATTTGTCCAATTGAAGCCAGTCAACTGGCAAATTCCAATGGAAACATACCAATTAAGGGGTAGATTGTGGCTGACCCACAGTGAGAGGGGAAAGGGGAAGACAGATGCGGAGGTGTTGTAACTTATGAATACTCTATGTGACCTGGTTTGCGGCACAGTTACTGTAGGGCTATAACAACAAGGAGTACTTGTGGCACCTTAGAGACTAACAAATTTATTAGGGCACAAGCTTTTGTGGGCTAAAACCCACTTCATCGGATGCATGGAGTGGAAAATACAGTAGGAAGATATATATACATAGTACACGAAAAGATGGGAGTTGCCTTACCAATTCTAACGAGACAATTCAATTAAAGTGGGCTATTATCAACAGGAGGAAAAATCACTTTTGCAGTGGTAATCAGAGTGGCCTATTTCAAACAGTGGACAAGAAGGTGTGAGTAACAGTAGGGGGAAAATAGCATGGGGAAATTAGTTTTTAGTTTTTGTAATGACCCATTCACTCCCAGTCTTTATTCAGGCCTAATCTGATGGTGTCCAGTTTGCAAATTAATTCCAGTTTTGCAGTTTCTCGTTGGAGTCTGTTGAGTGTCCAGGGAGGTTGAAGTGTTCTCTGACTCGTTTTTGAATGTTATAATTCTTGATGTGTGATTTGTGTCTATTTATTCTTTTGCATAGCGACTGTCCATTTTGGCCAATGTACATGGCAGAGGGGCATTGCTGACACATGATGGCATATATCACATTGGTAGATGTGCAGGTGAATGTGCCCCTGATGGTGTGGCTGATGTGGTTAGGTCCTATGATGGTGTCCCTTGAATAGATATGTGGACAGAGTTGGCAACGGGGTTTGTTGCAGGGATAGGTTCCTGGGTTAGTATTTTTGTTGTGTTGTGTGTAATTGCTGATGAGAATTTGCTTCAGGTTGGGGGGCTGTCTGTAAGCGAGGACTCGCCTGTCTCCCAAGGTCTGTGAGAGTGAGGGGTTGTTAGTCTCTAAGGTGCCACAAGTACTCCTCGTTGTTTTTGCTGATACAGACTAACACGGCTACCACTCTGAAACCTGTATGGCTATATTGAATCATTGTGATGTTTCCTGTAAGCATATGTTGGTTTAGTTTAATAGTAAGGCTGTTAGGAAGCAAGCAGGAAGACCACACAATGACTCCAGATAAACAACCTTCTAGTAAACACATCAGCAGGCATGAAGAAACATTGACTGAACTATTAGTTGTGAAGATACTGCTTCCAGGCTTCAGCCAAGTTACAGGACTTGTTTTGCCAATGCTGGAAGCCAATAGTCCAAAAGGATTTTAAAAAGCAGTTGAGAGGTGGGGGCAGTTGTCAGGGAGCTGTTCCTGGAGAACAGACAGCCACAGACAACCCACTAGGAGATCTGAAGAAGCTAGGCCTTCTTCCAGGGGGGATGGTAAGCCTTGGGGAAGATAGACATACATTAGACCTCTTATTGTTTTAAAATCCTTTTTCTCTTATGTTACACTTTGTTCCAGCTATATTAACCACTGGCCACAGGCTCCCAAAGGGCAGAATCACAGGTATCCGAGCCCGTTGGTACCTGCTGGAGGTAAGACCGAGACTTGGTGTAAGAGTGGGAGAATCGCGGGATTCCACCCTTTGGAAAGATAAGGGCACAACGCCTAACACCTGCTGAGCTTCATTCAGACAGGGCAGAGAAGGGATCAGAGGAGCAGCTAGTCTGTAACCATGAAGGCCTACTAACTAAAATAATAGCACTTAAGCTCAGAAGAGCACACAGGGAGGTCCATGGGGGGATTCCCTCACCCTACTTAACTGATTCGTTAAAAAGGGGCTATGGGGAAGTAGAGAATAGGCAGGTCCATGGCTCTGTACATCCTAAGCAGTGGCCAACGGAGCTGCCCACTGGTATGCGGGGGAGTGTGCTGAAACCTCTTATGGTGTACTGAGTGCAAGGCAATTGGGCTCTGAATGCTCCCCACCAGGGTGGGAATGAGCAGGAGGGAAAAAGAATGGTCCCACACCACCCATCAAGTACGTTGTGCATTAAGAGTCACTGCAGTTTGTCATTCAGTTCAACTGGCTTTGGATCAGGACTTAAAGACATAATCTACACATAAGTGATCTGTTCTAATCATCCAAAGCACATAGGAGTACATGTGTGATAGTACGCCTATCATATTACTTTGCTCCTTGATCTCAGAGAGCACTTATAGGAAGACTGAAAGAATGAAGGCATAAGAAAAACAAATTAAAAGACTTACTGTTGATCTTGGTGATTTTCCACACTTTATCTGGGCCAGACTGTTTACTCAGTTCAAACTTGAATGGATCTGTGTTAGGGTGAAGGTCCTTATCTGATGCCCCCAAGACCACTACCCTGAGATCTTTTGCGTCATCACAGACTTTTGCCAACGTTGGATAAATGGCGGGGGCATTGTCATTGACGTCTTCCAGAGTTATCTGTAAGGTTCCCGTGCCGGTTGCAGGAGGGTTGCCTATGTGACAAATAAGCAAGTATTTATAAACTTGAGCTTTCATAATACACACTAATCTCTAACAGGCACACCTGAATGTTCACAAAAGGAGATCAGCATCATTGACATAGTTCCCACTGCTGACCATCGTAGGTTGACCTTTGCCATTTTTTTTTAAACTCAAGGGTTGCTTTCGCAAAGTTTTGATTTAGACACTATATTTTCCAAAATCCAGTAAGTATGATTCTCTACAGTAAGGAGAGTAAATCTAAGCAAACCTCTGTTCAGGACAATCCTGTGAGGTACAAAATGGGGTCAAAATATATTAGAGTCCAAGTCTAAGTCTAGGGAGCAACTTGCTGTACACAAACATACAATAAGAGATAGTCCCTGCCCCAAAGACTCTAAATAAACACAACAATCAAAGAGTGAGAGGAGAAGTGGAGTCACAGAAAAGTAATCTGCCCAAGGTCACACATTAGGTCAGTGGCCAAGATGGGAATAGCACCATGGTCTCCTGAAACCCTTGTCACTGGATGACTTTAGTTAATTTAGTGGAGATTAAATCTGCCAGATTGAGAGTTTGGGAGAATGAGCTCTTTTATTCATCCAGAGATGTATAGAATGAACAATGGCAGTTCAAACTTCCACAAATTATCTGCATGCGCCTTGACCTAGAGCAGGGGTCGGCAACGTTCGGCACGCAGCTTGCCAGGGTAAGCACCCTGGCGGGCCGGGCCACTTTATTTACCTGTTGACGCGGCAGGTTCGGCCGATCGCGGACCCCACTCGCTGTGGTTCGCCGTCCCGGGCCAATGGGGGCGGCGGGAAGCCGCGGCCAGCACATCCTTCGCCCGCGCCGCCCCCCGCCGCCCCCATTGGCCTAGGACAGCGAACTGCGGCCAGTGGGGGCCGTGATCGGCGGGACCTGCCGCGTCAGCAGGTAAATAAACTGGCCTGGCCTGCCAGGGTGCTTACCCTGGCGAGCCGCGTGCCAAACGTTGCCGACCCCTGCTCTATTCTGTGACTGATGTACACCTATGGTGATGGAAGTGTTTGCAATGTAGACATCTGCCCACAGGGATCAGGACTGAGCCCACTATCTCATTTTACAGAGGTCAATGAATAGCTGTCAGATGGTAATACGTTTCAGTCACTACTGATTGTGTGCCAAGGCTAAACTAGTGACTTACTGTCCTGGTTAAAAGTTCAGTATCTCCATACCAACCCCTTTGCCATCCCGTTCTCCATGATAGCTGGTCAGAAAGGTTTTTAAAAGTACATCTCTTCTTTCATAGGCTGTTATACCTAATAATAATTTCCCCATCTAAATGAAACAGTTCTTGAGATCCAGGTTTTTTATTCATATCAGAGATCTACCATCCCCTTAGTATAAAAAATCTGAGATTCCTAAGCTCCAGTCATCTCAGAACCCTCTGGATATAAAAAGGAAACAAGGGGGTATGTTTAGCCTCTGAACTGCTAGTGTGGTTCAGCAGGAAAAGTGGTACTCTAATGTATAATTAATCTGCATACAATAACTCAATCAACTTGGGAATCACTGATAGATTGTGACACTGCATTCTAAGGAAGAAAGTATTCACCCCATGGTCTGGATCTGACAGAATTGTAACTGTAACATAATGTGATTAGTCGTTATAATGACAAATGTTACTAATAATGACACTTCATCTGTTTCAGACACATAAATGCATAACAAAGGCAGAATTTTCATAGTTCCCTTAGGTTTTTTTTCCTCACTCTTTTGTCATGACGAGGGTTAGGGTTGAGTTCTTTTTAATGAAAAAGAAATTATTTTTCACTTTTTATTGGACTAATTGAATTTGCAGAAATATTCCAATACATTTTTTGTTCTTGATATATTATTAAGTAAAGTCATATGGCAGAATGGATGAAAAGAGATTTGAGTATTTGAAATATGATCATAAAAGTCAGGCTTTCATGCACTTAATTAAACTGCTGTCTTTAATTTTGAATGCATTATTTCCACACTGGACTGATAATGTCTTGTGCATTGCCCTGCTTATCTTCCTCTGAAGTCAGTAATATTAAAATCTTTCTTTTGAAATGAAGAACCCAACGGCATTATGACTATACTGTTAATTGTTGAATGCAGATATGGCTACATTTGCTCTGCTTAGCTAGTTCTTCACTATCTTCCTGTGGCTTATGGACGAGTCAACAATACACACACAAAGAGAAAAAGAAAATTGCTTCTGTCCATTTCAGTGATTTATTCTCAGACTGTTTTACTTATAACTACTGCGACAAAATGTTTTGCTGATTTATAAAGACTTTCGAAAGAAGAATAGGCAAATGTCAAGGTCATAAATTGAAGCTTGTTAACAAGCGTGCCATAAAAATGCAACAAAAAGTGAGTCAAAGTAAAATGGCTACAACAGATCCATCGGGAATAAACAGCTTTTATAAATTTGACACTATTATGCCTTGGAAATAAGAACCATTCAAAACCCCATGATCTTTATTTGGCAATGAGTTTGAACTAAAAGTCTCTCACGAGCATATTTTAATTCTAAAATAAGCTTTCCCTCAATCTGTATTGTAAAATTTTGTAGCTAGAGGAAGAATTAATGCATAATTCAGATTATAAAGGGCCAGTCCTACAAACCCTGGGGCAAGATTTGAAAAGAAACTCAGCTTCCATTTAGGCACGTAAGTGAAGTAGCCTGTCCCACTGGGTGCTGAAAGCTTTGAACCTTTAGGTGTTTGATTGGGAGCTGTTGGCTACGGAGATTTTTTGACAATCCTGTTCTGAATTACACAAGCTATATAACCGGACGTAATGGCACTATTCCATAAGTAATGGCTACTAGTGTGTGTAAGAGTTTGCGGATCGGGCTACAAAAGTTAGTTTAATTGTATATGAAAGTGAAGAGACTAGCTATCAGACAGGGACATTACTAATTAAGGCCAAATCCTGAAGCCCTCATGAGTAATCTTCAATGAGACTAAAGATTATCCAAATTGAGTAAGGTTCATGTGACTGGACCCATCATCAGTAATAATATAAAAGTTCAGGAGAATATCAGATCATGCAGCAATGGGAAGTGTATGATGTACATTAGAAGCAGTAATGTCTTCATATCCTAACATTAGTTTACATCAGAAGGTTCTGACAGCTAGTTGTCACTTAAGCAATAGCTACTGCTGTTGTTGTGAGATGCGCCAGTCAGAAAATGGAATAGGTTGAGTAGTTATGCATCATACCTTGAGGAGATAGATAATATAATGTGTGACTAGGTCCCTGCCTGAGAGCTAGAGCCTACAATGAAAGGGGCTATTACTATAAGCAAATAGTGTAAAAAGGTATTCTGAAAGAAAATAAGTGATTTGAAAACGAACGATCAGGGAATATGTTTTTTGGACCTATTTTTGCTATATATTGGTACTGTATTCTAATTTAATACCATGCAGTATCATATTAGTGCTTCTAGTCTAAAGCTGATTTTAAAAAAAGTTATATTTAGCTACAGAAATCTTTTAAAGTAAAACTCAGCAAATAAGAGTTTAGGTTTTAAACATGTAGGCATGATTTTGGAATCTGGCTTCCAATTTTAAAGCCAGTCAAGTAGTTGGATACCTACCAGACATCAGGTATGCCTGATACAAAATCATGGACATAGAATGGGAAGATATTTTTAATATCAGGTCATATATAAAATGGCACATTCACCTCCAGCCACTATCTTCAGATTGCTGGATGGCTGACCAATGTATTAATAAGAATGCAGAGTATTTTTTTTAAAGTTATTTTAGGGAAAACCTGGTCTCTGATTGGCTGAAGTACACAATAGCTCAGCTCACAAAACCACTGTGATGGCAGCAGGGAATAAATAACGATATTGTCAGCAACCGTCACTCCACTGTGCCAACATCCATCAAAAATAGTAAATCTACATAAATCATTTTCTCTAATTGGAATGATGTTATTGTAATGCACCATTGTCACATGATCAGGGTCTCCAGCTTGGAAGACAAATGTTTTGGCTTGGCTTTGGTATTTATGTAGCAGCAGGGGGATCATTATCCCATGATGAGACACTATTCTTTTTATGGAATCATTTAAAGGGATACTGACAGAACAGAAATCTTATCATAAAATAAAATCCCTTTACTGTCAATAAACCAAAAGGATTTTAAAATTCCAATGTATTTTTTCACACTTCTGCCTTTATTTTACTTTTTGCTCTTTGTTGATTTGTCGTTTAGCCAGCAAGACAGTTTCAGTTTCTTGTTGTTTGCGCTCTCTGGTTCTCATGCAGACATGCAATGCTGTTGCGTCTGGGCTTCCAACATGGCAGGCTATGCTCAGATCAGTGAGAGCAGATGTTTGTTTGAAATTTCATAAAAATTAATAAAAACATTTCTATTCCGATTTGGATTCTGTTATCCTCGCACTTATTTACTTTAAAAAACAACAACAACAACAACAACAAAGCCTAAGTCTGGGACCTAAGCACAGTATATGGGAATTTCAAAAGTGCCTAAGACAGTTAGAAGCCCATCTCCCACTTAAAGTCAATGAGAGTTAAGTACCTAATTACCTAAGGAACTATAGCCCAGACCCTCGAAGATATTTAGACGTCTTTGAGGATCTATGACCCCAATGTCTGTATGAGAGCTCGGGCTGATTTATGGTTCTACATACTAAGTGTAATGGCTGCCATTATCAGCAGGTTACATAAGCATGTGTAATTCTGTTTCTTATCATTTCAACTTCAAACCCTGTGACATTGACTGAGTTCATTTTGAATTCTGGGGTTTGTTTCAAGCAGAGACTAAAAGGAACCCCAAGGAACATACTACTGTGTGTCTGTGCTAAGCCTGTAGTTTTTAGGTCTCTGAAAGTGTTTGCACCAATGGCTGGAGGTGGACCAACCCCTACAGGTATGACTGAACCTATAAAGACTTGATTGCATGAAGACTTTCCCATTAAAATTTTCCACTATTGCTAGCACTAGGTGAGGTCCACTTGTAGCAATAGTGGGAGAACTGGTTTAGGCAAAGTGCTACTGACTTTTTAATTTCCATGATGTCTAGACCTGATAAGAGTAGGGCTGGACAACATGGTGATCAAAAATCCTATAGCCACCTGCACCCCTGCCTACCACAGAATTGCCAACGTTGCTCTTAGCAATGAACCAGAGTCAATGGTTCACTGATGGAGCATTTTCAACCAAAAGGAAAATACTTCACAATACTTTACTCTCTTCCTTCCAGGCATCCCTTCCCCATCATTTGATAAGCCCTGGGACAAGCCCAAGGCAGCTGAGGGCTGCAGAGAAAGTTTCCAGATGTGCAAATAACCCCAGAGTATGTCTGCCAAAGTTTCACAAGCATATCCAGAGCTTTGTGAATAAACTTTGAAATTTGAACTTAAGGCAAAGTTGGAGTAAGTGTGAAGTTCAACATGCATCTCTTATAGGCTGGGCTCTCTGGCTGGACTACATCTCCCATGAGGAACACAGTCTCCCCTTTGACCAGGTGGCATGGTTCATCCTGGGAGTCACTTGTTTGTAGTGCATCATGGGAGATATAGCTCAGACCCTGGCTCAAATGGGAGAATGGGAGCCTCAGGTACCTGAACTACAAATCGCATGAGGGAATGTACCACTATAGGAAAATGCAGCTTAATGTTGTACAGACTTGAAATGAAACACTTCAGAATCAAGTTTTTTCAGTTACAATATTTCATTTTTTGTCCCAATTTGGGATGAAAACAAATGTTGAAATTTTAGAATTTCCCAAGGTTTGGAAATTCCAATTTTTGCTCAGCTCCAGTGTAACCAAATGAGACAAAAGCCAGGAAATTCAAAGTTATGGCTGAGAATGTGTTCTTTGCTAATTTGATATTGTCATCTTAACTTTGACCTTGCTGAGTTTTGATGGTTTTTAACACACTTTGAATGAAATTTAAATGCATTTTTTCCTGTTTGGAATTAGGCATTTACATAATGTTTTTAACTAGAGGATTTCAAAGCACTTTACTAAACTAACCAAACCAGTTTGGATAAAATAAGAACCTTTGCTCAGTTAACAAAGTGAATCAAACACAAACATTTTTTGTATTTCTGAAAACCCGTGGGGAAAAATAGGAAGAAGGAAACTAAATACATTTTATTTCCTTTTTATTTTAATTTGTCCTGTGGTTTTTTACGTCTAAGTTTTGATCAAGACAAGCAGTGGAAATACGACATAAATAATGGGAAGAGCTAGTCTCATAGTCCTTCTGATTCAACAAGCCCAAGAAGACATCAATCTCTGTGAGGCCTAATTTCCAAGCTCAAAAGATGCAGGTAATTTACATAAGGTTCAAGTCAAAATTGCTCATTCAAATTGCTTAAATGTTTTGACTTTGGAGATTTGCTCATCATTACTAACTAACAAAAACCATATTACAAGGAGGCAATAGGGTCCTACAGGAAGGGCAGTAGGCTCTGATCCAGGAGACATGAGTTCCAGTCCCAGCTCTGCCAGTGGCTTACTGTATGACTTTGGATAAATCACTCACCCTCTCTGTGACTCAATTTTCCCCATCTGAAAAATGGGGATAATAACACGCACTCATCCTTTTAAAGTCCATTAAAATATACATGTGAAAAGTACTCAGTAATTATTAATCATTACTGTCTTCTTATAATGTTGTGCTGTATGGGCATTGGGCCAGATCCCAGGTGATGTAACCATCAGTGGGATTGATATACAGGATATGGCCCAGAGAGTCTATGTTAGACAATAGTATTGGGAATTAAAAGTGGAAATATTTGAAAATTAAATAAAAGGGAAATATGTATATTTATCAATACTTGATTTCACATGAGAGGAGCAAGTTGTGCAGTGAAGACATCGGTACTGTACAATGCAAAAGGTATTTGACCACGTTACCATAGGCTTTGAATGTTGGATGTACCTGTCAATAATATAATTTGTTTAGTGGGACAGCTGAGGAACAAAGAACAGATAATCAAGACATAACCAATTAACGAGGAAAAAACCAGACACACAAATCAGAAAATGTTAAGACTTGGAGACAAGTTAGTGAATGAGACTGCATATTTTTGCTTAGATTTAAAAACTTGTGACATCAAAGCACCAAATACATCAAAATTTCATTATTAGAGACATACATTTTATAGTCTACATTTTTGTCATTATAGGTATGGAACATTTATTTAAGTCCCTTCAAAAAACAATTTCTTATCACTGACAATTAGAAAAAAAAAAGAGAACTTTATTGCTGAATTGTATTTCAAGCCCATCTCAGATATAGTGCTCTGGAACTGCTTATCAAATTCCCAAAGAAGAAACTTCAGCCACTTTGGACGATCTGACTATTATACAGGTCTCTAAGCCTTAGAGTTGCTTGAAGCCAGAACCATATCAGGAGCAACAGAGCAGAAAGTGTCTCACGTCACACTGACGTTACAAAAGGTAGAAAGACTTGTGACGTTATTTCTTTTGATTGCATTATGTTCACAGGCCTATCAAGTGAATCCATTAGCTATGTCCTTTTGTGCCACCATGCAAAAATTACAAAGCCATTTAATTCGTAGGACAGAATTCTCTCCTCCCATTGCAACCAGTGAGAGCTATTAACACGCATCTGAGGGCAGAATTTGGGCTTTAAAAACAGATTTTCTTTCAAGCCAACAGTCTGAAAACTCAGCCACTCATTTAAGTTTCAACAACAGTGATTTCTTTCTCAGAAATTAGAGTATTGCTATCACTTCCTTTAAAAAGTCTTTTTTACCCACAATTTGCTTTAAGCTATCACACAAAACCCAATTCTGGACTCTGTTACACTAGTTTAATGCTGATATAATTCTACTGAAGTCAAAAGTTGTACTGATGTAAAACCAGAGTGTAGAATCAAACGCCCAGTGTTTGTTCACTTATAATAGTAAGAATTAACATTCTTCACATGTAAGCAGTAAAAACCGTTGTGATTTTGGAGTCAATAATTCTCGGCACAATTAACTTTCCATCACCCTGTCTTGAATAAAGTTACTGAAAGCTGAAGTATACCTCTTTAAACATCTATGGACAAGTTTCTTATTTCAGTTATATCAGAGTAACTTAAGGCAGTAGGGTTATTTGGATTTACACCCACGTAATTAAGAGCACAATATGAGCCTGAGTTGGGCTCTTTGACTTTGGCCTTTGACTTGGACTTTTCACCAACTCACTTGTGTATTCTTAGCTTCAGCTTTGCCTCAAACAGAGGGCTATGCAAGGACTTACAAGCAACACAATATAAGCTCACTGTATTGCTTTAATATATTCCTCTTGTTGCACTTAATATTTTCAAGACGGGAAAAGAACAGAAGAATGAAAGGAACACTTCAAAAGTCCCAGAAGTGTTCGGAGCGAGCTATGCAGTCACACAGTGTAACCTTTGGATGGGCTAAGAAGCACATTTTCTCTGGAAATAGGATGCTGCAAATTCTATTTTTGAAAATAACATTTGGAAACCTGCTGTGGGACTAAATGACTTTGAAAGTTTACGGCAAATGTTCTAACTTTCTTCTTGTTGCAAAAATCTTTAACTGCCTCTCTCATCAATATTCAGCTAAACCTTGCACGATACGAACAAGAAATTCCTTGCAAGCTGTTTCTCTAAACAGGAAATGTGTGCATGAACAAATCCAGTTCACAGGCAAATTCTGTTATTGTCATATATGGGCTCATGTCTACAAATAACCCACTGAAGTCAAGAGGACTTTCTGAGAAGCAACTCTTCACAAATAAAGGTATCAAATCTGGCCACATTGGAAAGTCTGGCCCATAAATGCAATCCTCTGTCATTTTGCAAAGAACAGCTCCCAAGGTCTCAATGAACAATAATTCATTTCTATTTTTTTTTGTTACATTTCTCTGGTACACAGATATCTTCTTTCATGATATATGGAAATAAACAGCCCATAAAAGTTATAATCCTTTATTCATTCCAATATTCTACGCAGATCATATTTTGAGTAATTATATTTCAAAAGAGCAAAGCTCTGTCAGCATATCAAATTGCTACTGACATATGCATCTGTCTTAAATACTGTTTTCAGCTATTTAATTTCTTTTTCTAATCACCAGTCCATGGTGACAAATTTAAACAATATTTTCTGTGCAATTTATATTTTATTGAAATTTAAAATGGCAAGAAAAGGATGAGTATTCAATTTATTTTCCCTTCTCAATTAATACAGCAATTAAGATAAGAGGTGTAAAACTGGCTTAATTGGGTTGCCATAGTAACTAATAGTCTTATTTCTTCCAAAATAGCATGTTTTAGGTGGAATCAATCGGTGGTAATTTAATTATATACATCATGAAGCAAGAAGACAGGTTAAGATACATGTAAAGAGAAGTTTTAATTGCAAATTGTTGTGCATCTCTTTGTTACTCCAGTTTTTCCTCTCTTCTGGTTGTTGTCTGTTTCTGTTCATCATCAGACACAACACTAAATAATAATTTTTCTTTTTAATGAATGGAAATGTTGGCCCCCTGCATGTATTTGACTGGGGTTCATTCAATCTGGCCACTGAAAACATTGAAAAAGTTGTAAGTAGAACCTTCTTAATCATTTCTTATTCATTTTAGTTTGGAATGGTCAATGAAGAAATTGAAACTGTGCCATTCAGCTGACCTGTATATACATAGAACCATAGAAATGTAGGGCTGGAAGGGACATCAAAAGGTCATCAACTTCAGTCCCCTGCATTGAGGCATGACCTAGATTATCTCTGACAGGTGTTTGTCCAACCTGTTCTTAAAAACCTCCATTGATGGAGATTTCACAACCTCTCTTGGAAGCCTATTCAAGAGTTTAACTATCCTTATTAGAAAGTTTTTCCTCATATCTAACTTAAATCTCCCTCGCTGCAGATTACTTCTTGTCCTAATTTCAGTGGACATAGAGAACAATTGATCACCGTCCGCTTTATAATAGCCCTTAACAGATTTGAAGACTTATCAGGTCCACCCTCAGTTTTCTTTTCTAAAGAGAACACATGCCCAGTTTTTTTAACCTTTCCTCAGAGGTCAGAGTTTCTAAACTGTTCATCATTTTTGCTGCTCTCCTCTGGACTCTTCCCAATTTGTCCATATCTTGCCTAAAGTGTGGCGCCCAGAATTGGACGCAGCACTCCCGTTAATGCCCCATCGGTACCAAGTCGAGTGGGACAATTACCTCCTGTGTTTCACATATGACACTCTTGTTAACACACCACAGAATTATATTAGCCATTTTCGTAACTGCATCACGTTATTGACTCATATTCGATTTGCAATCCACTAGAGCCCCCAGAACCCTTTCAGCAGTACTATCACCGAGCCATTTGTTCACTGCTTTGTAGTGGTGCATTTGATTTTTCCTTCCTAAGCATAGTCCTTTTCACTTAGTTGTATTGAATTTCATCTTGTTGATTTCAGACCTATTCTCCAATTTGTTAAGGTCATTTTGAATTCTAATCCTGTCCTCCAAAGTGCTTGCAATCCATCCAAGCATATTTTCCACTCCATTATCCAAGTCATTAATGAAGATATTGAATAGTACTGGACCCAAGACTGACCCCACTAGACACACCCTCTCAATATGACAGTGAACTATTGATAATGACTCTGAGTACGGTCTTTCAACCAGCTGTGCACCTACCTTACAGTAGTTTCACCCAGACCACATTTCCCTAGTTTTCTTATGAGAATGTCACGTGGGATTGCATCAAAAGTCTTAATAAAATCAAGAAATATTTTGTTTACTGCTTCCCCCCATCCACTAGGCCAGTAATCCTGTCAAAGAAAAAAATTAGGTTTGCTTGGAATGATTTATTTTTGACAAATTGTTGCAGGCTATTCTTTATAAACCTATTATTTTCTATAAACTGATTGTTCAATAATTTGTTCCAGTATCTTCCCAGGTATCGAATAATTCCCTGCTATAATTCCCTGGGTCCTCTTTTTCCCCCTTTTTAGAGATAGATACTATGTTTGCCCTTCTCCAGTCTTCTGGGACCTCATCAATTCTCCATGAGTTCTCAAAGATAATTGCTAATGGTTCTGAGATTTCTTCAACTAATTCCTTAAGTACCCAAGGATGAATTTTATCAGGCCCTTCCATACTTCTACATTCTCTAAATATCCTTTAACCTGTTCTTTCCCCATTGTGTCTTGTATTCCTGCCCCTTTGTTGTTAATATTAAATTGTGTTGAATATTTGGTCACATTAACAGTTTTAGTGAAGACTGAAGGAAATAGGCCTTAAACCTCAGTCATCTTGATGTCAACAGTTATTAGCTCTCCTTCCCCACTAATTAGAGGACCCACATTTTCTTTGCCTTTCTCTTCTCCTAATATATTTCTAGAACCACTTATTATTGCCCTTCATGTCCCTGGCTAGATGTAACTCACTTTGTGCCTTAGCCTTTCTGATTTTGTCCCAACATGCTTGTCTTACTCTTTTGAACTCCTCTTTAGTAGTTCATCCACGCTTCCACTTTTTGTAGGATTCCTTTGATTTTGAGGCCATTAAAGAGCTCCTGATGCAGCCATATTGGCCACTTACTATTCTTCCTGTCTTGCCTTCACATCAGGATAGTTTGCAATTGTGCCTTTAATATTGTGGCTTTGAGAAAGTCAACTTTCCTGAACTCCCTTTTCCCTTAAATGTTCTTCCTATTAGACTTTACCTCTACCAGTTCTCCGAGTTTGCTGAAATGTGCATTTTTAAAGTCCATTTTCCATATTTCTTCTGCTTTTATGCCTTCCTTTCCGTAGAATCATGAAATCTATCATTTCATGGTCACTTCCACCCAAATTTCCTTCCACCATCTGATTTGCTACCAATTCCTCTGTCTTGTTCAGAATCAAGTCTAAAATGGCAGCCCTGGTTACTTCTTCCACCTTCTGAAACGAACAGTTGTCCCCAACAATTCAAAAAATTTACAGGATATTTTGTGTTTTGCCATATTATTTTTCCAATAGATGTCTGTGTAGTTAAAACTCCTTGTTACTTCTATTTCTTTTGTTTTGGATATTTCTGTTATTTGTTCTAGAAACGCCTCATCCACCTCCTCTTCCTGATTTTGTGTTCTATAGTAGACACTTACTATGACATCATTCCTGGGTTTTTACGCCTTTTATTTTTACCCAGGGACTTTCAACTGGTCTGCCTCTTCAGCTCCTCCTGGATCTCAGAACAAGTGGATAAATTCTTGAAGTATAATGCAACAACTCCATTTTTAGCCTGCCTCTTCTTCCTGAACAAGCTGTACATGTCTATACCAATATTCCAGTCATGAGATTTATCCCACTGAGTTTCTATGATGCCAATTAAATCATAATTTAGCGTATGTACTTATAGTCCAAGTTCTTCATGTTTATTCCCCATACTCATTACATGTGTAATTTGTCACAATGTAAATACTGAAATCACTTTGGATTTAGAGACTATTCTACACGGTCCTACATGTTCTTTTCCCCTTACCATTGCTTAAGGATATTTGCATAAAAACAGGGCTGTTCCAGCTTGTTCCATTCATGCAGGGTTCTCAATCGACCCTATACTAGT
The DNA here is from genome assembly GCF_002925995.2 of Terrapene triunguis. NCBI lineage: Eukaryota > Metazoa > Chordata > Testudines > Emydidae > Terrapene > Terrapene triunguis. Next base: position 8,013,758 of record NW_020698262.1, on the reverse strand, counting down.
TATGTATTGGTTTAATGTAGCCCATCCCCAATATGCCTCCTACCATGAGGAGAGAAGGGACAGGAACCGGTACACTTTTCTCTCCAATGGGGGAATTCTCTGCTGGACATTTGTGGGCAGTGTTCAGCCCCTTTGGTCCTCCTAAATAGCACTTCATGAGTAATGCCAAGGGGCTGAAGCTTATTGCAGAATCAGCTCAAATCAGAAGTGATGACTATCTGAGTGTTGTGAGCCTCATCATGGCACCTGCAGCGGACATCCCTGAGTAACAAAAGGGATATTCCACATGATATTATACTGACACGTGGTAACTAGAAGCCACATTTTTAAAATAGACAACAAAAATCACCATACTTGAGAATTCATAGCACAAAGTAAGGGAACTTTTTCATTCCACAATCACACTGATAACTTCCTGCTTGTTTTCTGGGCTGTGAATGGAAATTTCAAAATCCAACGAGAAAGATTGTAGTGCCAGTTTTCAGCTTGAGCTAAAACAGTCAGCTGCTCTATTTTCTGGCAATCACCCAGAAGACTCCAGTTAGTAATAATGGCTTTGGGATGACTATTGAAGGATACTGCAACATAGTCAAACAGGAAATACGAATATTTTCTTGAAAGTTTGTTCCAGCCCAGTTTTGCAAACCCACTAGGCTTTTTGCCCTTACAAAAATAAATAAATAAAAAAAGTCCTACAGTCATGGTGCAAACGACCACATTCTATATGGTGCAAACGACCACATTCTATATGGTACAAACGACCACAGTGATACTGCAGTGTTTAGAGTGATTACTGCAGCTTTTATTTCAATAAGGAGGCATCAGGAAGAAGCCTAAGCTGTTTTCCAGGTTTACCTAAATCTGTATATTTCCCATTATCAACCTGCTCTCAGATTAAACACAGTTCACTCCACTTATGTTAACTCTGCTCCATGATCTTTTCCACCAGCATGTAATTTCTCCTTTAATAAACCAGAGTCTCTATGTCCACACAAGTCCTTAATAAAGAGTTCTCAGACTCTAAAGACACGGTCTTGACCTTTACGGAAATCAAAAGAGTACAAAGAAAATTAGGATGTTCATTCCAAAAAGTGAAATTTCTTCCACATAAAAGGTCATATTTTTTAATCTATAAAATTAAATACTATGATCATCAAATTCATTATTATGTTATGTAATAATTCATATTATTATCTATGTTGTTTCAATAAGTCCTGGCAGAGATCAGAAGGGCTGTTTACAACTGGAAGAAATCCTTTCACACTTAACCAAATTTTCTCTTCAGATAAAGCTATAATGTTGAAGAAGAATATCACCAAGATATCTGACATAACTATTAATTATTTTTTTCCTGCAGTGAGAATGGCAGCCATAGCTCCATCTACTAACGTCCTGTTGTTAAGAGCATCTTTGTGGTGGGCTGAAGAGAAGCGATGCAGATGGAGGTGTGGCTGACCGGTTTATGCACAGAACTGCCAATGAGAAATTCCTGAGTTATATTCCCAGTTTGCGACACACTCTATTTTACAGATTGGGAAAAGTGCCCTTGTACTAGTCATTTATATTGTCAAATGACCTCAATCTAGTGCCCACTGGATTCAATGGGAGATTTTCTATTGACTTCAATGGGCACTGCTAAGAAGGGCAAAACAAAACAAACCTATCTCTGTGGATTTGATTCCTGTCATTGTGAATTTGATTCCCATTTCACCCCACCTTCTTATCCATAATTTACACAACAGATAGTGAAAGAACGTGCTGGAATAACTGTAACACATTCTGTAGCTAAATATATCCCAGGCAGTGTGGCTAGCAATGGGAATGTTTAGGCTTCTCATCCCTTTATTGTATGACTAACTCTGACATGCAGCATATTAAGGTCAGGCTTGAGGACTCCAATTCTGGAGTCAAAGCACTACAACTGCCTTCTAACTGAATGCCTTAGTCATTAGTTTTTAATAAGGTAAAAAAACAAACTTGCTAGAGACTGAATAGCTGTAACCCAGGTTTATTAAACTCCAACACTATTAAAATCAGAGGAAAAATCTACAGGTGCCTTCCCAAGGCATGTATTCAATTTCTCAGACTTATTTTTATGAGCTTAAGTTTATGACTTAAGGCAAAGTCTGCAGCAGTTCAAGCTTCCCCAAGTGGCTCAAACTTGACTTGGAGGTGAGAAGATAGTTCAAGTTCCACCCAATACTTAGTCAAAGCTAGAATTAAACAGATGCTACTTTTTAGGCCATATCAATCACAGAATAAAGAGCCCTATGATGTGTTATTAATAGATAGAGAACATGTTTGCATTGGCCAAGACCAAATCCACATTTAATGAAGATCAAATAAATATCTGCTCTCTTTTCCTGGCTAGTGGCCACATGTGATGGCTGGAGAAAAAACCTACAGTGTGTGCCAGAACACAGCCTTTGAATAAAAGACTCTGTGGTTGAGTGTCTTTTGCCTCCCCTCTCTCCTTGCTCCAAGACCCTTGGTCACATGCATAATTTGAACTGGCTGAAATAACACTGTTTTCAATTTACCACCCAATCTGTTTGGACCACTTTTAATCTTCCAAGAACAGCCACTATCACACATCATTCTAACCTTATTCACTGAGTTAAACTAGAATATATTCAGTAAACTGAAAAAATGACCTTTCCCTTTGGAGTTTATGGATACTGCAGCTCTCAAAAAGAATGTATGCAGGGTATTTTCATTTGATTTTCATTCAGTTAATTTAACCTTCTTTTAAAGTCCTGGAAGAATTTTATATTCATTTTAGATTATTCTACCACCAAGCTACATATATTATTTAGCTGTAGGAAATGTAATAAACCTTTTCAAACTGGGCATTAAAGTTAACTGACTAGAAAAATCGAGCAGAATCCAGCATGGCTGGTTAGCACTTTTTGGTGACCCATCAGTAGGGGAAGGAGGGGAGTAGGATGTGCCTCACTTTGCTTGGAGGTGCCCAATAATGTCAAAGTTGATTGACTACCATGTTAACAGTACCTTAGAACTACTTCAGATAGACACATAACAGACTTCCTTAATGATGTGCTGCCATTGAATATGGCTTCCCAAGTACACTGAGAAAGTTCTTTGTACCAGTCCTCTGTGAAACCTGCTCCTCTTGTTTTTCTGAGCAGTGCACAGGTGCCTTTCCCTCTTCTTGTCCATCCGTTCTGCCCAATATCTGGCAAAGAATCCTGGCAGCAGTGAGCTGAGATTCTCCAGTCAGAATGCATGTTGTCATGGAGGTATTCAGGTGCTTCATAGCTGGGTGACCTCGCTCTGTACTGAGATGCCCACTTCCAACTGCCTCCTAGCATCTCTTATTACCTGCACCTGTTTGAATGATGCTACAGATGACGTTAACTACAAAAAAAAACAACTGTGCTGCGGTCTGTACAATTCCTTTTGCATACAGCCATGATGCTCAGATACTGTGACATGAGAACCTACATACTTGTAGAACAGGAAAAAACAATCACTCTGACTGTGCCTGCACTGGCTGGTGTCTGCACCTGAAAATATTCAAATGTTTTGCTCCCTCATTTCTCTCTCTCTCGCTGATAATTGGTGGGACAATTTCCCCCTGCTCCTGCATACAATTCTAAGCCTCTGCTTCCTGACTCTTGAGTGTCTACAGCTTTGCCCTTGATGCAGACACAGTGGCAAAATGAGGACAGACACATGGATGGATTTTTAAGAAGCAGGCTGCAACTGCTATTAAATTTAAATAGAGGGGAGGGGCATTACCCGCCCATCATCCATACTCTCCTATACCAGGCATTTAATTGGTTCCAGTTTGGGGGTTACAGGGCTCTTACCATATGGCCCCCACTCCAGGTTAAATCCTGGGAACTGAGGAATGCTGGCCAATCAGAACCCCTCCCCTCCAATTGTGAGTGAAAGAGACTTCAAGGGGAGAGGGAAGGAGCTATCTGGTGTCTTCCTCCTTTGCTGAAGGGCTGTTCCCGTTCACTGCTGGCCCCAACAAGCTCCCCTACCGACTGAAAATTAAGCCATAAGTAATTTGATCCCAGTTTTCCTATTGGCTCAATATACGATTACAAGGGGTCCCCGGTATCCATCTCCCACTTATCCGTCATTTAGTATCAACAGGGGACTGTGTTCTGATTCGCATCAGTCCCGATCCACATATCCGTCGCTTCACCTTTTGTGTGGCTTTTCTTTGGGTGCTTCCCCCCGTATTCAGGAGGTGCTGGGAGGGTGGGGGAGGAGCAGGAAAGGGGTGCGCTCAGAGGAAGAGGCAGATCTGGGTGGGAAGAGGCGGGGCAGGGTGGAGAGGGGGTGGGCCACTATTTCTTATCGGGAAAAATTCACCAGTATCCGTCGTTTCAGTATCCATTGCCCTTTTCAAGAGCACAACCCTGACATATACTGGGGACCCCCTGTATCTTTCTGATGCTATTATAATTAAGATACATTTGTGAAAAATGATTAGCCAGCAAACAAAGGTAAAGGGGTAGGTTTAGTGCCACATTTCTTCTATGGAAATTACACTAAGAAACACATTTATGAATATACAAGTAAATCACGTCTACAGAGGCTTCTGTTTTCTTTTTGCATTGAAGGAGATGATTCCCTTTTCTTGTCCGACCTAGCAAACGTTTCCTGAGCCAAGTCATGTGATTCAAAAAATGTGAAATTACCCTCCTAAAAAGAACATTTTACAATTCATCACCAGGGCTAAAGCAACTGCAGCTGTGGGAAAGGGTTAGCATATTAGCTGTTCTATTACATACAAAGGCTTTCTTTATTTTGTGCTTTCAGCTCTGGAGATTTGCAGGAATGTTCAGGCTTTTCTCTACATTTTTATGTGCGACAAAAGTCACTTGTAGTGAATTTTTGCAACATACTTTAATTTAGATTATGCTAGACAGAAGAAACTTTAATACACATAATATGTAAAAATATTGCATTTTAACAAGGGGTTTTAATTATGCTTTTATTGTCACTGTCATTATGTGTTAAATAGGACAGAATTCACCATATCCAGGATGAGTTTGTTATTGGTGCCTTAGGCTTAATAACAGCTCAAATATTATGAAGAAATTAACTCTGATAAAGATGATTTATTATTACCCAAGTACATTCATCACATGCATTGTTTAGTATTAGCAGTGAGGGCTCTGTAGGATTAAATGTCTCTAGCCTAGCCCCCAAACCTATGCCAGTCTAAGTTTGAAGTCTAACTTCCTCCCCACTTACTTTTTGTCTCTATTTGTCTACAAATATCTTAGACACTTAGGTGCCGATTTAGCAAATTACTTAAGCCTGTGCTTAACTTTATGCATGTGCTTTTTTGAAAAGTGGCCTTCAAGGGGAAAAAAAAATCAAATACATTTTCAATCCAGTAATGTTATCAGCAACCCTTACTCACCACTGTCAATTGCCAGAAACAGTGCTGTATAGACGTTGTTGTGGACATAGGGTGATTCACGATCCAGGAAAGCAGTGGTGAAAATGGTACCATTTGTAGGATTAATTTCCAGCCATCCTGCTGGATCCTTGTAAACAGAATACCTAGGCAAAAAGATAAAAGCCATCAACTGATCACATATCTAAACTTGAACTGATTATGTTATTACACAAGGAGAGCCCTTTGCACGGACTGCCTTGCTTAGGAGAATCTCTTAAGCACTTTCACAAACAGTTTCTTAAGCCTCACGACACTCCTTTGAAATAGGTGATTATAATCAGACTCATTTTACAGATGGAGGAACAGACAGAGAGAGGCGAAGGCCAACATTTTCAAACATAGAGTTAGGCACCTAAATCAATATTTAAAACACAGGCAACCTGATTCTCATGGGTGCTGACAGCCTTCTGCTGTCTATCTGAGGACTTTAATACTATTGTCCATCACTATAGTATCAGACTGCTTTCCACATACAACCAATAGCAACAGTGAAGCCTGGAGTGAACTTCATCGAGTCGCTAGCACTGTTCCCTTTTCGGGAATGGGGGGGGATAGTGCTTATTTTGTTGTTGTCTTTTTCTTGGGTATTTTGGATTTTATTTTATTGGTTGCTAAGGGGTTTGGGATTAGAAGGGAATTACAAGGGTGTTTTAAATGCCATTCTTATAGTGGAAAGGATTTTTTGAAGAGCAAGGTTTTGCAGTGTTTCCCAAAGACGGTCAGATGCTGGATCTGCTTGGTCTCCTCGAAATGTTTGTTCCATATCCAGCTTACCCCCCCGCCCCGCCATCCAAGGATACTTTGTCTTCAGCTCTCACATGCTTCCTTCTGGGCTTTGTGATCTGCATTGTTCTGCTTCCACAGACTTCAAGCTGCAGGTGCTCAGACTCTGAACAATCAGGCCACTTCCAGAGTCACTTAAATATGGATATAAACCGTTGCCTTCTGGGAGCCCTGATACCTACTCCACTACTGTAGACTATGCTTCTTCCTTATCATGATCATTTAGGTTCTGATCCTGGAAAGACTTAGGCCAGTGCTTAACTTTATGCACTATGAGTAGCATAATTGAAGTCAAATTAAATGTATAACTCTTCGTAGGATCAGGGCCTAATTCTGTATGCAGTTAAATATATTGAAATAATCTAACCACAATGAGTTGAAATAACGGACACCAGTTTCCTTTTTAATTAAATATTTTAATGCCTCAAGTCTCCAATTGAAGTGCCTATTGCACAATCAATATACACGTTAACGAGAGGCTTATCTACTTGAAATGGATTGCTTTATAGGTCATAACAGTCAGCAAGTCTACCATCGGTATTCTGAATCACTATCAATTGACATGAAGCCTGTTTATTGTTTTATGAGTATCAGTGAAAAACCAGGAGTTTAGAGTGGCCTCCGTTTAAAAGGTGCACTAGGCAGGTATTGCTGCCAAAAACCATCCACCCACTGAGGGAAACAATCAAAATCAGTGGATTGTCAAGAAGAAAATAGTGCCAGAAAAGAAAAAAATAAATGAATTGAGGGTCAGCAACGTAAAGAAGCGAGCACACTGAATGCTGAGTTCAGAGGCTTGCCTTGTTTCATGTAGCTGAGACATTCTATTTATTTCAGGTACTTATATGGAAACCATTACCACAGCATTTGAGCACCTCACAATCTTTAAACATATTTATCGCCACAGTGAAATCCATTAACTTCAACTGACTTTGGACCAGGCAAAGGGCTCAGAATAAATCCTATTAAAGTCAATGGAAAGATCATCATTGACTTTCACAAGAGATGGATCATGCCCTAAATTCTGTCTTCCCAGCCTATACGAGTAAGGCCAGATTCTAATCTCATTTACCCTTGGTCAGCTCCATTAGCAACAGGGAAAGTGGTTCTCATTTGCACTGGTGTAAGTGAGATCTGACTCAAACCTTTATTCTGATGGCACAGGAAATTGAATTTGCTTTTTGATCTCCAGCTCCCAGCCCTACTAAGCTGTAGCCTGATCCTACTCCCATTGAAGTCAACACATTTTCACCCTTGACTTCTCTTGGAGCAGAGTGAGTCCAGGAGGGAAAATGCAAACAAAGAAATGGAAGCAAACACTAATGAACAGTGAGTGGTACAGTCTATCAAACGTGTATGCACTTCCACTTTAATAACCATTTAAACATTAATCAATAGTTGAGCTTTATCTCCCATAAAAATGAGTTGCTAGAATAGTAACAAGACTGATAATTATTTCATTGTACTCCTTTGTTTTCTCTTTTATTGTTGTTTTTATAACATTGCAACAAAGGTATGAACCAAAATATATATATATGGAACCACGGCAGTCTACACAATTCCCAGTCTATTGTAAGGCAGCAAAGTCTCAATTAACCCTGAAACAATTTAAGGAGATTCAACACTTTTAAAGTAATGAGAATTTAAAATGGATTATATTATCTTCCCTGATTGCTCTACAAAGCACTGTTGAATGTACAAATAAAAAAAAAAAAAGAATTGTATAACCCGTGATTTGGCTCAGGATATTGTAAAAGCAGTACTTTGTCTTTCCCACCAGATTTTTTACATATTGTACGAGTATACTGCGGTATAGTTCAGATGATTGTTCTTTGTTCCTTTTTCAAAGTGAGGGTTCTACTACCAAAAGGCTTAAAATAGACACTCATTAAGAAAAGCAATATATAAAACCATAAAAATACAGAATACAAAGACTGACTTTCTCCCCATCTACTGACTTCAAGGGGACCCGCTGGGCGTTCAACAGTTTTGAAAATCATGCCATATATTCAGGTGCCTAAGTGTGGGCTTAGCAGCCTAACTTTAATCACCGAATTTTGTAAGTCAGAGGCATGCGGACACATTTACTCACCTACATATAAATGTAGGCCCATATTCCATGCTGTGTCAAAGACCTGATTGCAGCTTGTTCTGGGGCCAGTTCTACATCAGCACTAGTGAAACTTAGAGCAGCCTCAGTTTGTTCTAATCTGTGCCAGCAGACTGTGCCCCCCCAGGCATGTTTGTCAATGGGGATCACCAGAGTATACCCTGTTTGGCTGTGCCTCGTCTCCTAGTGACATGCCCCTCTATGCCAAGAGCTGTGGGGAAGTGGGAGAGAAGCCAGCTACACCACCTCCCTTAGCTGGGAAATCCTCAGCTGAGAAGGGCTTTGTGGTTTATGGCATCACTGGAGAGGTGTAGCAGGGTTACAGCATGGGAGAGAATCTGACTTAATATGTCTGTGTGATGGGGTGCCTGCCCCACACTGGGCTCTAAGGGGTTAATAGAGCCCTTGGGAGGCTGCGTAGGAGGCAGCCAATCAGAGGGGGGCTGCGAGGAGTAGCCAATCAGGGCCAGGCTGGCCCATAAAAGAAAGGCTGCAGAACAGAGCAGCTTCAGTCACTCCCTGGAGCTTGAGGAGGGAGGTGCACTGGCTGCAGGGCCGGTGCAACCACTAGGTGGACTAGGCGGCCGCTTAGGGTGCCAAGTGGTTGGGGGCGCCAAAAAGCAGTGCCCAAACATTTTTTTTAAACAGCAGAGCACAAGGCTGCCGCTGCTCCCCGGCTCCAGAGGGGCTGCCCGCGGCACAGCCAGTTCCTCCCCCCGGGGGAGCAGCCGGCGGCGGAGTGGGGAAGGGGAGGGTGTAGCGTTAGCTGCTGCGCCTTCTTCCTCGTGCTGTGGGCCGAGCTGGGCTCCCCACCAACCCCGGGGTTCTCAGCGGTGGCGGCAGCAAGCTCGGGCTGCCTGTGCCGCTGCTGAGAGCCCCGGGGGCGGCGGGGAGCCTTGCTCGGCCCGGGGAAGAAGGTGCAGCTGCCCTCTGCTCTTCGGGCGGAGAAGCTGGGTCGCAGGGAGCCGCACCGGCCCGCAGAGCACCGGGGGGTGGGCAGGTCCAGTCCCTGGCCTAGGGAATGGTGTATGTGGGAGCAACCCCTCCCCCAGCCAGTGCCACCCCCTCCAACACCCACCAACGAGCTACCTTCTCCCCTGTGCACCCCCCACCCCAACAACCCACCCTGTTCTGCCACTTTTGCCTCTGGGCAACCTCCACCCAGCAATCCCCTCCCCAGCCACCACGGTCACCTTCACCCCTGCATCAACCTCGGAACCCCCCCCCTCCACCTGCCATCCCCCTACCCCTCCCTTGTGCAAACCCCTCTGTGCCACCTTCACCCCCCTGCAACAACCCTGGGCACAGACACCCCCCCGTCTGCCAGCCCCTTGCAACAACCCCCTCCTGCCCACTCCTCCCTTGTGCCACTCCCTCCCTGCCACTGCACCCCCTGCAACGAGCCCCTTTTGCCTCTTCAATCTCTTCCCTGCCACTACACCCCCGCCCCCTCCACCTCTTGGCCACCTCCACCCCCTGGAACAATCCCATGCACCCCCCTCTCTGCCACCTTCCCCCTGGAAGAGCCCCCATACAACCCCCCTCTTTGCAGCCCCCCCATGCCCTCTGCACTTTGTGAACATCTGGGCCCCTGGGGGGAACTTGGCCGTAGGAAGGTGGGGGCTGGACATTGGAGGGGGGGCGCAAATTGGAAGTTTCGCCTAGGGCGCAAAATATCCTTGCACCGGCCCTGACTGGCTGCCTCACAGGCTGAAGGCAGCAAGCACCCTGGACAGAGAAGTGCTGTAGGCAGAGACCCAGGGAGCTAAAGGCAGCTCCTGGCAGGCTGAAGGGGTCTGCAGGCTGAAGCAAGGGCAAAGTGAGTGCTACGGCTGCAGGGAAGTGGCCCAGGGAAATCTACCAAGGAATCAGAGGGGGCGCCCCAAGCAGTGGCCATCGACAGGGTCCCTGGGCCGGGACCTGGAGTAGAGGGTGGGCCCGGGTTCCCCCCCTACCCCCACTCGCCACTGAGGAAGTGGCTGGACTAAGTGACTGTGACAGTCCCCCAGAAGGTGGGGGGCACAAAGTGCAACACAGCCAGAGGGCTGTGTCATGAAAAGAATGCCGCACTCCTAGGAGTAACGTGGGTCCTGGGAGCAGAAGTGACGGCAGCAAGATGCCACCAGCAGAGGGCGCACTGGCTAGCAGAGCTGATCCCCGGGACATCCAGCAGGGGGCGCCACGGTGGTGAGTCCCACCCGCCCACAAGGTGCAATTGGCTTACATGGCTAAAAAAACAAGTTAAAATATTTGAAATGGCTTCATCTTTAAAGCAGTGTGGGTGTATGTATGTGTATTTATATACATATTTTCTGGGAAATATTTGAAGTCTTCCAAAGAACATCTCCTGAGGATGTTTAGCACACACACATAATGTCTGTGGCTGGCAGCCGATTAGTGGGGAAGATCATTATACAGAACAGTGGAGACAATATGGACATGGAAATCTAATCAGTGCCACGACCCTGCACTTGCCACATAAAGAATTTCATAGCTAGCAGTGAAGTAGCCAAGGGGTTACAGAAGAGCAGTCAGGCATCTAGGCACAGACCCAGATACTGCTGCTGGCAAACCATTCCAGAGCTTGGTAGCTGCCAGACACATCCCATGTGAGTCGAGGGGTCTTGGCTTTTATGACTGAACAGAATGAGAAGGAAGGCAAAATGAAGCATATTGAGCACCACCAGTGACAGAAGACGGCCGTGCCAAATGAGCACTGAACTAACATATATGTGCCAATTTGATGTTGCAGTTCTTTTGCTATGGTACATTTGAGGTTAGCAATCTAAATAAGCATGCTGGGATATGCCTTTCTCTGTTACAGGAATCTGAAGTTACAACAGAGGTTACTCAGATTGTATTGCACAAAGACTGTATAACCAACAACATGCAACGGCTGTGAAGACACTGGAACAAGTATTGCAGTCTTGGGTAGCAAAATATCAGTCTGGCTGTGCAATTCAGCTCTACTATGACAGCATGTTCCTGAACAGCTGGGGAATTTAGGCCCTGAAGCCCAGATTTTTAAAGGTATTTAGGTGTTGCTGTGTTCAGCATTGCAATGCATAACTGATTTAGAAGCCTAAATCTCATTTTCAAAAGTGATTTAGGCTCTTAGGAGCTTAAATCCCAACTGTCAATGAGATTTGGGCCCATAGGTGCCTAAATCCCTTTAAAATATGATTTATGCTCCTAAATCACTTGGGCATTGCAATGCTGAGCGCTGCAATGCTTAAATACCTTTAAAAATCTGGGCATGAGCCCACAATATGATGGGCTGGAATGGACCTGTGGCATTCTCTAATGGGGAGGAATGACGATCTAGTGCTTAAGTCACTGGACTGGGACTCCAAAGATTTGGGTTCAATTCCTGGCTTCACCACAGATTTCCTGTATGACATGAGCCATTTCATCTACACTGAGTCTCAGTTTCCAATCTGTAAAATGGGGAGATTAATCCCTACCTTGAAAAGGCATTGCAAGGATAAAATCTATAAATGACTGAGAGACATTTAGATATTACAATGATGAGGGCCACAAATGTACCTATATAGATAGAATAAGGCAGAGCTAAAGACCTCCTGTTCTTTTAAGTTTCTTCTGAAGCGTCTACAACATTATAAAGTAACAATGATGCAAAATGGAAACATAATCTAGAAAATCACAAACGAATCACACAATATTTTAACAATAGCCTTTCATTGTTAGTACAAACTGAATTTGCCCCTGAAAGTATAGGGGCAGAAGTGCATGTGCATTCATCCAATTAGGTAACCGAACACATCCATGTGACTTATGTAAGCAATCAGCTAGTCAATAATGAATCACACTGAGGTAGGGTGACCAGATGTCCTGATTTTTGGGTCTTTTTTAAATATAGGCTCCTATTACCCCCGACTCTCGTCCCGATTTTTCACATTTGCTGTCTGGTGACCCTACACTGAGGGTAAATAATGGAAAAGATGCAGTCACACTGATCTCAGGCCTGAGCAAAGCATTTTGGGTCAGATTTTTAAAGTTAAAAATGCAGATAGGTCCATAGTGGGAGTTTCAGAGGCACCCAAGTGCCCATGGGAGTTTTAAACACCTTTAAAATCTGTCCCTTTATAAAAAATAAGACTAAACACAGTTGAGTTAAATTTTCATTATTTTCCAGACATGTGATTACTGGTTCTAAAAGTGCCGACCATGGGTAAAAGGCATTTTTGCAATATTTCCAGCCTAACTGGCAGCAAGAAATGTCACAAGGAAGTCTATTCACACATTAGATTTCCACACTACATTTTCTGCCTTTAGGGGTGAAATCTGGCTCACTGAAGTCAATGGCAAAATTACCATTGACTTTAATGGGCCCAGGATTTTATCTTAGAAGTTCACTAAGTGTTCACCTTTTGGGGGGCTTATCCAAACATCTTGCGGCTTCACCCATAGTTCGGTGAAATTCTGAAACAACTGTGTCTGTCCTCATCCCTGCTAGGCCTATATTACATAAAGGCAGCTTCAGAAATTCTTCTATGAACTTTTCATGAACTGTTCAAGTAAAAGGACCAGTGGGGAATGTAACTCCATATTTTCTGTGCTTAAGAATTCATCATGAAAAGTTCCTTTTGTCCTTGAATGAAACATTCTCTAAACATGGATATTATATGATCCTTGAACCACACCAATATACATTTCATACTATTAGATGAAGTACCCTCAAACAAGAGAGCACAACTGCCTCTGAGAAATGCCTGTGGACATGTAAAAGGGACAAGTGTGGTAATTATAACAGAGAGATATTTGTTCCTCACATTTGAAAAAATGCAAATAGGTCAAGACAATGAATAAAAGATTAAATGTTTGGGCTGAAATGATAACTAATGTACATTGCGTTTCATGTGCTTTACCTTTGGGTTGCATAACCTAGAGCTTTTAAAATCGTAAGCTGTATGCCATCGTATTCTCTGCTTCCCACTGTGCCATCGATAGCATTAGTCTGTGCTGTTTACTGTTGGTAGTAGGTAGTCTTCTATCAGCAGTATAGTAGCCCTCAGTGTCCTGCAGCTAGTTCTAGATTTTCTAGAAGGTTCAGGGATGAGCAAATACGGTACAAGGAATAATTTATATGGTATTTCTGCCGCCCACAGAATAATTGTGACTAGATAGCAAGTTAAATGAATTTCTTTGCTATCCAAAAGAATTATATTTGCTGTTTGATCTGTGTTGGCTAATGGTGACCAGTTATATAAGTTACATTGCACTTTTTCTGCTATCTGATTGGATGAAGGCACAAGCACTTCTGCCTGAATATGGTCTTAGATTGTAAGCTTTTTAGGGCAGAGACTGTCATTTGCTCTGTATTTGTACACTGCCTTGCACTAAGAGGTACCACAATTTAAGTCAGTGGTGGGCAACCTGCAGCCACGGGCTGCATGCGGCCCATCAGGGTAATCAGATTGTGGGCCACGAGACATTTTGCTGACATTGACCATCCACAGGCACAGCCCCCCCGCAGCTCCCAGTGACCGCAGTTTGCCTTTCCCGGCCAATGGGAGCTGTGGGAAGCGGTGGCCAGCACACCCCTGTGGCCCACTGCTTCCCGCGAACCGCAGCCATTGGGAGCTGCAGGGGGCTGTGCCTGCGGACGGTCAATGTCAGCAAAATGTCTCGTGGCCCGCAATCAGATTACCTTGATGGGCCGCATGCGGCCCGCGGGTTGCCCACCATTGACCTAAATGATAATAACAACAATAGTTTTACATGAGAATTTGGCTTTTTTATAATTCATCTTACATGAAGTTTTGACATTTGCACCTGTAAAATATGATTGTCAAAAAGTTTGTGGAAAACAGGGATGGTTGGAAAATTTCAATGAATAAATGGAAACAGTTTCTCCCTCTTTTCCAGCAAGCTTTGGTGAATAAAGTGAACGTGTTTAAAAATATGAGTGAATAGACCAGTTGTATCATCGCATTACATGCCCAGATGTAAAGCCGCTGTAGTTTAATTCTCTACTCCATACCTTGTCTGTGCCATACAGTTCACTAGCACAGCAGATTCTTGGTCCCTCAGTTTAGTATGATGCAGAGTGTGTGCTATACTAGTAGAGACGACACAATACTACCGTAACAATAATTGAATTCTCCATTTCAACAGAAATATTAGTGATGAAATATGGAAGCCACTGCTAAGACCTGTATTGTAACTTTATCACATTAGTCGACAGGATACTACTAGTAAGCAGTTCTGGGGAAAATCAGTAATCCAAAAGGGCTTTCATATTGCCTTTCAAAACCACTGCCTGATGTGCCTTCCCATTAGGATACATAAAAGCCATAAAACCCCTAAGAAATAAAAAAGGGAATATATATATATATACTTTTTTCTTTATAACTCCTGAACAGCTCCATCTTTTATTCCTACATCCATACAGCAGGATGTTTTTACATCCTCCCCTATGGACTGAACTCAGAGGCTGGTAGCTTGCTGTTAAGTTTGATAATGCTTGGATATAAATCTGCATGTGACCACTATGGTGTTTCATACCCTGTTGCCTACCTCTTTCAGTACTCAGTGATGTTGCTCTGTAGTCAGAAAAAGTGTGTGAATGCCAACTGCTGGACTCTGATACAGCTTGTTTTCTCTGCTTCACTTTTCCATGCCTGCATTGGTCCCTTTTCTTTAAATGAGCACACGTAGTGGGAGCCGCAGTATTGTCAGAACTATCTAATTATATATTATGCTGTGTAATCTGATGACAATCATTTGAGGATAATTTATACTCTGCTATTGCTTAGGCTGTTTGCTAAGTACATGTCTGTGTGTGCAATAATTCCAAATTGAGTCTTTTTTCATAATTTATTAGCAATTCAAATAAAATTTGTCTGAAACAACACTACAATGTCAACAGTTAAGTGGCCATATGTTAGCAGAAATGAGGACAAAAATTGCATCAATATTGCCCTTTGTGCATTTACGTATAGCACTGCTGTCAGCAACTGGACATGCACTGCTGACCTGCACTGGTTAAACCCAATAACCCAAATTTCTTTCAACAACACTCCTTCACCCCATCATACTTTACGGGCCTCATGCTTTTTTGATGTGCTCACGGATGAATGTGGCAAAGGCAGATTTCGCTGTATTTATAGACATATTGGCTGCTCAGTGTACTGTTTGTACCAAATTCATGGACTTCATACAACACAACCGACTTAGTTACTAGTTAAATCACATACCCATGAGCCATTTGGAGAACTGAAACTAAAATTTGGTTGTCCTTAAGCTCCATACACACAGCCTTCTTCCGCTGGAGCTAATGGAGATCTCTTCTGGGTGGCAGTAGTGGTAGGCCATTATCCACCTTGTAGGCCAACCATTGGAAGGGACACCATTACAAGTACACACACAAAACCGGTAGATTGCATTATGTCTTTAACTACACAGTGTGCTCCATTTCAACCATGTAACATAAACCATATGAGAAAGCATTTGGATGACATGCAAGGGATGACAAGCAATCAGAAAATTTCACTTTATGGATGAAACTCAGATCAATTGCTTCAGCACACAACGTTAATGAGTCAAAGCTTAGGCATGTTTTCTACTTGGCCCCAAAATCACAGTTCAAGTTAGGTTACCACGAGGAGTAGTAATGGCAAACATACTGGCATCCTTTTTAAAGCTTGTGCATATGGTCTACTGCATAAAAGAACCACCACCTGGATTACTGATCCCTGAAGTCCGTAGGAGCTTTACTGTATAAATCTGAGCTTGTGATTTTTATGATAGTGTGACCCGGGGGATCATAAGACCCACTTGGAAACTTCACAGTATCTGGGATTTTTGACAGGAGCCTTTACATTCCATCATGTCAAAGCCCTCTTACAGGCATTTAAATTTGTGAATCAGTGGCAAGATTCTGCTGCTCCAAAAAAAGCAATTACAGCCCATCATGCTCATACATCTTTAAGTGATTACACATGAAGCTTGGGTGCTAACTTCTTTCAACACATCTTTCATAAGAAATTTTATGTCTGAATGGTAACCAGTTTTCTCAATAAAATATCCTACTTGCTTGTTGTTGTTTATTTAATTACATATTACGAGGAGGTTCGAGAAATAGCAATCCCACATATTCTCACCAATTTTCCTTACCCTTCTTGGCTAACTTTGAAACCTGGATCACAATAATACAATCCTTCAGCCAAGGAATTCTACATGCATGTTATTTCTGCTTGGATGCTGGCTGGGGAGAAGAAGGTTCTTCTTTCCCCAGCATCTTCTAGTCCAGGGCTGGGCAAACTTTTTGGCCCGAGGGCCACATCGGGGAATAGAAATTGTATGGCGGGCCATGAATGCTCAGAAAATTGGGGTTGGGGTGCAGGAGCGGGTGCGGACTCTGGGGTGGGGCTGGAGATGAGGAATTTGGGGTGTAGGAGGGTGCTCTGGGATGGGACCGAGGGGTTTGGAGGGCGGGAGGGGGATCAGGGCTGGTGCAGGGGTTCCAGAAGGGGTGCAGGTTCCTGCTGGGGGTGTGAGGTTCTGGGGTGGGGCTGGGGATGAGAGGTTTGGGGTGCAGGAGGGTGCTCCAGGCTGGGATCGAGGAGTTGGAGAGCAGAAGGCGGATGAGGGCTGGGGCAGGGGGTTGGGGAGAGGCTCAGGGGGTGCAGGCTCTGAGCAGCATTTACCTCAAGTGGCTCCCGGAAGCAGTGGCATGTCCTTTCTCCGGCTCCTACATGGAGGGGCGGCCAGACAGCTCTGCGCGCTGCCCCGTCTGCAGGCACTGCCCCTGCAGCTCCCATTGGAGTGTGTAGGAGCCGGAGCGGGGCCGAGCTGCATAGTGCGGCTCCGACCCTGCACCCCAGCCAGAGCGGGGCCAAGCTGCGTGGTGCTTCTCGCAGGCCGGCTTAAAATGGCTTGCAGGCCAGCTTAAAATTGCCCGCGGGCCATAGTTTGCCCACCCCTGTTCTAGTCTATTGACCAACCTCAGGACACAACTTGAACCCCTCATTTGGTTAAAAACACCAATAATCACCCTCAGCAGCCTTCAGAATATGCTGTTAAAAAGCCATGTTTGAATTACAGAAAGGAAGAAAAATCTTTGCTTCATTGTATTTGCACTCTTCTCATATTTGACTTATGTTGTTCAGGTGGGGAACTAAGAGTGGTGGACATGCTTTTTTAATTAAATGTTTGACGATACAAAATGCATAAGTATGTATTTGGATGGAAATGCTGTTACCAAAGCAGTGATTATATGCTACCTGTGCTGCAGGCCATAAAACACCTCCTGTAGTGCACACAGATTCTGAAGAGACAAGCTCAAGCTGTCATGCTCTGGTGGATTCTTTGTTAAATCCATAGCCTTAAAATGTAATTAGGAAATTTAACCTAAATACACTATACTTTAATAAGAACAAATATACTGGTAACAACAACAAAAAGCTTACTTAAATTGCCCTTTCTGGCTACCAAGGGACAATGTTGAGAGTGGCACTGTGTTAGTTGAATTTATAAAATGACTGGAGCATAATTGCATTATAGGTATAATATAAATTGTATCATGCTGATATTGCTTTTGGAACAGAGTGTGCTTTCGAGCCACAGGTCCGCGTTGAATAGAATAGAGTACCCTCTGAGGAGTGCTGGGAAGCATTCAGCAGGACGTACAACCATCCTGGAGCCCTGGTTTGCCAGGGGACATCACACATCGCTTAGGAGGGTACAGCATGTGTTCACCTGTGTGGCCTGCCAGCTCTGCAATCCTGGATCAGGACCACACTTTACTAGGGGCAGTCTAAATACAGAATGACAAGATGATCCTTGGCCCTTAGATTTAGACACCTTGCTTCCACTTTTTCCTTTGAAAATCTCCTCTTTAGCCACCATTCCTGCTTGAGGCAGAAGGAACGGAAAATATAGATTAAAAACAAAAATCTGATCAATACCACATAGATTCATGTGCCTCGTGCCATGCTTTCCTGCTAGTATTTGTCAAGGCCGTGATAACAAGGGTCACAGGTAAACTGGTTGAAAAATGGATAAATAATTTCATAAAAATATTTGAAATTTTGAAGTTGTTTCTGTTTTGCAGGATGCAAAATGGAACAATCCTTTTTAAAAAGAAAAATAAATAAAACACAGTGCTAACCAAATTCTGAAATAAAATTAAAAAAACCTAACAACGCTTCCTTAGCTCTCGTCCCCTAACGCCCCTACTCTACTTGCGCTACATTGATGACATCTTCATCATCTGGACCCATGGAAAAGAAGCCCTTGAGGAATTCCACCATGATTTCAATAATTTCCATCCTACCATCAACCTCAGCCTAGATCAATCCACACAAGCGGTCCATTTCCTGGACACTACTGTGCTAATAAGCGATGGTCACATAAATACCACCCTGTACCGGAAACTTACTGACCGCTACACTTACCTACATGCCTCCAGCTTCCATCCAGGACACACCACACGATCCATTGTCTACAGCCAAGCTCTAAGATATAACCGCATTTGCTCCAATCCCTCAGATAGAGACAAGCACCTACAAGATCTCTATCAAGCATTCTTAAAACTACAATACCCACCTGCTGAAGTGAAAAAACAGATTGACAGAGCCAGACGAGTACCCAGAAGTCACCTCCTACAAGACAGGGCCAACAAAGAAAATAACAGAACACCACTAGCTGTCACCTTCAGCCCCCAACTAAAACCTCTCCAGCGCATCATTAGAGATCTACAACCTATCCTGAAAGATGATCCTTTACTCTCACAGATCTTGGGAGACAGACCTGTCCTTGCTTACAGACAACCCCCCAACCTAAAGCAAATACTCACCAGCAACCACACATCACTGAACAAAAACACTGACCCAGGAACCTATCCTTGTAACAAAGCCCGATGCCAACTCTGTCCACATATCTATTCAAGTGACACCATCATAGGGCCTAATCACATCAGCCATACCATCAGGGGCTCGTTCACCTGCACATCTACCAATGTGATATATGCCATCATGTGCCAGCAATGCCCCTCTGCCATGTACATTGGCCAAACCGGACAGTCTCTACGCAAAAGAATTAATGGACACAAATCTGACATCAGGAATCATAATACTCAAAAACCAGTGGGAGAACACTTTAACCTGTCTGGCCATTCTATGACAGACCTGCGGGTGGCTATCTGAAAACAGAAAAACTTCAAAAACAGACTCCAACGAGAGACTGCTGAGCTGGAATTGATATGCAAACTAGACACAATCAACTCAGGGCTAAATAGGGATTGGGAATGGCTGAGCCATTACAAACATTGAATCTATCTCCCCTTGTAAGTATTCTCACACTTGCTTCTTATCAAACTGTCTGTACTTGGCTACCTTGATTATCACTTCAAAAGTTTTTTTTCTCTTACTTAATTGGCCTCTCAGAGTTGGTAAGACAACTCCCACCTGTTCATGCTCTCTGTATGTGTGTATATATATCTCCTCGATATGTTTCACTCAATATGCATCCGAAGAAGTGGGTTGTAGCCCACGAAAGCTTATGCTCTAATAAATTTGTTAGTCTCTAAGGTGCCACAAGTACTCCTGTTCTTTTTTTAAAAAAACCTAGACATCACTCCTGTTTCTGAATTCAAGGACAAGGAAACAGGGGAAAAAAACAAAAATCTGAAATTATGAATATTTTTCAGGTTTCAAAAACAAAAAGATAATTTTGGCTCAAATTCGACAAAAAGAAAAATGGTGTTTATTTTTGAAATTTCAAGTAAAAATGGGGGGGGGGGGGGGAAATCAAAATGACATTTTCCAACCAAAATTTCATTTTTGACAAAATCAGTTTTTGGCAGGAAAAAATTCAAAGATTTTTGACCAGCCCTAATCACAAGGAAAATGTTCGATACCCCTCTTGTCAAACTGATATATGAATAATACTGAGTCTTTCCGAAACCCCCTCTTATGGCCCTCAAACAACCTCCCCCTCCCCCGAACCTTGTCAAGCTCATGAGAAGCAAGCTCCCCACAGACCAGGACCCACCACCTCAAAGCGGCACCAGACCCTGCCAGAACAATAGATGCAAAACCTGCAGCCATATCTCCACTGCTACAATGATCAATACGTCCTACAACATCACTGGGTCCTACACGCGCCTATAACAACATGCGGGGTACCTCACCAGTGCATTAAATGCCCTAATAACAATGACATGGTAAAACCAGACAATCACTACACTCTCAAATGAACTCACAAAGAAAAATGATAAAAGACAATACTACCATGTCACCCATGGGCGAACCCTTTTCACAAAATGATCACTTTATATCTGACCTCTCGGTCCTCATAGGAAACCTGCACAACACCTTCAAAAGATGAGCCTGGGAGCTTAAATTCATAACTTTGCTAGACCCTAAAAACTATGGTCTTAAAAAAGATGATGGATTTATGGCTTATTACAACAATCTGTAACCCATTTACCCTCAATTTTTGTCCTTTTACTGCAGGGGTGTTAATGGGCCACTTCACAGTCATTGGTCTACTATGTGTTAACTATTTATGCTAAACAACCTGTTCCACTTGGTATTTAGTTGTGACACTCTGAGTACCTTTCCCAGACCTGAAGAACTCTGTGTGGCTCAAAAGTTTGTCTCTTTTATCAACAGAAGCTGGTCTGATAAAGATATTACCTCACCCATTTTATCTCCTTATAAAACAGACACTTCTTTTATGCAGAACAGATGGGATTATAAAATTTGAGGACTGTGATTAGGAATTCAAACCACTGTGGTAGCTGTCCTAACACAGGGTTCCCACTGGCTTAAATGGTCTTTATTGCCAATGACAGATCAATAATATTCACCCAATATTTGCTCCATGCTTCTCATGAATGAGAGTGAACCAGGTACATCAATTATACACAGCTAGAGTGACCAGACAACAAGTGTGAAAAATCGGGACAGGGGGTGGGGGGTAATAGGAGCCTATATAAGAAAAAGACCCCAAAATCAGGACTATCCCTATATAATCGGGGCATCTGCTCACCCTATACACAGCATAATGAAAAAAACATGTTAACACTGTTCTATATCATGCACTATAAGGGAAATTGGTCACTTTGCTTATAAGTGCATTACTTTTGGTGCTAAGGTGCCAGACGTGAACTGCTGTGCTGATCCCTCTGCTTGCATGGAGCAGTTTGCAGGCTTGGAGCTGACCTGGCTGCAGACACCTATTCTGTTCCTTTTGCATACAGATTCTGGGGACATCTTTTATTATGCTTGACATCATGCCATTAAAGTGGGGACATTTATTTGTTAGAGATTTACGATACTTGTCAGGTTAATGATTTAGAAAGCTAGCCTTCATCACAATGCTATATAATATGATCAAAACACAGCCTTCCCCCCCCCAAAGTCAAAATTCAGCTTGCCAGCCCCTTGCTACTGAAAAATACAAGTCACTAATTAATTGCTTGTGTGCAGAAATAAGAAGGATAATAACTGATAAACTTCAGGGAAGAAACTGAAAAGTCATTGCATGAAATAGCTGCTAAGCAGAATAACAACATTGACTAATCAAATTAAAATAATAAAGTTGTACTCATCAGGTTGTTGAAGAATGTTATAATAGTGCAAAATATTTTATATTAGCTTTATTATATGGTTTTCCAAAAGTTTCTACATTCCAAAATGTAATTTACATTTTGAAGTAATTAGGGCTGTGGTTAAATAGGCCCAGAGGCTGTGATGATTTGTATTATTCCTACAGCCAAAGAATAATACATCGTATCTGGGAATAACACACTAGCATAATCAGGATGTTACTGTTGGAAGATTTGCCGACCTATGCAAATCAGTAAAAATGTTTTAACTGTAGCAATTGTGTGTCAGAAGCTAATCAACACCAGAAGAGCTGGAGGTGCTTTTATGAAGCACTTAGAGGAGGTTCTGGCTGTAAAACTCAAACTTCTGCACATGCCAATTATTTATATCCATCCTTCCAGCTGGATCCGTTTTTCCTGCTACCTGTCCATTTGCTGGTTTTCCCATTCCTTTAGTCAGGAGCCATGCAGTCTTCAAAGATAGAGGAGTTTGGATAAGAGTCTAGCAGATTCACAGCTAGTCACTACAAAATAAATAATACATGACAAATTCTAGGATTGAAAAGGGCGTTATTTTTTTTTTCCAGGAGGCAGGCAGAAAATAAATGAGAAGCGGCACACGACTGCAAAGTATTGTTCCATTTGGATCAATAGAACTTCAGCAGATCAGCAGCACTTACTGCTAGAAATCCAGTTGGCACCAGCATGAGATCCCTAAATTCTACCGCGGTCCCTTAGAAGGTCCAATCCTGCTTCCACTGAAGTCAATGGCAAAATTTCCATTAACCTCAAGAACAGAGTCAGAGAGGCAAGAAGATTAGAAGGGAATTAATATAGTTTTATGAGTCCATTTGGGAGATGAAAGGGTAACTACTAAATGTAAATAATCATTTAAGTGCAATTTGTGGATTGGGATATACATTATAATGCATATTTGAGATCTGTGCAATATGGTCTTCTTTCAGTAAAGATTAGGTGAAGTTAATACATGGTCCACACACACTCGGGGCATTTTTTTTCATTTGTTCCAGGCTTGCATTTTCCCTTTTATGTTTTTACCACTGCCCTTTTTGGCACAGAACTTTTCAAAATAATTACAGTCCATCATACATTTCGGAGACAAGGAAACTATTTTATCTTAGAGATTGGTCAGTAACTACTTGACACACTGATAAAAAAAATCAAGTTTATAGCTATTCTAGATCTTTCCCCCCTACTGTCAGAGAAGCAAACAAAATTGAGGACAACATTTTAAAAAGCAGTTCCTGAGGATTTAGCTGAATTATTTCCTCTGACACTAAATGGAGTCTTGTGGCTTACATGAGTGCCACTTTGACAATTAACTTGAGATGTTCTTCGAGAGGTTAAGAACATTAGTGAATGAAACAAATGAGAAAGGAAGTGAAGTTTAAATCCTGTGAACACTTTCACAGCATACATAGGCAGAATCACTGGTATTGCGTCCTCCAGATACTCTCAAGTTTTTTGGCATTCAGAAGTATTAAGGGCCTGATTTTCCTCCACCTTGCATCTTGGATAGTCATTCATTTCCACGAGAAGTGGATGTAAAATCCTACCAAATGTACAAAAGATAGTGCTGAAACTAAGACTATTAAACATGAATGAAGTCAAACTCAACTTTTTATTGCTTTATATGCTCTGAGTGTTACATGGGAAGCAAAATAATTTACCAGAAGTCTGAACTACTGTTACTCATAGGAAGAAAATTGTCTCAAATAGAAGTACAAATTATGATGTATATAAATGCAAAAGGTGTAGAGATGATGCCCCTTACAATTTTTAAACGAGATCAGGGGGAAATGGGAAGTTATTTCAGCTTCTTAATACCAAATACAAGTGTTTACATAGAGTGCACCCATCTGTTAGCAGCGCTGAATGCAAACTGGTGAACATTACCTAAAATCACAGAGACCTTGGAAACTGTAAGAAAGCAGCATTCATTTAGCACTCCCATGAAGTCTATCAAAACCCGGGATCATATCCAGGACAACAGAAAATATTCACAAAATGGACCTTTCTTAGAAAGCATGTGATGGAATCACAACCTCTGTCCCCCACACCAGCAGAAGACATTAGTTAAAGCTACAAAAGAGATCCTATGGAGGTAATCTATGCTCAGTCTGTCAATTCAAGGTCAGCAAAGATGAAGTGAAGAAGTTCTTGAGAATGAAGAGTGAGCAGCTGAGGGCTAAACATGATTAAACTTGGATAAAGCAGAAACTACAGTTATCCCTTGAAGAGGAAATATGTTTGAAGAATCAGCCATGAATGATCAGTGTTTGACAACAGACAAGGACAACCAGAGTGATTATTGCCTACAGAAGGGATATCATAACAACCAGTGAAACCTCCATTTTCTATAAAGCTACTGCAGTTTGCTCCAAGGGCTAAATAAAGTATTTCAAGCTATTCCAGATAACTTGGAATTCCTAGATGATTCCATTAGACTTTTCTTAAGGAGGAAATACAATTTTAGGAATGCAATCAGTACAACAGCAATCTGAGCAAATAAATAAATAAATATATATATATATATATATTTACTTATTTCAGTGAACCAGCACAAACACTTTGTTGTATTCACCTATTTTTCCTTGGCTTCGCAGACAAAAGAACAAGAATCAACAACAACAAAAAGCAACTGTAGAAAGCACAGAACTTAACGCACAAAAAGTAATAACTGAAAAGAAAAGTCTGTAAAGAAGCTGATGTTGCCAAAAATTGTAATAGAACTAGTTTCCAATGCTGACTGAACTGGAATACTACTAAGTTGTCTGAACTGACAAGGGACTCATTGCTAGGAATCAGTTATATATAAGGGAAACAGATAATAAAGCTGGAGGAGGTGGAATAGGTATGCTATTCTCTTGATTCAGAAAAAGATTCTACATAGCTCAGTTTTTCATTTATAGATTCCATGTAGGTGAATGCAACACATTAAGATGTAACACTAAGAATGCATCTGTGGCATGCCCCATTCCAGCTTGGTTCGCTGTTCTAATACTGAATTCAGTGGGAGTAGCATTAGGTCCCTGATTGGTGGTCTGAAAAGAACCAAAACCCAAAACACTTGAAACCTGCTCATTGTGTGAATATAAAAAGTTTACATATGATATATGGCTGGTGGAATTTCCCCCCAAGTTATATGTTTTTGTTAAATGCTGAAAGGCACAATTCCGGAACCAATGTCTATAATGCATTTTTATGTGTTGGTGCTACTCAGGCCCATGCCTGCAAAGTTCCAAGTTAGAATCCAAACTTTCCCAAAGCATAAGGGGAACATTGGTTCGGAGTTCTGTAGAAATAGGTACACAAGTTGTGAAGTTTGGATTCGCCAAAGTTCAGTGCACAGGCAGGGGCAGGGTGGTGGTGGGTTTGTGGGGGTGGAGAGTGGAGCGTGTTAGCTTATATCTGGAGACTCTGGCCTTCACTTGTGTGTGTACACATTCTTGCCCTGCAAAAGTATATTCACTTGCAGGGGATGGGGTTTAGATGCACAAAATCTATTTGTCCACTTGGGATATGTGCATGGAGATTCTGTCACCTATCCTCATAGTGGATGGACTATCACCTGCTGGCATAAGTGTTAGTGCTGGAAAAGTGTGCATGCCGGTGCGTGGTACATGGACATTAGTGCTGGGTTGATGTCCTAATAAAAAACAGGCCCCAATATTTAAATTCATATCATTTGTGTGTGTGTGTGTTCTCAGCCTTGATTATCTTCTGGCACACAAATATGATAAAGTGGATTTCATGTCATCACTACACAAAAGGTGCATGCCAAGTTTTCTGATGTTTGATTAATGGCCTGGCTTTATCCAGAGGAGTTGGTAATTTTCAAAGGGCTTCATGAATAAGTGGAAAGACAGCAAATGTATAAGATTGTTTCCATAGAAATAGATTCACTATCGTGCCAACTCTTGAAAATATGTGCCAGCAATTAAGATCGTTTTTGGTTCTATTTGTTCATTTATTTTAAATTGTATTATTGGGGATTTTTAGCAGCAATACTCATGCTAGCTCTCCTTTTCTCTAAAATGACTTCCAGTTTCTTCAGAATGATGTATGACTGCCCAATGTACCCTTTAAAAGCATCAAGGGAATGAGAAAATCTGGTGGAAAACAAAGCCATCTTGATGCACTTCAGCATTTATGTAGCCCTGAGGAATACATTCTATCTCTGTAGCCAGCAATAACAGAAGGTAAGAGTAGGTGAGAAATTCAGTAAGACATGCTGACATGATGATATATGCTTCTAGAAAAACCTCACACCAGAATTTAGTCCAAAAATATAACAAAAATGGAAAAATGTTCATTTGTATCTGATAACAAAAAGTGGGGAATACACAATGGAAGAAGCTGAATTATAGGTACTAATTTTGGGGATATTGTGCACCATATAGGCTGCACTTCTTGTGCCATAGACATCCAATGCTTGTTTTAACTAACTCTCTTCTCCTTTTTCTTATTGTGACGATAAGTAGGCAAAATCTATCAGATGTTTAGTTGACCAAGTCCATCCCAACATTCTGTACAGAAAACTGCAGTAGGCTTCTATTCTAAATATCGTAAGTGCCCAAGTGTATAATGTCCTGCCATATCTTTTCTTTGACTTTAGACCAGTTGTCTTTGTTTGTCTAACTATCTTTTTTGGTGATGAAAATTGAAAAGGCAAATGTGATTTACCAATTCTGATCTGGGTGAGATTTCAAGATATTCAGACAATTCATGCATTCCCTAAAAGACAAGCACTTACCTACTTACCTGACTGGCCCTTATCACCTTTCAAGTTTGAGTGTGACTATGTTTTAGATGTTTTATTTATGTTATCAAGTCTAGTTTGTTATATTTGTTATTGCTTGCTGTGCTGAAAAGATTGCTATTTCTGATTCTGCTGTCCCTTTTGGGCCTGTAGGAAAATTAAATATGGCTTCCCAGAAGTTGAACAAAAGTAGTAAGGGACAGATTTCTACTGGCAGTTACCTTGGTATAAATTTAGAGTGACGTCCATTACTTTGCTGGTTTATATACAAACTGAATTTGATACTGCATGTTTAAATATTAACGAAGAAGAATACTAATATAATTCAATTTCTGTTAGATTTGCCAATTTGTAATGGGGCTCAAGCTTTACCCATGGTGTGGTTGAGAAAATGCTGCTTTGTATATTCCACAGCTATATGATTCTATGATAATATACAGACATTTCTGAACAAAAAAATGTGTTTTTTCAAAGAAAAAGGACAGAGTATTTTCACAAAGCAAGTGATCCTTCTTTGCAAGTGAGTGGGTACTAAAGACTTTAAGCACTGGAATAAATTGCCTAGGGAGGTTGTGGAATCTCCATCATTGGAGATTTTTAAGAGCAAGTTAGACAAACACCTGTCAGGAATGGTCTAGATCAGGGGTCGGCAACGTTTGGCACGTGGCTCGCCAGGGTAAGCACCCTAGCGGGCCGGGCCAGTTTATTTACCTGCCGACTCGGCAGGTTCAGCCGATCGTGGCCCCCACTCGCCGCAGTTCGCCGTCCTGGGCCAATGGGGGTGGCGGGAAGCGGCGCGGGACGAGGGATGTGCTGGCTGCGGCTTCCCGCCGCCCCCCTTTGCCCGGGACGGCGAACCGCAGCCAGTGGGGGCCACGATCGGCCGAACCTGCCGCGTCAGCAGGTAAATAAACTGGCCCGGCCTGCTAGGGTGCTTACCCTGGCGAGCCGCGTGCTGAACGTTGCCAACCCCTGGTCTAGATAATTAGTCCTGCCACGAGTGCAGGAGACTGGATTAGATGACCTCTGGAGGTCCCTTCCAGTTCTATGATTCTAGCATCCTTCTAGCAGTTACAAAGTTTGAGAGTGTCTCTCTTGTTAGCTTAAGTACACTGTGCAGTAATGAATAGAGATAGGCTATCTCCGTCGTGATGCCTACAAGAAATTAACAAAGCACTGACAGCTGAGTTGAAGGGGGTGGATGGCAATATTTGACACTAAGTTTATTTCTCTCTCTCTCGATATATATATATATAATTGCAAGCATATATTAGTATGCTACATACAAATGTACTATGTTAACAGAACATAGCAAAATCAGGCACTCAGATGATAGGAAATGAATGAATTAAGACTGCCTGTTCAACTTTAATTTGTCACCTTTCTGCATGTGCCTTATGAAACAAGGTGAAATCCTGGTCCTATTTGAGTCAATTGCACAACTCCCATTGACTTCAATGGGGTTAGGATTTCACACAGTCTTTAATTACAGGACCTCATATTATTTATTTCACATGAACCCGGCCTCATTCAGTGCACAGGATATATCGTCCTCACTGAATGGGTGACTATTCAATTCTATTTTTTTATCCTCATCATTAAATGTCCAGCCTTGTTTACTGCACATTAAACCCAGCACTGAATACAAAATTATTAATTTCCCCATGGGCTTTTCTATTCTGGTCTGAACATATACCTGATTGCTTCACTAACATTAATGAATTTATGCTCACAACACCCCTGTGAGGTGAGGGGATGTTATTATCCATGTTTTATACATGAACAACTGAGGCACCAAGACATTAAGGCCAAAGCTGTCAAAAGTGCCCGCTATTTTTAGGTACGCAACTCAAGGGTACATCTTCACTACCTGCCGTATTGGCGGGTAGCGATCGATTTATCGGGGATCAATATATTGCGTCTCGTTAAGACGCGATATATCGATCCCCGAACGCGCTCCCTGTCGACTCCGGAACTCCACCGGAGCGAGCGGCGGTAGCGGAGTCGACGAGGGAGCCGCAGCCGTCGATCCCGCGCCGTGTGGACCCCAGGTAAGTCGATCTAAGATACTTCGACTTCAGCTACGTTATTCACGTAGCTGAAGTTGCGTATCTTAGGCCTGGTCTACACTAACCCCCCAATTCGAATAACGTAGCTGAAGTTGACATACCTTAGTTCGAACTTACCGCGGTTCAGATGCGGTCCACACGCGGCAGGCAGGCTCCCCCGTCGACTCCGCGGTACTCCTCTCGCTGAGCTGGAGTACCGCAGTCGACGGCGAGCACTTCCGGGATCGATTTATCGCATCCAGACCAGACGCGATAAATCGAACCTGGAAGTTCGATTGCCAGCCGTCGAACTACCACGTAAGTATAGACATACCCTTAGATCGATCCCTCCCCCAGTGTAGACCAGCCCCAAGACACCTAGGGCCTGAGTTTTCAGCGTATGTAGTATTTTTCTAGCACTTTATATCTTCAAAGCACAGTTACAATTGCAAGATCAACCTCAATCCTGCCATTTTCTAACTTTTGAGTGCTTGACTTTGCAACTTTAATGTTATTCTGAACATTTTTAATGCAATTTGTTTGATTTTTTT
>NW_020698262.1:7897082-7984445 GCF_002925995.2 Terrapene triunguis | reverse complement strand
CTATGCACTGAGCATGCTCCATCCCCATACATCTCCTATGCTCAGTGCATATGGAATCTTTAGAGACTAATGCTGCCACACCTCTACTGACCATGTGCAAAATGCAATTTTCAGAGCCTTATAATTTGCCCAAATTTGGGCAGATTTTAACAGGGACACTGCATATGTCACATTTGTTACAGAAAACCTATTTTAGGAATGTTTTAAAGGGGTGTAAATATTGAATTGAATTTCTTTCTATATCCATTCCCCCATAAAGTCAAACACCATAGGTACCAGAGACCAACTCCAACTTTACATGGCTCAGAGGAAGCTATGGAAAATTGTTAAAAGAACTTAAGATGTAACACAGATCCTTCCAGCGCCAGAAGCAAGTGCTGCGTGTTCCATTGTGAAGCTGAAAGCCTCCTGTTCCGATAGTATAAAGTTCCTGTTTATAGCCCTGCAGAGTCATGAGGTAAGAAACTTTAAATCTGCAACATTTTATGTATTAAAAAAAATCTATCACTAGCTCAGGACTGAATATCACCCAACCTGGGGTTTACACAGATAGAGTTATGTAGGGAATTTCATGTTTGCCAGGGAAAGGATGAAGCATTTATCTGGTGAGTTGATTGAAAAAAATTGAATTTTTGAAATGGCCCCAGTGTTTAATAGGCCCTGAACACACAGATTACAGGCCAGATGTGCATAATAGACACCATTATCATACGACTCTGCAAACAATGTACCACATGGATATTAATTACCTACCTGTTTGTGGAGTATGTCTCTGTGTGCATGTGTACACAGCACAAATTGGTCATAAACCCACAGAAAGTTTGATTCATGGGTGACTTCTGTTTGAGCCAAGTGTGGAAGTGCAGACTTGCCACTGCTTAACAAAGTGCATAATTTCACTTACACACAAAAACTATTTTACAGAAACTGGGCTCCTTATTACTCAGCTAATAGAAAAATTCCAATTCAACTCTGCAAGATTATTTCTATTATAGTAACTTCACAGAGCTCTGTTTAGTGAAAAATGAGTGCTAAAACCTTCTAATAATTTCCTAGCTGAACTTAAATTCCATTCTAAGAATAGCCACATGTGATTTTGAAAGAAGATGGGATGCTTAATTCCTAGAAATGCACAGATCAGGGTGATTCATGGCTGAGCAGCACCTGGAACACTAGCAGCTACAGTACTATGTGCAGTATTGTGGAAGACCTGAGTATGGGAATGGCTCCTTTCTAGACACCTGAGACCCGGCCTCATGGGAATTTTGCCAGTGATTTCAAAGTGGCCAAAATTTCAACCCTGACCTCATGGATACTAGACGTGAGCGAACCCACACTTACATGAAGTATATTGACACCATCTGAATCTCTTGGATCTTCAAACCAGGCCAAAGGGATCTGCAAGAATTCCAACATGCCCTTTGTGCACCCAGAACATGAATACCAGGAAAATAGCTACTCTTCTGTTATACAAATTCTGGTTCTGGATCTGGTCGAAAGAAGGAAGTTTAGAGGTACACAACAATGACAAAGGGCTTATTGCATTTTTCTCTGGCCAGTGTTGGAGACAGTATTCGGCACGAGACAGACCATTGGTCTCATTCGGTATGGATGTCCTACAGCAAGCTCTTGTTCAGGTTTTTGTTTTTACTATTACAGCCTGGCCTTTGCTTATAGAATAACAGTGGTCTCATGAGTCATCTTCTATACTTATTATCAAACAAACACCTTTCCTTAAGAGCACAGTGGAAGTGTTTTAGAACTTTTCAAATATAATTTGGCTGTCTGGATCTCCAGAATTCCATGAAACATGAACTATTAACTGCATTTTTTATCACCAGCTTCATAGTGACCCAACCACCTCACACAACGTCCCTACATTTAATATCCAAATATATAATAACCAAGATGCTTCTCACTTCTTACAAGGGGTCGGTGTCTTCTTATTCTGTAACCGGCATAAAATAATGACAAAGTGAGTTATTATCAGGATCTATCTTGCACTATAGGCATAACTTGTGACTTATATACCCCATTGTTTTATTTCTCTAGAAGAACTGCAATATTGTTTAGTCAGTGACATGAAAAATGTGCCCTATAATTTTACGGTTCAGAGCAATTCATTCTCTGCCCTGATACGGTTGAAAACATTATGTGAAATAATGCTGTTTTGCAGGGAGGAAAAAGAGGGTCTAATTAGACTCCCCTTAAAATGTTACATTCATCCTTGTTAATCAAGAATTTGGAGCTCTTAGGGAAATATCAGGGGAGGTTTATATTGGTTTTGATGGCCTTTCTGATTACATGAAAACAAACACATTCTCAAGTCTATCATCATGTGTATCTTCAACAACACATTAAATATGGTTTATAGACAGGGTCGGGCAGGTTGCACATTTTAGGAATGTAACTGTTCTGCCAGGTGTTATTGGCAGCAACAAGGGCTGAGTTCAAATAAGCTAAGGGTCTCTTTTAAACCTAAGAAAAGATCAGCAGCTTGAACTCCCCCCACCCACAGAATTTCTGGGATTACTGAACACTTTATGTGGGCGGGCTTAATAGGCAATATTTCCCCACTCACCAGCACTAAGTCTGCATAGGAAACAAAGACAACTTTAGTAGAGGGGAAAGGAAAACAGCATCAACCTGGGAAAACGCAGCAATGCTATATCTAAATGAATGCTAAGTAAAACACTCCTCCATTGTGACTTTGGCAATTGTCCGTTAGCTTGGTTCCTTGCCTACCAGTGTGAACGTCCAATAGGCAAATGTCTATTACCACATCACTTCTCCCTGCCCCATCTGCTAAACCCCACTCACAGTTTGGTGTCAGTGGATAGCACAGTCCCAGGGTCCTGAGGTGTGCTCAGGCAGGCCTGTCTCCAGTCCCTGGGGAAGTGCTGTCTGGTCCTGTCCTGAGGCTCTACCACCTAATCTAGCTATCATGATGTCAGCTTTATTTAGTAGCTGGTTACAAGGGTCCTCCCTAGAGCGCTACTATCCTCTGAGGCTTTAGTGAAGAACTCTTCCTGCATTGCATCCCATCATGGAGCTGCCTCTGCATCACCTCCCATTGCACAGTCTACATCACGTCTAACAGTGAAGTCCCTTCAACAGCATAGGATCCTCTGGAGATAAGAAACAATAGCATATAGCACTCTTGAACAGAGTTCTTGCCATTACGGGTATACTCCTTGCCATGAGATAGGAATCTTTCCCCCTTTTCTCAGTTCAGTTCTATTATTCAACTAATTCTGAGCTATTGTACCATGATGGTGACTCTAGAAGAATTCTGGGTTAGAAAGTTGATGCAAATGAAGCTCTCTGTAGCTGTATATCTCCCTGCTCACTCACAGATGGGAACAGATCACTCCTTCCCCTCTGGAGCTTGTTCGTCCACCTAGAGTTCTGGGTATATATCTTATGCAGATGAAGCAGCTCTGTGGCCGTTCTTCACACTGTTTCACCAACAGATGGAAGCAGAGAACTCCCTCTACAGCGTCTAGCCACAGGGCTTACAGGAAAGGAGACCATGAGCCAGATCTGGTTCATTAAGCCAGCTTTGTGCTGCTATCCTGCTGGAAAACTGCCCTAAACCCAGTTTAACTACCACCAGAGGATTCCCCTCCAGCATTGGGTGATCCTTGGCTGACAAAGAGACACCGTGGTAGTTTCTGCACCATAACTGTGCTCATTGCAGCAAATGCATGGGGTGTGGCCAAGGTAAAAAGGGCATAACTGGGGAATCCTTGTGCCCATAAAGGCCTGGTGCCATATCAGCTCCTCCTCTGCTGCTGCTGCTGTTTGGAGCCCGGATAAGACTGAAGACTGCTCTAATCAGCACACAGTGCAGATCCCAGGATTAGGATTATCAAAGGTGCACCCCCACCGCACCCTGACATGTGCTGAGCACTGGTCCGTGGGATCCCAGGATCTGGCCCGCACTGCATTTTGGCCGGGGGCAATTTTTTCACTCATCTTTCTAATTCTTAGAGCAGCTGCTGTTCTCAATTCGTTCCATGCTACACATGAGGTAATTTCAGAACTTCAAACCAGCTGTTTTTAAAGATACCCACCTGGCCTCTCTGTTTATATCTGAGTCAGATCACCTCCTTCCATGGAGGAGAAACCAGCAAGGGTGGACCGGAGGGGCAGGATATCTTAGAGAGGAGATGTGAAGTCTCTTGCCAAATATTTCCACAAGGGACTTGAGGACCTGTGGAATTCAGACAATGTGAAGGTTCCCAGCCTATGAAAGAACTTTCCAGATCAATGAATCCTGCCTCTGCTGCTGTTCCTCACCACTGCCAATGTGGCTCCATCCACAGCCATGGCACCATAGGCTGGTTCCCCTCATGATTTGTCAGAAGCATCCATGGAGGAGACCCAAAGCAGCTCTGGCTCTGCTTCATTAGAATCTGTGCAGCAAGTGGCAGAAAGAAGCCTATCCCATGTTCATCATTTTTCCTTTATCCCTGGCTTAAAAGCCTACAGAACATCCATGAAGGAGTACCCAACAATGCTTCAGGGAGTGAGGAAGCACGGCCTCATTTTCAGGGCATGACCGTACATCAATAAACACAAGGCAATCTTCGTTTCCACAACAAATTCTTCATTCCCTTCTTGCAATGATTTAACCTACATAGTCTGGCTTCTTATTTGTCTGATCAATTAAGACCGCTTGGCTTAATCCTTTATACTCATGCAGGAAAGAGACTCTCCTTTCCTCAGGGAACTTGCCTCATGCACTTGGGGTGAGATTCTTCTTTCCGGTGGAACTTATCTCTTTGTCCAGCTCTAAGGTTGAGGAGAATGTTTGGTGGTTGTGGTGGTGTGTGAGGTGCGGATGAGATGTCAGGGTTCCTCATCTGTGTGGTCATGTTCAGCCTCCTTTCATAGCTTTGGTAGGACTTGGTTTCCAGATCTGGCAGATTTTTAAATTCTCTCCAGCCTAAGGATTTTACTCCAGCCATTGATTCTCTTCAGTCTCATTTCACTAGTTTGTTCCCACCAGAGAGATTCTCTTGCCAGCTGCTTCCTCACAGTTAATTCAAAGTGTGTGATCTCTCCAGGCAGTGCCAGCCAAATGCCCTTTAGCTGCAAATAATTCTCAGAACAGGAGAAACACTGATAGATATTGGACCCAATTTTCTTCTCACCCCTCGTAACCCCACTTGAGTTATACATGTAAAAGTGGTGTGTGAAGAGAATCAAGCATACCCATCCCTTTCTAGAAGCCCCTCCAATCTCAATATCTTCACTCCTTTTCTCATTTTACTGTTAGTCTAAACAGTTTGTTACACAGGGGGAGAATTGTATATTTATTTCACCACTTAATAAATGAAAGACACACGTCAGTTTATTCAGATTACCAAGGAGCAATGTATGTGAATCTTTCATTCAAAGTTTCTTCTCTCTGAATATTAGTATTACAACTACACCACAATACAGCTCACACACCAATATACTTATACTGCTACTATAACCACATACAAAAAAGGGTTTTCAGTGAAAAAGCTGTTCTGCAGGGTGGTCTGTAAGAATTCCCTCTAGAGCATGAAGGAATGGGCAGGACTGTTTCTTTCAGAATGAGGTGATTCAAGCCTCTTCCACTCCCCTGTCTCTGGATTCCACTGCTACAATTAGCTTCTCTGGAGGCAATGCTTTGTGTTTCAAAGATTTTGGCAGGAAGGGGAGGATAGGAATGACTTGTACCTTAGGCCAAGTTCTCATGATTTCCCTCTCCATCTCCATTATTTTTAAAGCAGTTTGTACTCCCCAATATACATCATCTTCAGATTTAGAGATGCGCTCCAAATTCCCAGGGCGTGGATTTTGGACAGGCCATAAATACAGCTGCAGCGCTAACTCAAGATGCTCTTGGGTGTAACTTAAAATGCAAAACCCTGGTGCTGCATACCGAGAGTATGGCTCAGCCATTATTTTTTAAAAATAAGATCTATTTTTCTATCTGTATAAGGAAAACAATCTCCTGATGTTAGGGGTCCAAAGACAACCCTTTCTGACTCGGGAAGACATATTTAACAAGGACTGCGTGTATTACTTCATAAGGATGCACTCTTACTTTGAGACTTGCTGTCCCTCTCTCATTATAGAGTACTTCCTTAAAACGATTGCAGTGCAACCTAAAGCAAGTTTATTGACCCATGCCTACAATAAAAGTGTGTCTTAAAAAAGACTCAGAGTATGCAAAATTAATCCCTTAACAGTTGGCGAGGAATGTTGTTTGAAGTCTCATCATTCTTGGACAGAGGGTGCTCAGATTTGCTTGAAAAAACCCACCTTGCAGCAGAGAATGAAATACATTTCTTGAATTAGTTTAATGATGCATAACTTCTGATTTCACTACATATAAAACTAGGAACTGGCAGCACAAATGGGAATAACAGACGTAAACCATTTCTTACTTTATTCCACTGAAATCTGCTTAGTTTCTCCAATGTTTGGAAGTCAGGATGAACTCACCGAGCTTGCAAATTTCACATTTAATGTAGTCTCAACACTACCTTACAGGTCGTTAGGAAACTGCTCCATCTTTTCAAAGATGAAACATGGCAGTTTTCACTTACACCAGCAGAAATCTGCAGGATCTCCACTGACTTCAGTGGACTGCACTAAGCACTGACTCTAGGTTCCTGAAGATGGACCAGAGCAAAATCTGGCTCACTTGTAAAAGTAACCACTAGTGGACTTAGTAGACACTTTGCTGCCCGCTTGCACTTTGAGCAAAGATATTAAAAAATAAGTATAATTCTTTAACTCATGCCCTAAGAGACTCAGGGCTTGTCAACACTTACAACACTGCAGCGGTACACCCCTGAGTGACATGGTTATACCAACATAAGTTTG
Source organism: Terrapene triunguis (assembly GCF_002925995.2). Classification (NCBI taxonomy): domain Eukaryota; kingdom Metazoa; phylum Chordata; order Testudines; family Emydidae; genus Terrapene; species Terrapene triunguis. The sequence goes on along the minus strand of NW_020698262.1, from coordinate 7,977,575 downwards.
TAGTGTAGACCAGGGCTCAGCATTATTACTTTCACAGTCTGTTATTCAGGAAAGCAGCCTCATTAGAATGTGTCAGTGTTTTGCGCTAAGACTCAAGTCCAATATAAGAAGTAAAACAAAGTCTGTTTTACATTTCAACATAGACAGCTGTTATTTGGACATCATGCTATGAAGAGCAAGAACTGATTACGATCTCAATGTCACTAGGATAAATCAGGAGCCGTACCACCAAAGTCACTGGAGATATTCTGGTTTCATATTGGTGTATTTCCACTGACTTCAAACGCATTGTAAGTGAGATCAGAATCAGACCTTATGATTGTTAATGTGTCATATTTACTATAAAATAACCACATTGGCTTTCAATGTAATGCAGCTGAGACCTCATCAGTATTATTATTTATTAATTCATTTGTATTACTGTACTTAGGAGCCCAAGTTATGAATCAGTACCGCACTGCGCTAGGTGCTGTACAAACTACGACAGTGGCCTTCAGCTATCTATTCAGACATCCTTGATATTACATGGCATCAACTGGGATTGACTACAGATGAGTTGCCAAAATTATTGCATATAATTTTGATAACGTTTCCATTCCTATGAGCCTCATTCTAGCATGGGTTCTATTTCTAAGCACTCCAGCTTCAAATACATCTTGTCAGATATGAATTAAGGCCATTTTAATTTTGTTATTTAATTAATTATACATGCTGTATTCCATAAACTATTTTTTTTCTGGAGATGTTTCCACAGCAACCAGTCACATCACTTACCAAGAATGAAAGTTGCAATAATAACTTACATAAATAATTAAAAATCCTAGAGCAGAGTAGGTAATAAAAATATATTGCCATGATAAAACATGAAACCAGAGAGCATTGCTTTAATTAAAAATTATAAGCACACCGCAGTAAACAACTTAGTTACACTTAGTTTGAAGTCTAACTATTGTGTATCCTGTACTTGTTGAATCCAAAGAGCAAAGAAATGACAAAACTGATCTCTCCATGCAGACAAATTATTGAGGCCGGTAACTATGTTTAATTAAGATCTATTGTTAATAATGGATTTCAGAAACCAAGGCTCTTCTTTTAATTTCCCAAGGTAGAAAATGTTATTAAATTTGGCCTTTAACTTCTCATTGACACATACCCTTGAAACTTCTGATTAAAATTTCAGAGGTGGGAAAGAGGCACCCAAAATTAAACTCTTAAATCTGGCACAAAAATAACAGTGATCCCTGATTAAGAAATCAAATTTGAGAAACTTCATTATCAGTCTATTAATAAGTTGTTGGATTATAATTAATAAGGGGGCTTCTGGATTTATTATTATTTATTATTATTATTATTATTATAAAAAGTTGGAAGCTGTAGAAGGAACTGAATACTTCCGTAAAAAATATAGGTTAATATAGATTAATCAGTCTTAAAATTGCAATTGCACATTAACTGGTTCCATTGCTTTCTCCCTGTGGACACAGAGGGACAAAATTTTGCTCTCAGTTACATTAGTGTAAATTGGGAGAAACTCTTTTGGTTTTGTTTACAGGTTCTTGTTTTGAAGGCTTGATTCAAATTCCACTGTACTCAAGGAGAGCCTTTCCATTGACTACAGATCAGGACAGGATTATCCAAGGCCTGGCTTGAAATTAAAATTACTCTAGATTTAAACAGATGTAACTAAAGGCACAATTGGACTTGGCTCTTGCAGTGTATGGTTGTGCGTTTTAGTTCCCAGTATGATGTTTATAACTCTAATAACATCCCTTGAATGTTAATGCAGGTGCACTGCTAACCATATGCAGACCCATATCTAGATCTACAGGTTCATGGGTTTTGATTCTTGCAAATACTTGGAGTCTTTGAATACTTCAAGTTGAAGAACTAGAAGGGAAATTGTCTCAAAAATACAGATGCCTATAGGATCTTTATAAGGCAAGCTATGTTTTCCAAAGAGACAAGTCATTTAAATCAGATTCAGCTATTTGGTGCTCAAAGAATAGATTCAGTTTGATTTGGAACCATGGTACAGAAATGTTTCTTTATGTTATATTCATGGTTTTTAAAGTGTAGTTGTTGCACTGAACACAGTAGATTAACCTATGTTGGTGGTAATTACTAATAGCTACCAGCACCTCCTAGTTGTAGGTACAGCAAATTGAAAATACCTTTTTGGCACTGAATGGTCTCATACATTAGCTGCAATATGCTGAAAACAAAGGTGGGTGACGTGAACAAAACCCCTCAGACCTCTATCTGTACAGACATACATTTTGCAACTGACATATGTATTTTGTTGGGAATAATGGATGCATAGATCAGGGACCTGGGCATGCGGTTCACACAGACGCATGGATCAGGGATGTGAGCATGCACACACAAACCATGACTTGCACTTGCCCATTAAGGCTTAGTGAATGTGCACTTTGTATTATGCCTGCTTGAAAATTTGAACTTACTATACCAATACATCCACTGGTGAGAACTACAGAGCATTTTTCCACAATATATGCAATTTTACCCTAGCTAAATTGCAAATGCTTTTCCCTTTCATATAAATGTCTAATCCTTTATTGACTCTTCATAAGCTATTTGCTTCAATAATACCCAGCAGCAGTGAGTTCCACTGCTTAATTACATTGCATTGCATGAAAAATCCTTCCTTTTCTCTATTATTTATTTTGTTCAGTGTTTTCTATATCTTGTATCAAAGAGTAGATATATACAGCCTGATTAGTCTATTCTGAGTCACACACTATTTTCCATACTTCTATTATATTCCCATTTGTTTTTCTCCTTATAAAATTAATAGTCCTTGTCTTGTAAAATACTTCCTTGTATATGATCACTATCCACTCTCAGCCCTCTACAACTCATTGTTTCGCTTTTTCTGGCTGTTCAGCATGAGAGAAGAAAACCTCTCTTTTGGGTAAACGAAAATTCCAATTTTTGGCAGTGCAGATATTGTCCACATTAGGTTGTGAGCTCTGGGAACCTTTCATTTAGTTTATGAGCTATTATTATTCAGAATTTCAGGAGTCTTTTGCAGCAGGTTGTGACTAGTGGTAGATTGCAAAAGGATTTGTGCTGTTTGACTGGCTACATATGCTATTTGAAAAGCAAACTAGAGTTCCCAGCGCTCCACTAATACCACCTATAATTTGCATTCCCAACATAATCATTAAAAAAATGGGCAAAATCAGCAAGTCTGGTTGAGAAGTACAGATAGCAGATTCAGGATTATAAGAAAAACCTACTGCATGATTTTCTTAACCCATTTCACGTATACTCCCTATTCTCTTGGGGCTGCTCTCTTAGCAGAACAAGATCAAACATTGCAAATAATTAATGAGCCTTTTCTTATCAAATAGCTCCCATGAAAATACTTAAAACTATCAATAAATTTAGCCCTGTATATGCTAAACTCAATACCGACACCAAAGGGAATATGGGACTTTTTTTCTACATGCGTCAGGCTTTGAATAATGCACCTGAGGGTCATATTGCTGTATCTGACGTGATAGAAATTCCACAGCTCTTTTCCATCCATCAACAGAAAGCTATGACAATAGTGAATGAAATAAGAATTCCCCAGAGCAAAGACTAAAATGAAACGAATGGCTAAAAATGCATTCAATAAATAAATACGTTTAAAAAACGGGGGAAATGACATCAGTTAAGATCCATCCTTCAGATAAACTGATTTTTAAGTGACAAAGTGTACAGGTACTCTTGATACAGAAAAACAAAATATTCATAGTCTATTAACTAGATGTTTTTGAGATGATGCAGGGAATTGAAATCTTTAATTATATGCAGTACCTTTTCCCCCTACATTAAATGTTGAGTACTCTTACCTGTTAAAATTCATCTTCACATCATTTTAATCCCCGCCCTAGTCCAGTCCTTCACAACACTATGCTGATACATGCTTATTTACATTGAATTTCATTAATGATCCATAGACTAATCTTCCGTAAGAAGTGGCCAGTCACTTCTAAACAATCCTTGTGATGATGGACAAATCCACACATCTGAGATGGATTGGCATTCTGGTCTCTACAGGTAGAGCCTTAGTGCCTGCCCTGCAATCACTGGGCACTCAAAGATTCAATTGACTTTGCCTGGAGTGTAGGGTAAACAAGGAATACAGGAGCAGGCCAACACCGCTTGAGCTACATAGCTTATCCATGGCCTTGTTGCTCCCTCTCATGGAAAAAAGGAAATACAGAAGGGTAAAAAATGACTTCTAAATCGCCATGAAGTTTATCATAAAGTCAAAACATCATTCTTCCTTCATGAAAATGGTGTTTGCAACCTCATGCAGTAAGGACTTGGGAGAAGGGGTCACAGACTGCACTGCCCAGGAGAATCCATAGGGAAATCAGAACACAATGTTTCTTAATCCCTCTTACATTATTCTATGGCACCTTTCTACCATTCATCTTCAATTCCCTGCAACAAGGCTCCATTTCTAACTGGAAACTCTCCTGGGAAGCATATTACAAAGAGTGGCTGCTCACTGACTTTTCTCCTTACATGCCCCCTCTCAATCTTTAATGACCGACAAGGCAGCTGATCTGTAGAGGGACTCCTCAGGCTACAGCCTCTGGTCCTCCCTTCTGCATTCTACATCCTCGCTCCACCCAGTTTTGCTTCCCTCGTCCAGCTCAAGTGTCTAAGCATCTGATTGAAAAGCCTCCTCTGATATGCAGGAAGGTAGAGTTAACATCATTTCAAAGAAAATGCTATTTTGAGACTAACACCATTGTATGACTTGTGTGTTCTTTCTAAATTTTCATCCAGTTCACCGGAGACTCCAGGAACCATTTTTAACTGTAAAAATAATCTGCTTTTTTTGGACTGGAAAAATTATTTTCCTCTTTCCACAGGAGCCTTCCCAGAACACTGGTAGATCATCATCATAAGCTGCCTAATATAGCCTGTGGTCTCAAGAGATTCACCCCAGGAACATAGCAATCATATGCCATAAAATAGCTTTAAAATTGATTCTCCATTTTTAAATATGAAAAGATGGCAGCACTTAATAATTGCCAACCCTGTTCCTCAGAGACAGTGTATATGGATGAATTATATTCCTATAGTACAGAAGACATCATCACATGGCTGATGAGAGGAAGACAGCTAAGGGAGCTAGCCAGCTGCTGAATATCTCTGGGGTTTTCTGCCTTCCTGCTATTGATTAACTTTGGCGGGCAAAAAATTAGCACTTCTCTGTGCTAGGATCTTGTCATCCAGGTTAGTAGGACTCTGGGTTAATTTACTGGTTTGCTGTGTGGTATGGTGTGGTTGAAATCTAGGCTCAGTTGCTGACTGTCTGGGCTAGATCGTCCTGCAGTTAGGTGGGTTAACACCTGAATTCAAGTGGGGCTCTTTGAAGTGAGGGCAGTGTAATTTTTTTTAACTAGGCCAGCAATTATAGGTGGCTGAGTGAGAGAGGGTGAGTCACCCATTCCAGAATGCTGTGCTGGCAACAAGAGAGGAGTAGACCCCAATGGCTGAGGAAAAGAAGTCACCTGCCCCTCCCCCAAGGCTGGGGGGCTCATGGCCACCACCCCCGAGAGGAGAAGACATAAGATAGTGGTGGTCAGGGACTCCCTTCTGAGGAGGACAGAAGCATCCATCTGTTAACGTGACACAGGAGGCGTACTGCCTGCCTGGAACCTGCACCTGAGATGTTACAGAAAGCTTGCCAAGGCTCATCCGTCCTTCTGACCACTATCCCATGCTGCTCATCCACTTGGGCACTAATGATACTGCCAGGTCTGACCCATAGCACATGATCACTGACTACATGGCTCTGAGAGCAAGGCTGAAGGAGGTGGGGGTGCAGATGAGATTCTCTTCCATTCTCCTAGTTGAGGATAAGGGCCTAGGCGGAGACACATGCACCCTGGAGATGAGTGCAAAGCTCTACAGATGGTGTTGACAGGACATCTTTGGCTTCCTTGACCATGGGATGCTATTCCGAAAAGGAGGACTGTTGGGAAGAGATCATGTCCACCTGACCAAGAAGAGGAAGTGTATTTTTGGACACTGACTAGCCAACCTAGAGAAGATGGCTTTAAATTAGGCTCAAAAGGGGGCAAGTGACAAAAGCCCACTGGTAGATATAAAAAGGTGACCTTGATAGAGGACTAGAAGATGTGGGTGGAGGGAATGAAAAATGACAATAGTGTCATAGAAGCAACAAAATGGAAAAGAGTGGGGGAATCTGCTTAACATCTTAAAAGTCTATATGCAACTGCAAGGGGTATGGGGAATAAACAGGAAGAACTGGAAGGCTTAGTACACAAGTTAAATTGTAACTTAATTGGCATCACTGAGATTTGAGGGGGGTAAACCTCATAACTGGAATATTTCTATAGAGCAGTATTGCTTGGTCAGGAAGGACAGGAAGGGGAAAAAAAGAGGAAGTGTTGATTTATACATCAAGAATATATACAGTTGTTCTGAGGTCCAGGAGGAGGTGAAAGGCCGACCAGTTAAATATCTCTGGGTGAAGATTAATGGGGAAACGAAACATGGTAGGGATCTATTTGAGACCATCAAATCAGGAGGAGGAGGTAGATGCGGCATTTCTAGAACAAATAACAAACATTCAAATTTGGTAAGTAATGAGGGGTGGGGGCATTAACTACTCACACATCTGTTGGATAAGTAATACAGCAAAACACAAAATCTTCAGTAAGTTCTTGGAAAGTATTGGGGACAACTTATTGTTTCAGAAGGTGGAGGAAGTAACCAAGGACAGCCTTTTAAGACTTGATTCTGACAAACAGGGATACTGGCTGTGAATCTGATCATGGAAGGCAGTTTAAATGAAAGTGATCATGAAATGATAGATTTCACGATTTTGAGGAAAGGAAGAAGTAAGAACAGCACAATAAGGAAAATGGACTTCAAAAAAGCAGACTTGAACAAACTCAGAGAACATGTAGGTAAGTCCCATATCTAAGGGAGCATATCTAAGAGGAAAAAAGAGTTCAGTTTTGCAAAGAGACAATATTGAAGGCAGAACAGGAAACAATCTGGAAAGGCAGGAAGAATAGGAAGAAATGAATATTGCTCGATCAGGAGCTTTTGAATAACTTGAAAATCAAAAAGAAATCTTACAAAAAGTGGAAATATGGACAATTTACTTTGGATGACTACAAAAGAATAGCACAAGCATGTAGGGAAAAAATCAGAAAGGCCAAGACACAAAATGAGTTACATCTAACAAGGGACATAAAAAGCAATAAGAATTTGTTCTAGAAATACACTAGGAGCAAGAAAAAGACAAAGAAAAGTGTAGGTCCACTACTTAGGGGGAAGAAGAGCTAATAACAAGTAAAGGCTGAGGTGCCTAAGGCCTATTGTGCTTCAGTCTTCATTAAAAAAGTTAATTGTGACCAGATGCTCAACATAATTAATATTAACAACAAGAGGGAAGGAATGCAAGCCAAAATAGGGAAATAGCAGGTTAAAGAGTATTTAGATAAGTCAGATATATTCAAGTCGGCAGGGCCTGACGAAATTCACCCTGGGATGCATTAAGGAACTAATTGAAGCATTCTTGCAACCATTAGAAATTATCTTCAGGAAGCCATGGAGGACAGGTGAGGTCCCAGAGGACTGGAGAAGAGCAAACATAGTACCCATCTTTTAAAAAGGGAACACAGAGGACCCGAGGAATTGTAGATTAGTGTTGATTGGTTCACTGTCAAACTGGGACAGCAAATCTTGTGGGCTCCCTTGGGTGTCTGTCCTGGGTCTGGTACTATTTAATATTTTAATTAATGACTTGGATAATTGAGTGGAGAGTGTGCTTACAAAATTTATGGATGACACCAAGCTGGGAGGAGTTGCAAGCACTTTGGATGATAGGATAAGAATGAAAATGGACCTTGGTAAACTGGACAATTGGTATGAATGAAATTCAGTCAATACAAGTGCAAAGTACTGCATTTAGGAAGGAAAAATCAAATGCACAACTACAAAATGGAGAATAACTGGATAGGTGATATTACTGCTGAAAAGGATCTTGGGGGTTATAGAGAATCACAAATTGAATATGAATCAACAATGTGATGCAGTTGCAAAAAAGGTTAATATAATTCTGGGGTGTATTAACAGGAGTGTTGTATGTAAGACAAGGGAGGTAGTTGTCCCATTCTACTCAGCACTGCTTAGGTCTCACATGGAGTATTGTATCCAATTCTGGGCGCCACACTTTAGGCAAGATGTGGACAAATTGGAGAGAATCCAGAGGAAAGCAACAAAACTGATAAAAAGTTTAGAAAACCTAACCTATGAGAAAAGTTAAAGGCTGTTATAAAGAGGACGGTGACCAGTTGTTCTCCATGTCCACCAAAGGTAAGACAAGATGTCATGATCTTAATCTGCAGCAAGAGAGATTTAGACTGGATATTGAGAAAAACTTTCTAACTTTAAAGATAGTTAAGTCTTGGGATAGGCTTCCTGGCAGGTTGTGGGATTCCTGTCATTGAAAATTTTCAAGAACAGTTTAGGCAAACACCCGTTGGGGTAGTTTAGGTTTATTTGGTCCTGTGTCAGTGCGGAGGGCTAGACTAGATGACCTCTCAAGTTCCCTTCCAGCCCCCCATTTCTGTGAGTCTATGATCCTTGCATTTCTCTTAGTTGGCCTTTATCCAGAAGTAAGTTTATTATTAGATGCCATTGCTTAGTTGAGGAGCATTTATTATCCCTGTAGCCCTTGAATCTCGGTGGATAATAATTACTTCATTAAAGACGTTAGAAATAAATATAAGCCTGGTTCATCCATCTGAAAAACAGAGAAATTATTCTCATAAACTAGTTTAAAGTTAAAAACAACAACAACAGTTTTCTTGTGATCTCCTGGGCAGGGGTGGGGTGGGGACGGCGGGGAAGGAATTAGAAGCAGGTTACAAATCATTCAAAGAACTCTGTACCGTAACTATTTCACTCCGCCGCTTGTGGCACTGGCTTGTTCTATTGCAGTAACTTATAACATGGAAAACTATTGTCACCTGCCTCACGTAGTTCTTTGTCTTCCTGATAATGAAGCTCTTCATTATGAAAAAGAAAATCCTCACTCCTTATAATCCAGATCCCAAATGAATTTAATTGAATGTGGTACTAACAGCCAAGCTCTGCAGGCACAACAGACATTTGTATTCACTTTTTGGTAGACTTAGAGTAAAGAATATTTCACTTACCCAATAGTCTGGTGTTGCAAGATATCTGGATCTGTGGCGCTTACTGTTAACACAACACTGCCTATGGGAATGTTTTCTTGTTTGGTCACTGTCATTGGGTCTGGGTGGAAAACAGGGCCTTCGTTTACATCCAGAACAGTGATCTGAACTGTTGCTGTAGAACTGCGGCCGTAGGCTATGTCTGGAACCAGCGGGTCTTCATTTTCTACTTTGATCAGCAGTGTGTGGAATGCTGAGATCTCGTAGTCTAAAGGCTGTAAGACATGTCAAGAAATCAGAGTACCAGATGCAAAGAGCACGTATAACATTCACCCAAGCTTGTAAGGACAGAATTAGCCACAAAGGGACAGCGCCTCCATCACCATCATTGGCTACATCCTGCTGGCTGGTCCAAGTTCAGCACCAGACAAGTTGTGTTGTCTCCGTCTCATTCTCTGTGTATATATAGCCACACAACAAAACCACACCACATACTCTAGCATAGTAGCAGAGTTACTAGCTTCCAGTAAGCGGGATCCAGCAGGGTTATTGTAACACAAAAGGAGTGACATGTATTGCCTAAACTGAACTGCTAGCCACCAAAATACTTTCGACTAGCTAATTTCAGTACTTGGTCCTTTTCATGTGTAATGCACCTCACAGTAATAATAAATTATACAAAAGCAAATTGTCCTTACTTTGACAACAGAGAGCATCCCCTCATTCGTCTTTGGATTGGTATGGATTTCAAAACTCTGTCCTGGGTTTCCATTGATAACAGTATACACAGCTCTCCAGGCTCCTGTTGCTGGGTCATCGCGGTCTTCAACCGATAAATTCACCATCACTCCCGTGACTCCTTCCTTTACTGTGGCGTGGAACTAAAACAAGGATTGTTATTAGTATTAGTATTATTAACAATAATAATAGTTACTATTTTCTAGTAATGACCACACACACGTTTTTTTGTTCAAGCCAGCATTAATTATTTACATCAGGAGAAAGATGTAATACTTGAGTGAAACTGAATTTCATAGTCCATAAATAATACATTCCCAGAGCATGAAGAGTAAGGTACTGTATTACTACTGCACTGCCTCTGTTCTTGATAGATTGTAGATAAGTAACAATGTGATAGAAAACGTCCTTTGAAAGCACTTGACTGAGAAGAAAAAAAAATCATCTAGTAACTTCAGTAATTGCCCTACAGATAACACACAGAGGTGCGGAAGTGCACAACTACTGGAAAAAGAAATGTTCAGAACTGAGAAAGCAAAAGGGTGGATGGAACACGATTCATTCTTCTTCTAAGATTCTTGCCTTTTGATTTTTTACAAAGTCCCCCTCTTTTAACTGCTCATTACAGTGTCATAAATAAATAAAATATTTGACTTGTGTCCCTGTCCTGCTTTTTCCTTGATGAGTTTCTCTGGGATAGAATAATTGTGGTTCATTTTACTATGTAGTTCCCATAACTATCATGCATTACATTCTCTTTTCAGAGGGAAGAACTGTCATTATGGGAAGTTTGCAGCTATTTTACAGGTCAATTAACCAAATCTTACCTGGGTAATCGACAACTTGATTATGGTCCAGTCAAACTGTATATGAACGCTATTCTCACTTAGCAGGAGTATATTAGGTAAACATTGCAGATGCTCATGAATTTCAGACACAATAACATTTCTCACTTCTAAAGCACTGGCAGCTGAAGCACTTTATATTAATTAATGTAATGAATACATCTCTCCATGATCTTGTGGTGGGGAAGAATTTTGATATATCCATTTTATGGATGGATAAACTGAGGCTCAGAGAGACTCAAGGCCCAATCTTGAGAAGTACAGATCACCTGCAGTTCAAATTTAGATCATTAGGAGCTGGGAGATCTCAGCATCTCTCAGGATTAGCCCCTCAATGGCCCCATCCTGCAAACTTCACTAATGTTAGTAGCCCCCATTCCCCTAACTGGTTTGCCTGTGGCTGCTTTGTCAGTGGCAATACTGTTTTCTATTCCCAGGGACAAAATTCATCCATTATGCAAATCTAGCAGTGTCAATACTTTTGCCCAAGGAATAGTGATGACAAGTCCTTTGCTCTATCTTATCAACCTCACTCCCCCATAATAACAGAACATTTTGAGAGGTTGCAGGGATTTCCAAATATTACCCAAGACAGAAGATCTAAACTATAATCTTATTACAATATAGACTTTGCAATCTGGCTACTTGTAGGTACAATTTGATCCCCAATACTAAAATATAGGGGAGGCAACTATGTCTTTTTCTGTCTTCAGTGTCTTCTTTTTCATTTTTTTCCAACAGACTTGACTTAGGTTCTCAAGCCCTTTTTGAATTTATCTGGAGAATCTGAGTGCATGCATTAAAATTCATTTATTTCAAGCTCTTCAGCTTCAGACTCGATTTTCTAAGAAGGGCAACATTATTGATTGTCTGTTTCTATCGTCTTCAATACAGTTGGCAAGAAATTTAAAGGTTCTTTTGATTTTGGGAGTTAATACATAGCTTGTTATTGAGCTTCGGTTCAGGCAGATCATTAAGCTCATTTACAGCTTAATTAACCTGAAATAATACTTTAACAATATGTTAACTTGACTTCAAATGGATCAAAAGAAAATACAATATTTTAAGAACCTCAGATATAATGGAGCAATGGTTACCAAGAAGCTGCTCCACTCCACATAGAAAAGTGTTGTAACTTATAAAGCACACTTGTTCGGGTCTCATGTTTTGAAAGAATCCACCATTTCTTGTAGCATTTAGGGCCTGAATCTCAGAGGTGCTAAGCATCTGTAACTTCTGTTAAAATCAGCTTTCCAAGTTCAGTCCCATGACTGATTTGTTGAATTAGCAAATTCAGTAGTGAGCCCTCTCCAGTCTGTTAACAGTTTAAGTTCTGCAGCCCTGCAAAGTTTATCGGATGTTGACCCAGGAACAATGAGAAACATACACTACAGTATGGTTAAATGTGGAGGCCTGAACTCTATTTACAACTATTAACAAACTGGGTAGCCACAACCTCACGCTACCCAGTGGAATTGTTCCAGTATAGACCTCAACTAGTACACCAATGGCCCTGGGACAGCAAACATGAGGGTGAGTGCGAAGGACATGCCCCCTCTACACCCTCAGGCCTACCCAGGGATCCTGACTGGAAGCAAGAGTCCTGCCCAGCCTCCCTCCTCCACACCAGAGATAAGATGAAGCCAGCAATAGGCTATGCAAGACATGGAGGCGTACCCTTTCACCATGCATTGTTGTACTCAGGATCAATGCCCAGGCAGTCCATTGGGTCACAGGGACCGAAAACCAGACCATTTTCTAACCCAATATCACACTGCCTCATGATTTCTTAGAGGTGGGTCTCAACTGGCACCAGTGGCCCGTGTAGACTATAAACCGGAGGGTGGGTGTCAACACCATGGGCCCATTACACACTCAGGTCTGTCAAAACCAGCATCCCAGCCCACTTCCTTCCTTCATGCTGGAGATAGCACAGATAACATGAGGGTGCTCTAAGGTGTGCAAGACACTGGTGCAGACGCCCTCACCATGGATGGCGGTGCCCATGGCCACTGTACTGGGAAGCCAAAAATAGCTACTTGCCTAGGCAGCAAACAGCAGCCACCTTCCTTCCCCTCCAGTTTTCCCCTCCTATTATCATCCACCACTGACCAATGGCAGCAGCAGTGAGCAGGGGAGTCTCCAGTGCCAAGAGGCAGCATACAATAGCTTTTCCCTTCCTTGAGTCCTGCAGTACAGAGGGTGGGGAGAAGGGAAAGGGAAAGAAGCAACCGCCCCATACACATATTGAAGGCAAGGGGGGGGGAGGGGAAGAAGAAGAGGACGCATGTGGCACATGGCCCTAGTTGTTCCTAGTTGAGTTTTCATGCCCCCGCTCCCACTCTCAAGATGCTTCCACTTCTTCCAGCCCCACTGCAGCCACAACTTAGTAGTAAGATGAGCATTTACTATTATTGACATTTTTTACTTAAAAAAAAAAAAAGATCAGCAGATTCCATATTTTAAGCTTTTTCTCAGTCTTGGCTCTGTACAATTACTAGACATGCACTGCAAAGACCAGATGTTCAAAGGTGTTCAGGACCCAACACCTCCCATTTAGACACCTAAATAGGGGGCCAGATTTCAAGAGAGCTCAGCTCCTATTTAAGCCCCTAGGCCATGATCCTGCACCATTAAAATCAATGGGAGCTTTGCCATTGACATCAACAAAGGCAGGGTCAAGGCCCAATGGAGGGATTGGGACTCATGCTCCTAATTCACATAGGTGTTTTTGAAAATGCCACCCCTTGATCAAGTGGACAGATTTTTCATATGCACTCAGTACTCCCCTGCAGCTCCCATCAAGAATACCAAGAGCTGCCGGGTGCTGAGCAATTTGAAAACGTGGTCACGTTTCATTAGGTGCCTAATTCGGAGCTGAGTCCTTTTGAAGATCTAGCCCTTAAGGTAAATACAGAAGACCACCCCCGTTACGATGCTGGAGTCTGATGGAAAAGCTGGCGGAGATTCTTAGGTTTTTCAGCCAGTTCACAGAACACGAAAGTCGGTTTAAGGACATTTGATTTAACAATATCTTAACGGAGAATGGTTCTCTTATGTACTCGGCACTCTTGCCTACTCCTTTTTCAGGCCGAACTCCCAGTGGCTTCAATGACAGTGAATTAGCAATTCAGAAAAGGGCACTTAGACCTGGTGTGGCCAGAAACCTTCAGAGCTTATGATACCAGCCGGTCAAGTAACTGAAACTCCTCTGGGAAAGACAACAATGTAAACCTGATAACTCCAACCTTCAAGTTACATTAACCTAGGTGTCCTGCAGTTTACAAGCACTTCAGATGACCATCAAAGCAAGTGACTATTTGAAGCTGCTTAGAGTTTGGAATGTTAGGGCTTGTCTACATGGGGAAGTTAAGACACAGTAAGCTAGGGTGTGAATTTACAGCACTTTAGCTACTCCAGACTCACTCCCTGTTAGGACACTGACTGTGCACTAAAATGTTCCTCTAGGCAAATTAGTTTAGCACACTTCCAAAGTGCATTAAGCTAATGTGCTCAAAGGTACTCTTAGTGCGCAGTAAGAGTGTTCACATGGGGTGTTAGTGCGGAGTAGCTACATGCACCAGCTAGTGCCCATCAGCTACTGTGGGTTTTTCCCCATGCAGACGAGCTCTTAGGCCTGGTCTACACTGGGGGGGGGGGGGATCGATCTAAGTTACGCAACTTCAGCTACGTGAATAATGTAGCTGAAGTCGACATACTTAGATCTACTTACCACGGTGTCTTCACTACGGTGAATCAACTGCTGCCGCTCCCCCGTCAACTCTGCTTGCGCCTCTCGCCGAGCTGGAGTATAGGAGTCGACAGGAGAGCGCTCGGGGATCGAATTATGGCGTCCAGACTAGACATAATAAATCGATCCCCGCTGGATCGATCGCTGCCCGCTGATCCGGCCAGTAGTGAAGACATACTCTTAGAATAAATCCAGGGGAGATGGATTAGGAAGCAAAGTGATCAAACGTGCATGATAAATGATCACATTGGCTCTGCAAGTTAGTACATGGATAATGTTATCACTCATATGAGAGTGTGAAAGAAAGAGCAGAGAGAGAGAGAGAAATTCTTACTATGGACAAAAAATACAGTATATGTTATATGGAGGACAACCTCTGGTGTCATTCTAGTCTGGAGGGCCCTTTTATACACAGAACAGACTCCCCAGTGACTAGAAAAACATGTTGTAGTAACAATGGCTCCCCCTTAAAAACCAAAAGCAAAAAAAGAAGGGTTAAAAAAAAATGAACTCAGAACTCAAGCTAGTTTTGAAAATGGGGAAACAGAGTGATAAGTTCATCATCTCTCAAAATGCAAGATTTACACTCTTACGACAGGGTGCTGAATAGGGAAAAGCTACTGCCGTGCTCTAACCCTCCCCCCCCACACAGTGGCTAACACATATAATTAGATCGTGAGTTAATTGATTTTACTCATTTTAAATATCCGCACATCCCTAAAGCACCACTATAAATTAAGAACAAAATTGATGAGTTCAGAACTTTAGTTAAACTGCTGCCATCAGCACCCACATTAAAAAAAACATCTATAAATAGAACACCTTGAGACAGATGCTTAGCTGGTGTAAGTTGCCATAGGAAGTCAATGGAGCGATCTAGGCTCATTTATTACAGCTGAGGATTTGGCTCTGTAAGTTTAACTCATTCAAAAGCGTTATATGCCTTATTTCTAGAGATGGGCTCAAACCAAACATTCACATCTAACCCCCTTGGCCTGGAACTGGGAAGGCAGTTCTAAATTATTATAAAGGATAATGAAAGAATACAATTTAAAGTTTTGGTTCCAAAGGGGAAAGGGCCTAATTTTACTGATTCGGTGCAATTCAAGATGGGAAAAATATCAGAGGAACAACAGATCTTAGGGGAGTTTCACCATTTGGAGCTGAAATCTTAAGAGATCCGCTAATGGGACTGCAGCATCAGCAAATTTAAACACTAGCCCTTGATCAAAACTCCACACTCTACCTTAAACGATCTGAAAATTGCCTCCTTGGCCAAAATTGTAACTTAAAGTTTCTGTAATAGGTGAGATTTTATTTATGATGTGTCCATATGGTGCATAATAATAAATGCACTGGGGTACCGTGGGTGACCAGCATCCAGTAATGAGTATGAGCATGAAGATATGCCCTTTGTAAGGCCATTGAGCAAATTCTGCCTTAGGCTGGGACACCAACCCAGCCCAAAGTAAAGAGCTGCAATGAACAGCAAATGCAATGTGAGAAAAACGTGCTTGAATTGATGATCTGTGTATCAAGGCTCATTAGGATTCCACTCACTGTCGGCCCCACTCAAGAACAACCAAATTAAAACTGCAAGTCAGTTTTCATTAATCAGAGCACCATTCCAGTTGAAGGTGTTGTGTGGGTTATCGTCACGGTGTTTGTTTTCCTGTCTAGATCTCATGAATGATGAAAGATGATGAGATATATTAATACACACAGCTCCATAAGAGGACGTAGAGAAAGCTCCCAGAGGGAGATCAATCCGCTATATTCCCCACCTCCACCCTTTAGAACCACCTCACATCTATTCTTTCCCACAATCCCTTGTATTTAAACCACGAGTTCTAGATACGCAGGTTTTTGCAAATTAGGTTTATTAGAGTACCATATTTTATATTTTTTGTATATTTTATCTTTTCGTGTTGCTATTCAGTGATAGCTGTGAGATGTGCATATATAGTATTTATGCATTTGTTTGGTAAGACGCTAGCAGGTTTTCTATGGCATTATGCCTAAAATACTTCCCAGGACACATGGATCTTTGGTGTGATCACACAGGTTTGCAGTGTCAAAGAACCCAGCAGAGAGAATCTCATGAATGTCAATTGCTGACATTTATAGTGGAATTCACTTGGAGAGACAAGCCAGACTTTCTGGCCAATGATAAGCCAAATCACCTGGCATTATGATCCCATCAGACATCCCAAGCTTGCCAGATTAGGGCCTGGATAGAAATGTTCAATTAACATATGGGTGCTTCACAAAGTGATGTCAGTGATCCATTTGATCACTTTTCCTGTTGAGTCCAATAGTGATCAAATGCCCTGGCATGGTGTTAGGGGGCACAGTGTTCAATGTAAAACAGAGGACATGACCCGCTGTGACCATTAAAGATTTACTGAACTTTTCATATGAATAAGGCTGTTGTTAACCTTGTGACCTTGCCAAATTGCATCTTGGAAAATTATATTCTCTCCTCAGAACTCTCTCCTGTGTGTTTTTTTTTTTAATGATATTTACTGTCTTTAAGTGGTGTGTAGCCTTGACTGTGCTCACACAGACAGTTGCTGTTCTTCACCCTAGACGTAGCTGTATTACCATAGTGTATTTAAAGTTCTCCTTGCACAGTTTGTACATTAATATATGAAGCACGTCGGGAACCATTTAGATGAGAGGTGCTATGAAAATGTAAGCTATTATTATAACACGACCAGGATTTGACGACGTAAACTAGATGCAATATCCTGTTAAAGAGCAGAGCGCAAAATGGAAATCACTTGAGTAGCCTTCAGTCATTTTCACTGTTTTACTGTAATAGTTCAGGCTATTGGGTACTTTATTTCTTATAAACTGATGATATTTCTTCTAGCTGCTTCCTTATTTTCTTCTTAATACAGAATATTCTCAAGGGGGATGGAAGTGATCATAGAAAATAACTGAATTGTACATTAGGAAAGATCTTCTTGAAGATATGAAATTGACCATCATCACTTTGAATGCATTTGTACCTTTTTTTTTTTTTTTTGCTATTAAATGGTTACAATTCCTATTGACGGCAGTAGGAATTGCAGTGCAGAATTTGTTCCCCTTTATGGAGAAACTCTGAGGCATTTTAATATTGCTGGTACCGCATATTTGAATGATGATTTAAAAGAAAAAGGAGGCTAAGATTGTGGTCTGCATATTGTAGCAGAGGAAGGTCGATTTAATGGAAGGACTGGAGATTTAGCGGATTAAGAGAGAATGTGTCCTTGGTCGATGATCTCCTCCTGGCTATGGTAAAGGAAATGCATCCATGCTGATTTTATTGATTATGTGGAAAGTGGGCAGTGTGGGCATTTCCTGTGGACTTAGGTGATGTAATGCAATTTTTTGTTGTTGTGAAGATTATGTTTTGGAAGGAGTGCCCAGAGCTTGTGAAGGGAACATCTAATGGCTGTTTTTATATACATACCAATACATATAATGACAAATCAATGAAAGAAAGAACAAACAAAAGAATATTTCTGAATGTGACCAGGGAGCAAACTTTGCCAGCTAAAATTCTAGTGTAATAAAGGTCATGTGTATAACTACTGCCACAGTCAGTAGTTAATGTTCTGTGAACTCATAATTTCTGAATAGATTAAATTGCATCTGTTGCTTTTTAAAAACATAAATCAGCTCACCACCCCTATTTGATTTGAGCTTTGAATGGTAAGTATTGTACTTCTGAATATATTAATAAGTATGTTGCTAGCCTTAAAATTTATTAGGGCTGAGTACAGATTTGAATAGAAAATAAAATGTCAAGAAATGCACTCTTCCAAACATAGGAGATGTAATAATTTCAACATGGCTGATAAAGAACTTCAAGCTGATGATCATTCAGAACTGAAAAGGAAATTATTACTTGATGAAAGGATAATTTGCTGCTATTTTCTTTAACTCTTCACTGTGGAGTCCCAAACACAGTCACATAGTACATGTACTTGCTGCTAACACATTGACAACAAAAATAAAGTACAAGGCATTCTTGGTCTGATTCTCCTATGTGACTCCACTCCTAGAAATCAAACAGGAAAATATTCATATCTATTATGCTAAGTATTGAGAAATATCTGTCTAGGCCATATACATTGGGTCAAATTATTCAGAAACTCTGAGGCCAGACGAGACAATTAGGATAATCTAGTCTGACCTCCTGGCCTTTAGAACTCCACCAGCATTGAGCCACACAATTTATGGTTGAACTAGTGCATATTTTGAAAAACATCCAATTGTGGGACCTTCTCCAAGGCAGAATCCTTGGGATAGATGAGAAAAAGAAGCTGAATAATAAGATAAGAAGCCTAAGCATCCTATCTAATATCGTGTCACTTTTTGCACTGACAGTACCTCTCAACTGTTAAAGAACCAATTTCCCCGTGAAGATGGTTATTCACAGTGCCAACTTGCAGCTGATCACAATCCGTGCTGCCAACAGCAGATGTTTCAACAGTGGTTAAGCCTCTTCCTGTGGTCCTTGGCGAGCACCATACATGCATCAGAACATCTTGTATCTCTAGAATATTTTAGCAATGAAACGTAATCAATTCCCCAAACTTCTGGCATTTCAGAGTGTGCCAGCTCGTGGGTGAGATGCCCTAGATTTACAAGCCCCTCCAGCAGAGATATGTATGAAGTTGGCCCAGTCTGAAAACTCTTTTTTGGAGTCAGTTAAGAACTATGGAAAGTTTCATAGTGTGCCAGGAGGTACAGATGGAAGGAGGTAGCTTTATGTGCAATAATACAAAATTTGTTTGAATTTTGAAACAAACTTCTAGCCAGTATCCATTTTCTAGGGGAAGTGGGAGGTAAAAGGGAGGGAAATTCTGGCCAGAGGTACGGTATTTCACACTGTCTGCACATAACAACTCTTCCAGGCAAGCCGAAGACTCTCTTTTCTCAAGCTGATGAATAAAGTCTATCATATGCAGAATCTCAGAGAGGAAGTACATGAGTTTCCATCAAACTATCTGTCATATCTCCTGTTTGTGCAGCATTCACTGAATGGAAATCGCAGTGGTATATCAAAGTGCCGTAATATAAGGAGAATCATTTAAGGATTACAGTAGGAGAACTTTCATGATTAGTTATTTCTTTCTTTTTCTATTCTTTTTCTCTCATGGGAAGGTACTTTTTATCATATTGCCAACATTCTGAAGAACGCAGCGCTATCATTACACTAATAGGGACAATTGGACTATGGGTTTGCAACTCTATCAGCACAAAAAGACTCCCTTCCCAAGGTCAAAAAGGAGAAGCAATAATAGATGTAATGGAATCTCACCAACCTTGTGACTTCAGAATGATGCGAGCCTTCTTGTATGGCATTGTGAAGGCAGTGTTCAAAGCAGAGTTTGCAAGGAGTTCTCTTGCAGATGGTGCATGCACAAGGTGAAAGTGTGTGTGAATTAAATGTCGACTGGGAAGTGCTGTGATGGGGAGTGACTGAAGCATGGAGTGAATGGATGTACTATCTGAGGTTGAGTAAAAGAGAGGTAGGTCAGGAAGAAAGTAAAGATATGCTAAATGGAGTCTCTCTTTTCTGTTATAAGGGAACCTATATTCTCCATACCCCGTTGTCCAGCTCCTTTCTTAGATGCTCATTTCATCTGTACTTGAAAGAAAAGTATATAGTGAAAAAGGAAAACTAAACATCCCCTTTCAGAGTGACTTTCGTGGTACTGTTTCTTCTTTGCAATGTCTGTAGAGGGAGCATTCAATGCACTTTCGTCTTCTTGCCTGTAATTTACATTTTCTTAACAGTGCGTTCAGAAGGCACACAGCCTAATAGAACACAATCATTCCTTTTTCCATCACTTATCCTGCACACGTTTTGATGTGGATGGAGAAATAATCACTTGAGTGCTTATAAATAAATATGAACAAAGAGCATAGATCCAGAATGACATAATGCCTTACATAATTTCATGTCAAAATCTATCTAAAACTATCCAGCATACTACAGATACTTGTAGACCTAAGTACCAAAGCACTGATGAGGCTCCTTATCTCTCTCAGTTTAATACGATAGCCAATATCTACATATTGCTGAGAATAAAAGGGGATGTTATACTTGTAGGTCAGGGTGACAAGCATTAGAAGGACCCTGAGGCCTAGCCAAAACCTATTTGCATCACTGAGGGTGGTGGGTGTGTGTGTGTCCTCTGCTCACAGGCCTCAATGTACATTAGGTCTAGTTTTGGGTTTAGCGTGCGGGTGGTGTTGGTGGCCTGTGATACACAGGAGGTTAAGCTAGACAATCTGGTGGTCATTTCTGGCCTTAAACTCTATGACACTGGATCAGGACTTGTATGAAGAAAACTTGCTTACTAAACAGTTATGCTAGTCCTCCTTTTGAATGGTTCTTCCCTTTCTTCATCTGTAAATCTATCTTTATTCTTAGTATTTATGCGAATTATTAATAACAAACACATCCCCACAGATATGTACATTCTGAACCTTTCCCAAGCAAAACCATGCAAGTAACCTCATTAATAAATATTTTGGATCCTAAGGCACAGATCCATATGAAGCACTTCCAACTGAGCCTGCCAGTTCTATGGCAAATAACGTTAAGGGACAATAAACATCACTTAATTTCTGTATATAGCTATATGACACGCTGCAGCCTGCAGTTCTTTCTCCCTTTGGAAGTGAGAATACTGCTGCATTAGCAGGTAGGCAGAAAACTATGCCAGTTCTTGCCTCCGAATAAGCTCATAATGAGAGAGGTGAAACATGAGGAATGATTTCAATGGAGCTACAAACCCCAATAGGAAAATCAAAATCTATTTGACGTTAGAACAAAATCTTTTTTAATCTAGCTAATGCGGCTTTTGTGCTGATGCTGATCGGTACATTTATTACTGAACAGTGGGATGTTTGAAAGCACAGACACCTGACTCCAATTCTTCCTAAGAAAGCAATAATTTTCAGGTGTTCGGCTTGGTGGTTAATACATAGATATATAATTTTCAGCAAATTAAGCAGTGTTTTATCAGTCTTGTGATCTTTAGGATTTATAATCAAACCTTGATGACATCCTGATTAATGCTGGTGTAGGCTCTCTGAACCCTACAGTGTTTCTGATCATTTGGAGCTTAGCTCGTGCCAAGATAATTAGCCTCCTGATTATTCTAAGTAACCAGGGGTCAAAGGTTAGCTAGCACCACAGAGCACATTTAATTCAATCAATTTACTTAGTGAAGCAGTTAGAGAAATGTATTTCTACCACTGCATTAGGAATTTTTTTTCTGAATTCCTATGCTTTGGCTGATGAGCATTTTAGCTTAATTTCTAATTTGATATTCTAGTGGGGTTTTCAACTTCAATTACTCATGATATTTTCACTCATAAAACCAGGAGCTTCTGTGTGGGGAGGAGAAGGAACTGTCTCACTGAGAGACAAAAAAGCAATTGCTATTAAGCTTGTGTTTTTTTCTGCTAGCACATTCTAGAATGGGCTTGGAAAGAACCCTGCTGGACATTGTATGTGAGTGTGTTTTATTGCTTTGTTGAGTCTAATTTTAGATGTCTCTCAAGCAAAGGGAGTTTGACCAATAACCTAGGGACACATGCTATTCCATGGCAGCAGGTTTCAGAAATCTTGGCAGCTTAGTTCATGTTCAGAGGTGGGCTTGGATAGTTTACTAACTGCTCCAGTATTGTAGTGCTAAGTGAACATCTTTTATCCCAACTTTTTTTTCACAGAGAAATACAGATTTGGGCCAGCCAAAATATTTAGCTAATCTGTATTGATATTGGAGAATTATTTTGGTCAAAAGGAAAAAATCACTGGGAAATGTCTAAACCATTTTGACGTGTCCATTTTTGGGAATAGATTCAGGTATCATTCACAAAACCAGTCAGGGACCTTTTACCCAATAGTCTAGTGGTTACGATACTTACCTAGGATGCAGGAGACCCAAGTTCAAATCCCCACCCTGGATCAGGACCCTGAACACACATCTCCACCCTCCCAGGTGAGTGCCCTAACAACCAGACTAGTGGGGGATGGGCCTCCCTCAGTCTCCTCTTTGTACGAATAAGTAAATGTCCATCGGACTAGCGACTGGAGCCCAGGTCTCCCCTCCAACAGGTGAATGCTCTAACCACCAGGCTAGAGGGTTATTCTCACTCAATGGCTCATGCCCAATGATTATTTCATCCACACTTTTGTTTGATTTGTTGTTGTTGTTGTTGTTTGATTTTTCAGAATTGCCAGGGAACTGAAAAATCAAGTTCATCTCTCAGCTCTACAGCAAGGTGATAGGGAGTGCCACGTTGCAGCAAGTCCTATGTTTGGGATGAAATGTAGAAAGCATCCCCTGACTACTTCTGGTCCACAAGGGTTCCATGGCACTTCTGATAAGAATAGGAAGCAGTTTTGCTCAATTCTATCTGGATAATTTTCCATTTTGACTAGCCAAAATTCACATCCGTCAATGCATCAGGTTTTCTCCATTTCTTGTTCCTTAGCTGTTGGAGAGTATTGCTTCTGCCATTACACCAACCTGTTACTGCCACCCCTGAGATGGACTGAATTTTAGTTGTGAGAGATGAGTATCTATAATAAATAGATATCACAGATAGCAAGAAACATGTAGGACCTAATTTTCCCCAACTGATGCTGGCTTCTTCCCCCATAAATCAAGGTACAGGGACCCTGACATGTAAAATCGCACCATTTGGGATGCTCAGTGTATCTGTAATGTCCTCTGTCTGCTAAGAGGGCCTAACGGTTTCAGTACTGCCCTGAAAAGGGTACTGCTGGTTGGGATCTGTTGTGGCCAGGACAACTTGGAGATGTTCTCAATAGGGAATGTCCTTAGAAGCCTCTACTAGCAAGACTCCTATGGAAATTAAAACTACCGCCCTTGGTGGAACCCCAAAGGTTGGGGGGCAGTGGAATCATTGTCCTCCTCCTTGGAAATAAATTCCTCTCTTCCTCCAGTTGCAGAGTTGTAATTTATACTACTTTATGTCGATGGAAATTAATCTGGCCCACAATCTGTACACTGCTTTGGGGTCCATTGGGATGAAAAGTGCTATCTATATATGTGTAAAATATTCTTCTAATGAAGGTCACTCTGAAGTGACTATTTGTTTGATGGGTCTCATCCTAGACGCCTGTGGGTATCTGCCCTCAGTACAAAATTTGACACAGATGTCAGACTCTCTCAGCTCAAGAGAAGTCCAGAACAGGAACTGCAGGGTAACTGCAGGTCAGGAGTTAGGTGCATTAGAAGCAATATGTGAAGAACACTGCCAAGGCTGCCGAGTGCCTGCCTATGCTATGTAGGTCACTAGCCAGTGCTAATAGTCTCACACTTTCATGAACATGAAATTCCCTCAGCCTGTTTATAGAACGAAAACCAAGAAAACCGCCTATACATAATATCATTAAACACTGAGTCTTATCTACAGAAGAAAAAACACAAGACCAACAAAAACCCTACAAAAACAGAAAGCTACTGCACATACAATTCTCCTCCAGGAGAGATGAGAGAAAGAAAAACCATACTTGATAGATGTTAGTTATGTCACAATGTACAACTGCAAGGCACTCCGGTATTGTGGCAATGGTACCCACAATATAAGAACATATATAAACTAGAATAGGACCCCATAATAATAAACCTTTTCACAATTGTATAGCATCGTTCACAAGGTTCGACTTTATGAATGATCATCGGTGTATTGTCTTTAATTAAGCTTGTAGCTTGAACTCTGAGAAAGAAAATGAATGAATAAATGCCAATGAATAAATAAATAGAACTGAACCACAAAATGTGGATCCAGGTTTCAGGTCCTCCTCCCCCCCCCTCCCCCCAATTCAGCAGTGTTCTGATCTGGGGTTTTGGTTCTGTCCATTATAGAAATAGGGATCGACTGCAAAAAGCACATTTGCTTTTCCAGCTGCAGAAGAAAGATGACATATAAGAAAGTTATATTTTCAACATTTCCTTTCTTAGCTGAAAGTATACTTTACTGCCATGAAAATGCAAAGGGAAAAAAACATATCAAGCGTGGATTGAAAGGGAGTGGGCGTGAGATATTCAAACAATCATGCTGGGACAGACTGTGAGGGGCCACTGGAATGATGTGGGGGGGAAGAAGTAGCTTGTGTCTCTGACACATAATTCAGCCACAGTTACAGTCCCTATGCTCTCTTTAGTACATTAACAGGCTTCCACCTAGCACTCTTGTGGGTGCAAATTATTTCAACAGCAGCAGGAAGGGACAACGAAGAGGCAGAACCATGCCCCCTCCCCTTCCCTGCACTGACTAACAGAGTTGGCTGGATATGCAAGGGGAGCAGGCTGCAACATCCTAAGGGATGGTACCAGGGGCGTATATGTAGTGGAAATCTGGAAGAGATTGTGCTTCTGGCAGCATCATATGTCCCCCAACTCCTCATGGGCTGGTGTGTCTTGGCACCGCCTCCGAAGTAGAGATTTTACCAAAAGTCACAACTGAGCTCTATTGTTAAGAGTTGCCCATAAACTGCTGCACACAAGAAGTCATTTGCAGCGCACAAGAAGAAGTTCCATTTGTCCTACGGGAATAGAGATGGTCAAAAAACTGGAATTTCTGTCCTGCGGGCAGTTACGATATTTTAATATTTGTTTTTGGCTCAACTCTAGCCAAAAAGTAAAACTATCAACGTGTTTGGCAGAATGGAAAGTTCCTAAAACGTTGGATTTGGAATGTCAAAACATTTCATTCCAGTTTGTTGAACAAAATCAAAGCATTGTTTCAATATTGAACTGCAGCCACCACGATGTCTCATAGGAGTTGTAGATCAGGTGTCTCATGCCCCATTTTCCTCTATGGGCCAGGCTCCCTGGCTGGACTACATCTCCCAAGACCACTGTACCAGTTCAACCGGAGGGGAAGAAAATTGGGAAAACTTGTGTAAAATTTTTAAAAAATTGACACTGGAGAAACTGCATTTTCTGTAAAACAAAATATCAACAGAAAATTTCCAACCAGCCATACCCAGGAAGGGAGCTGCATATTCTTAATCCCCATTTACTGGCACGTAATTAACTAACAATTTGCATATGTAAAGACATCTCTCTCATAATATGTATAGCTTTGATCAGATTAATAGGTTGCTTATTGTCATTGCCTTTAACCATTCTAAGGCCATTTACTACTCATATCTCTATCAGACTTACAACATTAATCTATTATATGGTAAACGCTGTGGGTTTACGGGCTCTAGGGACTGAGTTTGTACGGCACCTAGCACATGGGATCCTAGCCCATGATTAGGGTTCATAGGTTCTACGTTAATACAAATATTACATTCATAAAAGGTAACCTTAATATAAAAGGCAACCAACATCTCATTTGGAGGATGGTACCTTCTATAGTAGAACATTCTTTTACTTCTGGCAGGACCAATCTGAAATATCATGAGGTTTTAGCCAAGAAATAGGTTATTTTTATCCCTTTGTTGCTAAGATTTATGAAGTTCTGAATACATCTATTTGTTTATCTCATACATACAAGACACCCACCACTATGGTGTCTGGGTGCATTTATACACTCACGCTGGATGAATTAATATTTCCAAATACAAGGAGTAGATGATTTATCTTCTCTTGTAGACCAGAACTCTAAATAGAACACATAAAGAGAGACTTGGCCATTTAACGGAGTGTCCAGAATTTCATATATTGCATGGCTGGGTTTTTGGGTTTTTTTTCAGCAAAGCACTTACACATGTGCATAACTTTTAGCACATGCTTAGTCCCACTGACTTTAATGGGCCTATGTTTAAACAGATGGATCAAGGCCTATCTTATGGGATAGATTGCTGCACTGTCTCCATTATCCACAGACTACCAATCAACTGAAAGGGAATTCTGGATGGAAAGTGATTATTGCACATGTGTAAAATTCATTTTCTCAAGGAAATTGTGCTCATTTTTGGTGTTCCTTTAAAAACAACAAAAACAGCTAGGTGATATTCCTAATCTCTCCTGCAAAGCTGTGTTTAAATTACAGAACAATTACAAAGTGAATAAAGAAGATTGTTTCACATTCTGTACTCCTTTGGCCTTGCCAAAATGATTTTTATAAAATTAAAAAAAAACGTTCACAGGCCGAGAACTCCGATATAACTTGCAGCCTGTAGCACATTTTTACTGCTCTCTTGCAACATAAACCCTTAGAAATAGGATTTGCAATGGAAATGCAGCCAGAACCTCAGGGGCACATTGTGAACAAGTACAAAATGTTGCCTGCAAACCTTGACAAACAAGTAAGACTGATGATATATTGATAGTAAATGGTCTGGAATTTTTATACTAATTTTTCCCATGGCAATGGATTTGTTTAATGCTCTTCATGACTATGGTACAGCTTGCTCAGGAAGGATAGACAGGGGAAAAAGGGAGAAGGTGTTGCCTTATATATTAAAAATGTACACACTTGGACTAAGGTAGAGATGGACATAGGAGACGGAAGTGTTGTGAGTCTCTGGGTTAGGCTAAAAGGGGTAAAAAACAAGGGTGATGTCATGCTAGGAGTCTACTACAGGCCACCTAACCAGGTGGAAGAAGTGGATGAGGATTTTTTTAAACAACTAACAAAATCATCCAAAGCCCAAGATTTGGTGGTGATGGGGGACTTCAACTATCCGGATATATGTTGGGAAAATAACACAGCGGGGCACAGACTATCCAACAAATTCTTGGACTGCATTGCAGACAACTTTTTATTTCAGAAGGTTGAAAAAGCTACTAGGGGGGAAGCTGTTCTAGACTTGATTTTAACAAATAGGGAGGAACTCATTGAGAATTTGAAAGTAGAAGGCAGCTTGGGTGAAAGTGATCATGAAATCATAGAGTTTGCAATTCTAAGGAAGGGTAGAAGGGAGAACAGCAAAATAGAGACAATGGATTTCAGGAAGGCGGATTTTGGTAAGCTCAGAGAGCTGATAGGTAAGGTCCCATGGGAATCAAGACTGAGGGGAAAAACAACTGAGGAGAGTTGGCAGTTTTTCAAAGGGACACTATTAAGGGCCCAAAAGCAAGCTATTCCACTGGTTAGGAAAGATAGAAAATGTGGCAAAAGACCACCTTGGCTTAACCACGAGATCTTGCATGATCTAAAAAATAAAAAGGAGTCATATAAAAAATGGAAACTAGGACAGATTACAAAGGATGAATATAGGCAAACAACACAGGAATGCAGGGGCAAGATTAGAAAGGCAAAGGCACAAAATGAGCTCAAACTAGCTAAGGGAATAAAGGGGAACAAGAAGACTTTTTATCAATACATTAGAAGCAAGAGGAAGACCAAAGACAGGGTAGGCCCACTGCTTAGTGAAGAGGGAGTAACAGGAAACTTGGAAATGGCAGAGATGCTTAATGACTTCTTTGTTTCGGTCTTCACCGAGAAGTCTGAAGGAATGCCTAACCTAGTGAATGCTAATGGGAAGGGGGTAGGTTTAGCAGATAAAATAAAAAAAGAACAAGTTAAAAATCACTTAGAAAAGTTAGATGCCTGCAAGTCACCAGGGCCTGATGAAATGCATCCTAGAATACTCAAGGAGCTAATAGAGGAGGTATCTGAGCCTCTAGCTATTATCTTTGGAAAATCATGGGAGACGGGAGAGATTCCAGATGACTGGAAAAGGGCAAATATAGTGCCCATCTATAAAAAGGGAAATAAAAACAACCCAGGAAACTACAGACCAGTTAGTTTAACTTCTGTGCCAGGGAAGATAATGGAGCAAGTAATTAAGGAAATCATCTGCAAACACTTGGAAGGTGGTAAGGTGATAGGGAACAGCCAGCATGGATTTGTAAAGAACAAAGCATGTCAAACCAATCTGATAGCTTTCTTCGATAGGATAACGAGTCTTGTGGATAAGGGAGAAGCTGTGGATGTGGTATACCTAGACTTTAGTAAGGCATTTGATACG
The DNA here is from genome assembly GCF_002925995.2 of Terrapene triunguis. Lineage (NCBI taxonomy): Eukaryota > Metazoa > Chordata > Testudines > Emydidae > Terrapene > Terrapene triunguis. The sequence continues at coordinate 7,949,060 of NW_020698262.1, read as the reverse complement.
GTCTCGCATGATATTCTTATCGATAAACTAGGCAAATACAATTTAGATGGGGCTACTATAAGGTGGGTGCATAACTGGCTGGATAACCGTACTCAGAGAGTTGTTATTAATGGTTCCCAATCCTGCTGGAAAGGCATAAAGAGTGGGGTTCCGCAGGGGTCTGTTTTGGGACCGGCTCTGTTCAATATCTTCATTAACGACTTAGATATTGGCATAGAAAGTACGCTTATTAAGTTTGCGGATGATACCAAACTGGGAGGGATTGCAACTGCTTTGGAGGACAGGGTCATAATTCAAAATGATCTGGACATATTGGAGAAATGGTCTGAGTTAAACAGGATGAAGTTTAACAAAGAGAAATGCAAAGTGCTCCACTTAGGAAGAAAAAATCAGTTTCACACATACAGAATGGGAAGAGACTGTCTAGGAAGGAGTACGGCAGAAAGGGATCTAGGGGTTATAGTGGACCACAAGCTAAATATGAGTCAACAGTGTGATGCTGTTGCAAAAAAAGCAAACATGATTCTGGGATGTATTAACAGGTGTGTTGTGAGCAAGAAATGAGAAGTCATTCTTCCGCTCTACTCTGCTCTGGTTAGGCCTCAGCTGGAGTATTGTGTCTAGTTCTGGGCACCGCATTTCAAGAAAGATGTGGAGAAATTGGAAAGGGTCCAGAGAAGAGCAACAAGAATGATTAAAGGTCTTGAGAACATGACCTATGAAGGAAGGCTGAAAGAATTGGGTTTGTTTAGTTTGGAAAAGAGAAGACTGAGAGGGGACATGATAGCAGTTTTCAGGTATCTAAAAGGGTGTTATAAGGAGGAGGGAGAAAACTTGTTCACCTTAGCCTCTAAGGATAGAACAAGAAACAATGGGCTTAAACTGCAGCAAGGGAGGTCTAGGTTGGACATTAGGAAAAAGTTCCTAACTGTCAGGGTGGTTAAACACTGGAATAAATTGCCTAGGGAGGTTGTGAAATCTCCATCTCTGGAGATATTTAAGAGTAGGTTAGATAAATGTCTATCAGGGATGGTCTAGACAGTATTTGGTCCTGCCATGCGGGCAGGGGACTGGACTCGATGACCTCTCGAGGTCCCTTCCAGTGCTAGAATCTATGAATCTATGAATCTATATGATTTTTAGTCCTTGAATCTGTGCGTCATCTTGTTTTGTTTTTTTATTGCTTCAGTGAAGCACCTACAATGGCAGTGCAATCTGGTGCTATATAAATAACAAGCATCATTAATTGCTGAGGCCAATCAAAAATGCTACTATTAACCGCAAATTTAGTTACAAAGATTAATATCTATGCCATCACCACATTATGGTACATCATTTGCCTCTTCCTGGGTTTCCCCAAAATTGGCCTCTATGGAAAGAAACTTGCTATTAATTGTATACCTTTGCTGTCATTACAGGTGTCAAAAGTTTAAATACAGTTGTGTACCACCTCATTCTGTCAGAGAGAACATAATCTCATATGACTCAACTTCTCAGCCTTGAACATGGGTGGCAGGGAGATTTCCAGTTGGATCCTGGGTGTTCTGTTGCCTGGCTTTTGCTGAATAGCCTTGAAGAGATGGGGTTTAAACTATGTCAAGGATATTAGTCTGAAGTGAATGAAGTGAAGAGTACACTCCTCGTTTATATCCCCAGAGTGATAAATGTGAGAGCATAATTTTTTTTCTAAAGCAAAGAAAATGGGAAACCAACAAGGATTTTAGACACATGAGAAATAGCTTATGAATTTAGATGATAGTTCAGCAGAAATAAATTGTACATCTGTTCATTCGTTTTAATAAAGTGGGGGAATGACATGCTGCTGCAGCCCTTTGCAATTTTTAAATTATGATCCTATAATAGTACCATTAACATTTGTAATGCAGCCCATACGCTATGAATTTTAGAAAAAAAATAAATTCATGGAATAAGAGAGCATCCATCTATAGTTTGGCCTTTTGGCAATTAGAAGGGAAAACTCAGTGTCTTTTGACCTATTGCAAATGAGTCCAAAAAGGATCTTACAGCATCTTGACCATGTAACCTATAACTCTCTGTGTAAGTCTGTTGACAAAAAATACTGCACCGTTCTCAAATAAATAATACAGGTGTGCAACATTCAGCTGACTGGATTCATTTCTACTGACTAAAGCCTAGTCTTTTTTGTACTCACCAACAATCGCAGATTACTGCTGTTATTTGAAGTGAATCTTCAATGTAACAAACAAGGTGCTCTTTCTCAGCTGTATTTGTGGATAGAAGCGTATATCAAATTTTGCTAAGATCAGGGAGGAACATGTCATATTAGCCTGGTCTCCCACACACTGATAATCCAAATGAGAGACATGCAAAGTGTTCTGAGTATGGCACAATTAGATCATTGCTTTTGTGATATTATTATACTTTACAGAGATGATAATGGCATGTGAATTTAAGATATAACCATGCTGGGCTGCAGCAGACACCTTTTAAATCCAGTGTTTTGTTTTTCAAAACTGATGTCCCATGGGAAATGATAAATTAATGTTTCAATAGTAGATGTCATGTTTGCTTAAAAAGCCCAGTTGGAGGTATCATTGCATTTTCCCTTAATGACTAGAAGAAGTGTTGTTAAGCATACAACTGTTACCGGAGGGTGGGGGGACAGGGGGAAGGAGGGGGAGAAAGGAATAGGGAAGGAGCTTTTAAAATTGGTTAGTTGTTCATGTATCGTTCCATTGATCAACTGATATAGTCTACATGTGGGAAAAGGGAAAGAGAAAACACTGACAATCCTACAACCATGTGAAAAAAGCCAGAACTGGATGTCAGAAGCTGTGAGCTGTTTCTGTAATCCATCCTGCCTTGCCTCCTACTACCACAGCAAATGAATCTAGACTGCATGCTTAAGTGTTTAATCTTCCAAAAGCAAAGATTTTTCTAGTGGCTATGTCTGATCCCAGTATTGGAAGACAGTTGCCTTACTGCCTTACATTTTGCATTAGCCATATATATATATACTTTTAAACATACATATATATTTCTCACCACAGCTCCAGCAGGTTGTCTGAAAACAATCTCAACAGGTAGTCTAGGTAAACAAGACTTACTGGAACTGGTGAATTCCCCAATGGACACTGAAGAATAGAAGAAAAGAAATACCTCTGGGGCACAAGACCTCTAGGCAAACACTTACCATTGACAGAAAGCATACGGATTTATTGATCGGAGCTGCATTTTAATCATATGGCTGGAGGAAAGAAAACAGTTCCTAGAGTGTACCAGACAGCCCCAGCATGGGGTATGATAAAACAGTTTCTACCACTAATATCAGGCAGCAGATGTAAAAGGACTTAGGAGAGTTCAACATCTGCAAGACAAGCTGGATTTATTTACTCACGACTTCAATTATTATTTAAGCTAGAAACTTTGAAAAGGTCAGAACTGCTAACTTAGTAAACATGCCCTTCATTTGTCTTCAAATAAGCACTTTCCCCCCCTAGCTGGGAGTACAATAATCAATTAGCCAAGTACAGTGCTCTCTCTCTCTCTGTTAGGATGCTTGTTTGCTTACCAACAAACAAAGAAAACACCCCAAAACTAAACCTCGAAATTTCAATTCAAGCTGCAGAAGAAAATGCAATTTAAGGGGACATTTTAAGATTAAAAGGTATGGACGTCAGTTTTAGGTAGGTACACACCTGTGAGCATGTACAGCTATAGGAATGCCTACACAAAACCCAGATTTGAATATGCACATGCCTAAACTGTTACTTGCAAATATGATCTTACAAACACTTATGCACAGGAGTTGTCCCATTGGACTGATCCCACAGAAATGTTATCTTTGATTTTTGGGGGGGTAATATTTCAATAAAAACAATTACATATTTGGATGAATACATTCATCTGCAGTGTTAATTTCTCTTATGCACATTGCGGTAGAATCAGAAAATGAAACTGACTGTAGACAAAAGTGAAATTGACTTGTCTATTTTCATTATCCACCCTGAATGAAGTGGAAAAAGTAAACAGAAATCATAAATGGCACAAAAAATATAAGGGTTTGTACAGTTATGTCATTTATTATTATCTGAGGTGCTATTAGTAACATAGAAAGGAACTATGTACTAATGTAACCATGTGCATATGCAAGTTAGTGACTGGACATATGCATGTAAATTAGGTGAGCATTCCATGCCTGAGTGAATGGGAGTGGCCACTGCAGATGAACAAAATGAGGAGGAGAGATGGTTTAGGAGGAAAGATGAGAAGTTTAATTTTTGACATGTTTAAATTTAAGGAAACAGTGAGATATCTGGGGAGACCGGCAGTGATGTGAGCCTGGACAGAGAGGGAGAGGTAGAGAGAGTACCTGGGGTTCTGAGAACTATTAGCATACAGATGGCAATCGAAGCCATAACAACTGTTCTTGGAGATAAGTGGACAGTGAGGAAAGGAGGATATGAATAATGGTCACCCAGGAGACATCAGAAGGGAGAGGAAAGATGATACTCCACCAAAGGTAACAATGACGTAGTGGTCAGTGAGGCAGAAGAAGTATCAGGAGATAGAGTCTCAAAAACATAGGTCTTTAGCGGAACAGGGTGGATGAGGGGAATAAAGACAACAAGATCTTGATAAGAATAAAGATGGAGGCCCTTAAGCTTAAGCAGGAAGAGGTCATTAGCTATTTTGGAGAAGTGAGATTGGATGGAGTAGAGAGGACGGAAACTGGAATGGAGGGGGCTCTAAGGGAAGCTGGAAAATATGTAGGTCCTGGGAGCAGATGACACATTCAGGGTCTTGCAGATGAAGAAAAAGAATTAGAAAGTAGGTGGGGTTCAGAAAAGGTTTTATATAGTGTGGAGTAAACAGCATGCTTGAAGGTGGAGGGACAAGAGCCAGGGAGGTGTTATTTAATGATGAAGGAGTTAGGAGGAACCCTCCTCCATGAAGATGGGAGACCTCAGATTCAGACACATGGGAAAAGGAGGGCAAGATACCAAGAAAATGGTAACATGTGATGCTGCATGATTGAAATATGACCATTCATATAATTAATATTGCCACTGTGAGCTTTGTTTTGGAACAGTGAAATTCCAAGCACCTGGAAGATGGTATAAAAGACTCTTGAATCATCTCCATGTTGCCTCTTTCCTGCTCTGATTCTCTGGACTACGGACTCACAACTAAAGGGAGCATTTCCTAATCTATGGACTGAGGACCTTCCAATCTTTTGGAAGTTACCAGAGACTTTACAAGCCAGCAGTTTATTTAATCACTGCTACAAACCTGATATAAGAACATATACATATAATCATTGCAACCATCTATGAACCATTTTTAACTCTCTTCATCTTTTCTTCCATAAATAAACCTTTAGATTTTAGTTCGTAAAGGACTGGCAATAGTGTGATTGTTGGGTAAGATCTGAGTTATATATTGACCTGGCAGTGTGGCTGATCTCTTGAGATCAGAAGAACTCTTTGTTTGATAAAATTGGTATTCAATAATCACTCATCATAAATTCTAGTGTCTAGCTAGTGAAATAAGGGCTGGGATGCCTAAGAAGACTGCATTTTTTACTTCTTGTTAAACCAGTAAGGTGAGACAGAAATTTGTTTTTGTTACTGGCTTGGTATAATCTAATGATAGAATAACCACCAGTCTCAGGTGAGTCTGCCCTATTTCTCAGCAGTTTGTTCTGAATCTGGTATCTTCAGCTGTGACTCACTGAAGCATGGTGACATTTGGCGTAGTTGACAGGATCCACAGAACCAGGTCAATTACTTTTGGATCAGAGCCCCATGCTATTTAAAATTTGAATCCTAACACACCCACAAGGACGATATGGATGTGTTTCATCTGTATTACCTGTTAGCACCTGGGAGAATAGTGGAAAGGAGGGGAATATTCCCAAGCCTTTATCTATCCCATTCTCCATGTATTTGTATGTACTCAGCGGGATTTCTCCAATTGTTTGTCTGTTGTGAGGGGCAACTTGCCTGTTAAGGAAGCTGTCCCTCTCTCCCAGTTGTCTGTTAGAAAAGACAGCCTGACTGGTGACAATAAGGGAGCCTGTGAACAAACAGGGAGTGTCTCTCAGCCTATGCCAGCTGAGAATTTGTTGGAGATGGCTCTGAAATTGAATGAAACACAGGAAAAAATTGTTGTGATGAAGCAAAATGTTGTTTCATTAGATAAGGCTAGGGTTGATCCTTACAATCAAGTCCCAACTGGGGAGGGCAGAGGCACATTTTGTATGCAAGATGAATTGTTGTCCAGAAAAGCTCCTGAAAAGGGAAAACAGCCTCATGGTGGATTTTGCAAGCAGCTTGCTGCAACTGAGGGGTGTGGAAGTGATTTGATTGCATTAGTTCAGTATGAATCACTGTCTGTAGACAGCAACAGTTTATTTGTTGAGAGACTTTTCAGTTCCTAACTGCCAGAGTCTTTCAGATGGGTATGGATCCACTGACCTTGCTTTAGAAAGATCCAGTGTGGATAGCTTAAAGGAGGTTTCAGTTGGAGTGAAAATTGTTAGGGAGTTTGAACAACCCTATAACCAACTGGATGTGCTTACTATTAGCCAGAGAGACAATCTTGTTGGAACATGAATATCTCCATGCTGATTCTTTTAAGTGAACAGTTTGTGTCTCAGGTTCAGAGGGGAGATTGGGTAGTTGAATCTGCAGAGCAGAACAACTGTGAAGTTGATGTCTTGAGAATGCAGGGGGTGGCAGGTAAACTCTCACCCCTAGACACTTTGGATATGTCTTGTAGTCTCTTAATGGATTAGAGTACATCTGATTCCATCTGGAAGCAGAGATTGGTAATGGAAGGACATCACAACCCTGGTTCTGACATGCTAGTGAAAAGGGATGGTCTTTAAGACAGAGTTCAGCCTTGGAATTGGTAACAGATGAGAAAATGAATTTGAAAACTAGTAAACAAACTAGTGTCTGTGTTGATGCAAATTACCTAACAGGGGGGAGCATAGCTGTTAGCCCAGAGGACACACTTGGCCAACCAAAGGAATCTGTTAAACAAGAGAGCTCAGATTTCAACCCTCCAGGAAAGGGAGGAGGAGAAAGTCTTGATCCTGCAAATGGAAGCCTCACAGGTTAACCCTAAAATACTAAAACCCCAAAGATGAGAGGAGGAAGGAAGTGATGGAGCAGAAACAGTATCACTCGCCCTTAGGTCGGGAGGGTAATGACATTTCAGAATTCAGGGAACCAAAGCCTGGGATGGGAGGGTGAACATGGGTGCACAGTACTGTAAAGTCTGGGCTGTGCACAGCATGGGATTACACTTTTTCCCCATGACATATGGACTGGGAGCATAGCGAAAACACTTGTACAAACAAATAAGTATTAAGTGACTCAGACAGCTGGTTAGAGAAAGGACTACCCTTTAAGAAATAAGCATCTGGGACTCAAAGGCAAACAAGACATGGAAATAACATACAAGGATCTGAATAAATTACTTTGCTGAATCATCTTTCTCAAAAGATACCATAATTGCAAAGAATTCTTGATGTAACTCCAAACCTGCTTTTTTTTTGTTTTTTTTTTTTTTGTTAAACCAATCGACAACATTTTCATTCCAGTAAGTTCAATAGATGATCAACCAGATAGGACTTTATTGCCTTCCAAATGGGATTGTTTCTTAGACATTTACCAACAGTTTTGCTTGAGTAAATGTATGGCTCTTTTTAGCATGTTGATTTTTATCGGTTCACTATTTTAATGTTCCAGAGCAGACGGAAAAAAGATATTTTGTCTAAATAATCCTGACACTTTCATTCACATGCACAGCTGCTTAGCAAATTTTGCAGTAGCCAAATCAGTTTTTGTGTTGCTGATTGACTTGTCAGTGAAGAAACTGAAAAACTGATCACAAAAATAAATTTTAAAAAATCTCTCTGGAGCAATGACCTAAGCAGTCAGATAACTGTTATTTTTGTATGAATGTTCTGCAGTTTCATAACCCCTTTCTGGTCATATAAACTATAAGTACTACGCTAACTAGCACATATTGCTATTAAATAGGGTTTTGTCTGGTACAAATTGAATATGTTAAGATCTATAGTGGTTTATCTTGTTTAATCCCACTTATAAAGAGAAATTCTTACAGATGCTGGAAGCTTTTAGGCTGTATGGGTTTCTTAACTCATGGGATTAGTGTGATATTTTGCCACATATCTAACAATTCCACTATGTATTACTAATAAAATCAGCCATGCCAGTGTCAAATAAAGATAGAGTTCTTAGCATTTTTGTTTAGTGCAGATTCCATATTTCGGAGATGCACTTAGAGACAGGGAATCATAACCTTTTCAGCACATCAGTGTATAACAAGTGTTTCCATTAAGCTAGAAAATAGTTTTGCTGGCAATATCTCAAAGCCAATACTTAACAATTTGCCTTTGCCACCTATTCCACTTATTGATCCCATAGTCCTTACTCCCAGTGATAAGAATAACATAATAAACACTTAGGCCCCAAACCTACAATGACCTCTACATGGAAAAACTTCTGCCCCTGCACACTGAACCATTGACTTTAACAAGGCTGTGTGCAGGACCATGTCTCTCTCCACAGAGAGGTCACTGCAGTTTACGGGCCTCAAAATATCGTACTTTCCATTTGTCAATCTCAAATATGCAACAGGCAGAGACAATCAGATTTTTTCCTCCCTCTTTTTAATTTTGATATTTTTTTTTAGCAAAAATTAGAATACTGAAATACTGGTTGAAAACCTAAATATTTCAATTCAGAAATGAGGCTGTGGTGCCTTGTTGGAGTTGGAGTTTGGGTGCCTCATGCTTTCATTGTCCTCTATAAGCCGCGTCAGGCTACATCCGCTCAGACTCCAGCTTCCATCATGAACCACATCCTCCACTTTTGGAGAATGGAGGAGGTGCATCATGAGTCCCCGGTCATGGTGCATCATGTGAGATGTTGTCTGGTCAGAGAGCCCAGAAAATAGCAGAGAATGGGGACATAAAGCAACTGAATTGTAACTCCCAGCAGGCATTGCAGCAGTATGTTCAAAATGAAATACAGTAGAACCTCATAATTACAAACACTAGAGTTACAAAACTGACCAGTCAACCACACACCTCATTTGGAACTGCAAGTACATAATCAGGCAGCAGCAGAGACCCCGAAAAAAAGAAGTCCAGTACAATACTGTGTTAAATGTAAACTACTAAAAAATAAAGGGAAAGTTTAAAAAAATAAAAGATTTGACAAGGTAAGGAAACTTTCTGTGCTTGTTTCATTTAAATTAAGACAGTTAAAACAGCATTTTCCTTCTGTATAGTAAAGTTTCAAAGCTGTATTAATATTAAGTCAATGTTCATTTGTAAACTTTTGAAAGAACATCCACAACATTTTGTTCAGAACTATGAACATTTCAGAGTTACAAACAACTTCCATTCCCGAGGTGTTCATAACTCTGAGGTTCGACTGTATTTTGGTTTTCCGCCAAAATACTTCCGTTTTCAGGTGTTCAGTTTTTCAACTGAAAATCTACATTTCCCACAGAAAGCAGACAGTTTTTATGAAAATTTTTAATTTAATGAAAAATCCAAATTTCAATTGGCAAAATGTTTTAATGGAATTTTTTTGACCAGCCCTAATAATGAGCGCTAAATATAAGATTTTATTGAATCAGAGATGCAGGGGCAGCCCTGGACTCTGGCCAGTCCCTTTATTTAGCTAGTGCTTGTCTGGTTGACTGTTTTTAATTTCCTTTCCTTTTTTTTTTTAATCTACTCTCAAATTACCTTCCCAAATATATTTCTGCTGATATTTTCAAAACTGTTACTGCTAACTGTTTGCTTTCTAATTCCAAATTTAATACCTATGGCAAAGTTCACACTTCACAGACCATGTTGAGGAAGCATATGAAGCTTCAGTTCTTGGAGAAAAGAGCAATAAATTAGGGGTTTATGGCTTTTTGTTGCTTTCATTGTTTGGATATTTGCTCTTAGTTGAAGCAGATGGAAGAAATCTTCAGGGGATACTCAGCATTGGAATGGTTTAGTGGCGAGAACTACCAGCTGTAGTGAGAATTTCTGTTATTACCACTGAGTTGTTGTTGACCTCCCGAGCATAACCAAATGGTTAGCAAAGACAAGGACTCAGACATTCATATCAAGACTACTCAAATCAGCTGAACATGACTAATGAAGGAAACTAGACAAAGGACAGGAAGGGAAAATAGGTCTTTTGAAAAAGGACTCACAAGAATACAAGGTTTTTATGTGCACTGACTCAAATTATAAGGAGTGCAGGGAAAGAAACACATCTGAAGAAGCAGTGAAGTGCTTTTGTATTCACCCTCCTCTCCCAATTTCATACGGTTTGAACAATCATTTCTATTCATAAAGTCTTTCCTGTATTTATACAAGTGTTTTTTGGCTGCTTTCAGATAATAAAGCATGCACTGTGTTGGTTCATGTACCACTGAAATGAGTTTATCTGTAGATTAAATAGACAACTTCCTGTATTTCATGACCTTGGCGGAGAGAAACAAAGCAATGAACTCACCCTTCAAAAGCGGAGATAAATGTAAAACTCTGCTGCCTACTGCGATGCAGTATATTCTACTCTAATTATATGATAAGTGGATGGACTCTGTGTTGAACATATTTTGCAGAAGTTCCTGAACTAAGTGCTCATACTGGTTTCACAGATAGCTAATGGAAAGCCACATGAATACAAATTATTATGTACACATATGAATTTGGAGGAATACGAGAAGCACTGATCTTCCAAATGCTATTTTACCCTACGTTCCTCTTTGTTTTACTCAATGCAGAGAATAAGTATAGTCTGGTCCCATTACATTTTACCAGTCCCACTTGGACCACTATAGCTGAATGTTTGTCACTGTGCTCATTATGGGCTCAATCCTGCATGGCACTGAGCATTCCTTGTAGGTAGGGATCATCTTCAACTCCTCCTGACTCCAAAGGGAATTCAACACCTAGGTGCTCTTGAAAACCCCACTAGGCCCCCATCTGCATAGGTAGGTGCCTAAAGACCTTTGGAAAACTGGCTGTAAGTGCCGAAGTCACTTTTGAAAATGAGAGTTAGACTCCTAAGTCATGTAGATGCTTTTGAAAATTTTACCCAATGGCTTGTAAATTGCACTAAAGATCGGCATGCAAATTAGGAAAACCCTTAATTGTTTGGACTTTAATACCTACTCCACAGAAAAGGCTAAATATTAAACATGACAACAAATAGTATAGTTTGAATCAGACTATTAACATTAATTTAAAATAATGTAGGATTTTCTTCTTTTTGTTTTGCAGTGAGTTTATAATGCATGCATACTTAATTTAGAGAAAATATATTAATCACAATTTAGGTGTTACTTTCCTTACACAGGGATCTGATAAACAGCCCTCAATGTGACTAATAGACACTTTGTAAACTAAACTAATAGGAACTTTGTAAATGGAATCTAGCAAAAACAACACGTATGCATCTGCAGCTTTGCCCCAGGCACAGACATGAAGGAACACAAATAAACCAATTATGGGACTACCTAATCTCTTTTGTGTTCGACAAATTGGTTGCACAAAGGGCTGTGTAAAAATATTTGCAGCACAGGTAAAACCAGCAAAAAAATATGAAAAGAAAAAGAAAAAGGTATTACATTCTGAGCTGTCAATATGCCTGCCCCATCAATGATCCTGCCTACTCATGGCAGCCAGATCAAAATTTGACAATTTTACCTATATTTTTCCTTCCAACAGATTATAAGTATTAAATGTCAGGGACTAAAGTCAACATAAAAGCAGATTCTTTGGTAGGCCATGACAGTCTAGGAGGCGGGATATCCTGCCATGCCCAGTTCCTTCCCTTGTGCGCACAAGGATCCCCAGAAGTCATGGAGATCAAGGTAGAATAAAAATGGTAGAAGTGTTCCTTTCCCTTGTCCCTTTGGGTCCTGCTTTGAATGTGGCTTGGCTGGACCCAAAGATGGGAGCCAAGGTGGAATTACATTATGAAAAGTGACTGTGTAAAAATGGCACCTACTTACTCCACTGACTTGCTCCATGTGTGTATTCAGAGCCCCACCTGATTGTTTTTTATACTCCTGCAATCCCTGAGGGAGAGGGTCCTGGAGTCCATTCCATCTCCCTTATCACCCACAGAATTGCTAGTTTCCAAATACAAGGCCTTACTTATCAGCACAACCTTCCCCTCCTTCTCTCCTGTCCCTTTCTTCCCCGCCCCCAAAGAGAATGGGTTTGCCTGGGTGTAATTAAAGGCAGAATTTGACCTGCAGAATCTTCATTACTGTTGACAACGTGCCAGGAGGAAAGCACCAGGCTTGATTTTTAGATCTGAACTGCGTTTTGCAAAGTGGTGCTTTTTTCATTTGTCAACTGAGCAAATCTGATCAAAGTCACAGAGACCCAACAGACCTGGAACCCGATAATGCCATGGTTCAGAGTGTATTTTTTTTTCAAACGAAAGCATTTTATGATACCATTGTCTGTTGAGAGAGTTTAATTATAATCCATTATCTCTATCATATTATTGTTCCTGCAGTGTTAATAAATAATAATGATAGTGAGATATTTCATTTAACCTCATCTTTTACTTGAAATGCTATTCTATCCATTTAACTGATGAGTAAATGGAGACACAGAGAAATGGATTGACTTGGTTTATCCTGAACTGTGTAAAAAACCCAAGATTCCCAACTCCCTGTCCATTGTTCTAACCGCAAGATGGAGTTTTCAATCCATTCTGAGCAGACAACTAAACTAGCTAGCAAGATACCAAGGGACCATCTCATGAATCCATTCTGAGCTCTACGACGTCTATCCAGCAAAACGGGATATAAGGAGACTTGAGACACCATACAGCAGGTTATTTTGTGCTTTATTTGATATCTATGTTTGAAGAATCAGTCACATTTTATATTAAGGTTCCACATATAAATGGTTTATTAAAAGGTTAATACATGATTTATGGATGCCATAAGCATGTTATAGAGATGAGTCGTATGTGTCACAACAGGTTATAAGTGTGATGGCCACCATCTTGGCTGACATCAGGGATTGAGCCAGAAACTTCCAGAGCTGAAAGCATGAATATCTAAAGCTTGAGCCAAAGAACCAGGCTCTCTAAGTAGGGCTCTACAAGATTCATATTCTCTGTGGATAAGTGAAGGAGGGAGACATGTATCACACCCTCACCAGTGAGTTACCATAAGCACATAATTATAAATATGGTTGTAAATCATAGTTATAAGCAACTGATTGACTTAGTGGAGTCTATGACAATTGATAATCATTTACGAAAACATCAATTAATCATTTATTAACCCTTTATATAAGCTATTTATAAATGGATCTTTAACGTAAAGTGTGACCAAATAATCTCTCTCTTGGAGGCACAGTTTAGTTAACAGGGATAAAATGTTGCTATTTTTCACAGTGGGAATGTTTCATTAAAACTAAGGAGAGATTTACTTTATTTGTGTTTGAGCGTGAGTCAGGGAGGGATACAGAAATCTTTCTCTCTCTCTTTTTTTTTAACATGGACAATTTATTCTAAAGACAGTCACTTCTTAAGTACATAAATAAAAAAAGAAATTTCCCAAAGTTGAGTTCCCCGATGCCATAGAACTTTGAGTGTTTAAATGATTTAACATTCTGGAAATCGAGTAGATTGAAGGTGGGGTTGGAAGGGAGAGAGAGAGAGAGAGATAATATATGGAGGAGAGCAAAGAGGACTGATCCTCCCTTGGCCAAAATGTCTATATAAATTATCCCCACAAGGTCTCTCTGTGGATTCTCCCTCGGCCATGTGCAAGTGGCTGTGGGCGGTAACCTCACGGCAGATGCCAGCTCTCCACAAGGCCCTGCAGAAGGCACTTTGCTGGTTCCAGAACCCTGTGGGGTACAGGATGGGTACTGGGTGGTCAGCAGCACACTGTTTTCCCCCCTCGCCCCAGAGCTTATGAAGAAAAGCTAATGCAGCCTTCCCATGCAGTGCCCTTCCTTTAAGAACGTGCCCGAGACAGCAGTAGCCAGAGGAAGGACTTGGCAATGTGGTTCCAATGGAATCACACTACTGCAGAGGCACAGGGACATCTGTTGATTCCTTGGGACGCATGGGAAGTGGCTTCTACACCCCATTTTCTTAGGAAAGGGAGAACAAACCCCTGACACCACTTCTGTGATGGAACCACCTGGGGCAACACACCTTGATATTTCTTCTATTGACTCTTTGGGCAGCAGCATGCTGACCTCTTGCCAGAATCAATGGTGTTAGAACAAAGATATTATAGAGATGGATTAGCCTGCTTATAGCTTTGTAGCAGATGTTTCACCACTAGCTCCTTATCACACACTACCAACAGTGACATTAACCATAGGCTAGCATACATGCATTGCAGGTGCTCAGCACTGCAGTGCTCTGTCACCAACTGTTAAACAGTGGCTCAGAAAAAAAATCATGTATTTTCTGAATGCACTGAGTATATAAATAACTCCCAGCACCATTAGCAATCACTCAGTCTAAGTAATGCATTGCCAAGCTGTTTGAATATCCTACAGTAGGCAAGGAAGTTGTCAGATTTTCCAAAAAAGATCTATTCCTGCACTTCCCTTTGGTTCATTATTTACTTTCTGACTGGCACTCCCTTAGTACTGTACAAAAGTTGAGCCCCATATCTTAACTTTCTTTGGAAAAAAGGCCAAATGTTCTTCATGACACAGAACTATATCTTTGTGTACAGTAATAACCCTCAAAATCCCATTTAAAAAATCCACTAACATTAAACAAGCCACAGTTTTTCAGAGCTCCCAGGAAGAAAATCACCACAAAATCTGCAAGCACTTCTATCTATATGCACTATTGTTGTGCGTATGGGCAATCACCTATGTAACTGGCGAGCCATTAAACGTCTTGCGTACACATCTGCTACCTTGTTTGAACATTTTTGGAGAAACTTCTGAAATTTTGTCCTTAAGTTTCCGGTCAAGACCAAATACCATATACCTGCAAAATGCTATATTTAGGCATTTAAATTGCAATTAGATAAACCTATGGAAAGTATGCTGCGGAGTTTGAGAGTTTGCTGTTGAGAAGCTACATTTTGGGCCTACATTTCTGGAGTGTCTGCTACCTCCGCTCAGATACAATGGTGATCCGCGGGGTATAAGGACATGCATCAAATGGAATAGGTCACATATTCTAAGATAGCTGTATTTTGATGCTGGATTAATAGTTCACAAGCATTTTCATTTTTGGCTTGATCTCACCAAGTGCTGAGCAGTCAGAACCCAATCCATCAAAGTATTTGGCACATGCTTAATTTCAAGGACTTGACTTGTCCTACTGAATTCAATGGGAGCGCTTTTCTGCATCAGGGCCACAATGTTCAGCATCTTGCATGACTGAGCCCTAAAAACATCATGAGGGCAAAGTGCTGCCTTTTCCCTCCATAAACATTAAGGTCATGTTCGCAGCAGAATGGCATAGTTCTCCGACACAGGGAAAGAGGCTGGAGACAGGCTTCTGTCTGAGGAATCAGCATCCACATCATAGGGAATTTAGGGAGGAGCCATGGGAGGAGCTGAAAGAACTGCAGCTATCAGATTTACTGGCTAAAACACCCAGGAGCGAGGAGAAAATGACTATGGTGACTACTGCAACACTGTGTGCACAGCAGAGGCTGAGGATGTAGAAGATAAATAAGTATGGATTGGATGAATGGACTATAAGGTGGATAGAAAGCTGGCTAGATTGTCGGGCTCAACAGTAGTGATCAATGGCTCGATGTCTAGTTGGTAGCCGGTATCAAGTGGAGTGCCTCAGGGGTCAGTCCTGGGGCCAGTTTTGTTCAACATCTTCATTAATGATCTGGATGATAGGATAGATTACACCCTCAGCAAGTTGGCGGATGACACTAATCTGGGGGGAGAGGTAGATATGCTGGAGGGTAGGGAAAGGGTCCACAGTGACCTAGGCAAATTGAAGGATTGGGCCAAAAGAAATCTGATGAGGTTCAACAAGGACAAGTGCAGAGTCCTGTACTTAGGATGGAAGAATCCCATGCACTGCTACAGGCTGGGGACTGACTGGCTAAGTGGCAGTTCTGCAGAAAAGAAATGGGGGATTACAGTGGACGAGAAGCTGGATATGAGTCAGCGGTGTGCCCTTGTTGCCAAGAAGGCTAATGGCATATTGGGCTGCATTAGTGGGAGCATTGCCAGCAGATCGAGGGAAGTGATTATTCCCCTCTATTTGGCACCGGTGAAGCCACATCTGGGGTATTGCATCCAGTTTTGGCCCCTCCACTACAGAAAGGATGTGGACAAATTGGAGAGAGTCCAACGGAGGGCAACAAAAATGATTAGGGGGCTGGGGCACATGACTTACGAGGAGAGGCTGAGGGAACTGGGGTTAGTTAGTTTGCAGAAGAGAAGAGTGAGTGGGGATTTGATAGCAGCCTTCAAGTACCTGAAGGGGGGTTCCAAAGGGGATGGATCTAGACTGTTCTCAGTGGTAGCAGATGACAGAACAAGGAGTAATGGTCTCAGGTTGCAGTGGGGGAGGTCTAGGTTGGATATTAGGAAACACTATTTCACTAGGAGAGTGGTGAAGCACTGGAGTGGGTTACCTAGGGAGGTAGTAGAATCTCTATCCTTAGAGGTTTTAAAGCCCAGCTTGACAAAGCCCTGGCTGGGGTGATTTAGTTGGGGTTGGTCCTGCTTTGAACAGGGGATTGGACTAGATGACCTCCTGAGAACTCTTCCAACACTAATATTCTAGGATTCTATGACGATGATTCTGTCCAGCCAGCCTACAATAAGACCACTGAACAAAGCCCAGTTTAAATGTGATTTGAATAGGTGTCCAAAAAATTGGCCCTTAAGGATTAATTGCAAAAGTATGTAACTATTCAAGAATAGTTACAAAAACACTATTTGTGATATATACTGTAAAATCAGAGTTTATCAGGGGGCAGGGAGAAAGGGAAGAGATGCCTCAGGCATCAAAACAAAAATCACCTTTAATGAACAAACATAGACTCAAACAAAGCTGAGGTTGCTTTGCACTGGGGATTTACAGAAAACATCTGTTAAGCAATCTAGCGCATCTCAGAAACAGAAATGTAAACACTGGTTTCCAACTTGGGGGAAAGCAATAAAAATCTCTGGACTTCCAGTGAGGCAGCAAGAAAATAGAAATTGAAAACATTTTAAGGAACATTGTACAATCTTCCACTTTGTAGCTACACTGGAGAACCTGACATTGCAGTAATGCACTGTCCAGATTTTTTTACTAGGTACACACCAAACAACATTCACAACCAGATACATCTGTGGTATAACTCCATTGACTTCCATTGTGTCAGACCAGCAATGAATCTGGCCCTCAGAATTCACCAATGGAAAGTGAACATTTGAAACATAGCTTAATAGAGCTACCTTCACAACACCATGAAAAATAAAAGCAAAAGCTATTTTCAGTAGAAATTATATTGTCAGATGATAAAGCAGGCCACTAAATATGTATTTGCTTCATAAAAGAGAAAGGGGACTGTTAGAAAATATCTTTAAACAGAAGGGAGATAGTTGGAAAAAAAATACATCAGTACTAAAAGAACCCATATAAAGCAGCCAATCTCAAAGTAAATAAAAGATGATAGCACTTCTAAATCAAATCATTATATTTATTGTATTTGAGCTTTCTGCCTCAAAAGCTATCCTGTAGAAGCTGTCTTTTCTTTTTTCCTTTCTCTTCTTTTAAGCGTTATTGTTGTCAGCTGTGAGGAAAGTCTACCTATAACTATCTGTACCGAAATTCAAATGAAGTAATTATGGCACCTTAAACTAGTAACTCAAAGTAAGAGGCTTTCTTTAAACCGTAGATTGCCATGATGGATTTTCGTCCCCTTCACATTTTTGAAGAAAAGGATATTTAATTATTGTAAAAGATGCCTGACTGGCAGTTCAGAGGTCGAAGCTCCACTTTTTTATACACAGAGTAAGTATACCACAGGCAGCAGCCACGCAAACATCTTCACACTACCCACCCCAAGCACCTGCAGAGGAATCACACAGGTGAGAAGTGCGGTTTGGTTTCTGGCTTAGATTTGCGAGAGCAGGCTTGGTGGGACTTGGGCAGGTACTTCAGTTCCACCGTGTCTCAAGTCAATGAAAGTCCTGCACATCCTTAACAGCAAGCACATGCTTAAGTGCTTTCTGAACCAGGGCCTCTTTGCTGCCATTTCACGCCTGGTTTTTAAGACTGACTAGTAGATCTAAATGCAGTGTTGCTTGATGGAATAGGACATTGGTAGAAACTGGAAAGAGACCACCAAAGGCCACCAAATTCAGAATGAAAAAAATACTTTCAGGTACTATTAAACAGACTGCATCTGAGTAGTAAATCTGATCTAGAAATGAAAGGGTCTGATTTACGAATTACGAATATTTTTCTGAGCCATCCCATCCACTGGCAACATTTACTTGAAATCCTGAAAAATCCCAGGCTTGTGCTTGTTTTCAGAACTCAGCGTTACCAGGACAGAGGATTTTTTATTAGAAACTACTATTTTAAACTCTAATGAAAGGGATCAAAACAGGATACATTGAAGAAAAAAAGAAAAAGAAAAAAAAAGAGGACAATAGGACTAAATAGGGAAATGAGGCAAAAGCATTTCAGATAAAGTGTAACAAACATATGATCTAAAGCCAAACTTTTCAAACCTGGGTGACTAAAGTTAGCTGCCTAAATCCATAGTTATAAATGCAAGTGGTCGGGTTTTCATGTAGATCAGGTCCCACTGACTTATATGGAATTTGTAGGTGTTCAGAACTTCTCAGAAACAGACCGTTTTCATTCAGCTGAAAATGTTGGCCTAAACTACCAAAGATTATTAAAGCAAACCATAAGAATGGTTTCAAGAAAGACATGTAGTTATTTCTGGAGAAGAGGAGGATTGAGGGAAATGGTAGAAATTCAGGGAAGCAGGCATGTGAAAGCCTAATTGGTAGCAACGCTGAATAGAATGGCTTCCTATTCTTATCATATTGAGTCTTCTTATGTACTTCTAACTAGCAATGGGGAGCCTATGGTTATACAACATTATATGCCTATTTTAACTAAAAGTCCTAATGAAATAGCTCTTACAGGGTTAAGGGCCTGATCCAAAGAAAATTATAACAGGATTAACAGCCTGATCAAAAGCCCCTATAAATTAAAGGAAAAGCTCCTTTTCACTTCAATAAGTTTTGGATCAGGCCCTAGAAACTGTTTGTGGTATTGTTTAGTGGCGCTCCGGTAAAAGCACCCTGCTGAAAGCAGCTAGTGTTGTTGGCATTTAGCACCACACTTTTACTGCCAAGAAAAGCTGTTTTGAATCCTTCTTGTTTTTCAGTCTGGTCCCTCAATCTTCAGTTGCTGACAGAATAATTATTAGAGTGAAATTTCTATCACTCTTTTGAAAATGAAACACTGCCAAGTGGATAAAATTAAACGGGAAAAAACAAACAGCAGCAAGAAGAAAATAATAGTTTAATAATACAATTCCTCCCCCCCTTTCAAAATTATATTATATTCAGCATCTCTAGTGTTCACTTCCTACAATCTGGAAATATTCCTGTAAACTGCAGAAGTTTGTGAAACTTTTATAGCCAAATCTGATGGTTTTGGGTGTCAAACTGACTGGTGGAATTAGCCAATGCTCCTAGGAGTCTTTTGCCCTTTTTGGACAACAGAGGTAGGGGGTAGAAAGTGACGGATTTGGGAATGGTTTGTCTGAAGCCAGAGAGCTTTGTCATGACAGGGATAGAAGTTTAAAATGCCATCGTTCTACAGACAGTCGATGTCTTTTGTGTTTGTTTTTTTTCTTCCAGGCACTCAGTATTGTTCTTGCAGGGCAGAAAATTATCACACAGAACAGGTGAAATTTAAAAGGCATCAGGACCAGAGTTTCAATACCAAACTCTGAAAGCTGGCAGGTCTCAAAGGGAAAGTGCTGAAATTCATTGCCTTCATGACAAAACATGTTGATTTCAGCTGTGTGTCATATTATCATATGACCCAGAGCTAGGTTTACAGTGATGGGACTCCCCGCTATGGGAGAAAGGAGGGAAATAGCTCTGTAGGCTTAATTTAGATATTATCTCATCACCCGCAGCCCATTTCTCTACAGTACTTTATGTTATAATGTTTGGGGTTTGGTTGTGTTCTGCTTTTGGAAATTGTATTAAATGGTGTATGTAAGTGTACTGATGTAAGGGAGGGAGAATTCATTAGATATATCCCCAGGGAAATTATGTCAACCTGAGCCCAAAAGCAGTAGGGTACAATGAGCAAAATTTAAAAAGGGAGAAAATGCTGAAGGATTCAGAGACCAAGCACTCTGTCCGAAGACCCAGAACACTGTCCAAGGATCCTGCAGTGCTCTGAGTTTTGTTTCCTGTGTATCAGTTTTCTGAAATCCATGTAAGCCAAAAGTGACTGGTTTTGCATAGGCAAGGTTGGTTAGGTAATATCTTTTACTGGACCAACTTCTGCTTGTGAAAGAGACAAACTTTCAAGCTTACACAGAGCTCTTCTTCAGGTCAGGTTTTGCTTAAGAAGATATACAAGGTGAGAAAAAAAATGCTTTTAATCACCACTTTCCAAATAAAAGTTTGTCCTGGGCATGATGTTAAACTCCATCCTCCACTGCCTTGTGGATACTTCTTGGTTGAAGAAAGGCTAAGGGATCTCACCCAGACAGAAAAGGTGGTCATGCTGAAGTGATAGGCAGTTAGCAGCTCTATCTAGGTTGTTCTCTGGCAGATGCTACAACCTCTATGTCACTGACCGTCCAAACTCGCTCTGACCTTTGGATTCTGGATCAGTGGTCTAAAGGGTGGACAACAGGTCTATGGTAGCCTTCGCTCCTCCATATCTTTGCCTAGGCATATGCGCCAAAGGTCTTGGCAAGACGGTTGTAGGGATCTGAGGGAGGTGCATGGGGCAGCTACCAAGATTTCCAAGCAGCCCTGTATAGGGATGGCCTGCAGGCGGCATGTGAGGGTGGCCCTAGAAAAGGTGGGTCAAAGTAGCTGAAATGAAGCTAACTATAGGTGTTCCCCTCCCTCATAAAATAATGCTATTTTATATTCAGAAAGAAAACTAAGTACAATTGGATGCAAAGATTAATAGAAGAAAACTGGCAAATTCTTACCTCTTTCTTGGTGAATTCTGGTGGGTGATCATTTTTGTCATCGATGACAATGGTAGCTGTCGCTGTGCCAATTAATCCCACATCAAGACCAGCCATGTCCTTCGCTTCTATAATAAGCTCGTACTTAGGGTTTTCCATCGTCTGAAAAAAAAAAATCGAGAGATCAAAAATTCAGTTTCCTCTCCTTCAGACATCAAGAGCAACAACAACACAACACAATTTGGTCTGATACAATATAGGACAAAAATTTATTTGAGCTACTGGTTTACTGAGAGAGTGTGGCTCTCCCCTGGGCTCCAGGGCAAATTTTATCTAAAATACAAGATGAAGCAAGGTATAATGGGTTTATGTTTGTGAACAGTGTATAGGCTACACAATTATTCAACTGTATGGTGAAATGGGACAGAAATTAAAATATTCCCAGGTTTTATGCACTTCAATGCACCAATATTGGTCACATGATTCGTTAATGTTATGATAGTTACATAATTAAATCCTAAAGTCACATACTGAATATAAACTCACACTTTCTTGTATTAAGCCTTATGTACTCTGCACATGCTATTTTAAATGGTAATCCAAATATTCAGAAGTAACAGAAGTAGGAAAGCAATATCTAAAATATGTTATGGCTGGCACAAAAGAATTAGATATGGTGACATTAGCACATTAGATCTATCTAACCATCCAGGCATTTAGTTTTTATGCCATGCTCATCATCTGAGTACCTACCCATCAAAGAACTAGAGAGCACCAGGTCTCCATGCTGGTGCTGCAGCACAACCCATTCTCAATTCCCACCCCACCCCATCTTTCCAATGCTAGCCATAACTTAAAAGCCAAAATGGGGCCCAGAGTGAATTCTGCATTGGGGGCAGCCATAGGGTTCTCAATTCACCTTTTGTGCTGGGCATGGAAGCATAGATGGTGGCCTGCCAGACAAAAGGGTAATATTAGATACCATCAAATGGAATTACTATTCGGTGCCTGAACCTGCTCCCATTGAACTCATAAACCATTTTGACAGGTTTCAGAGGGGTAGCGGTGTTAGTCTGTATCAGCAAAAAACAATGAGGAGTCCTTGTGGCACCTTAGAGACTAACAAATTTATTTGGGCATAAGCTTTCATGGGCTATAACCCACTTCATCAGACGCATGGAGTGAAAAATACAGTAGGCAGGTATAAATAAACAGCACATGAAAAGATGGGAGTTGCCTAACCAAGCGGGGGGTCACTGACTTCAATGGAGGCAGGAATGGGCCCTTCTTAAAATGAGTATTTTCCCCACTTGTATGATGGTCTCGTGTGGTCTATCAACCATATGTGTTGCATTGTCCATGGAGAACAAAGATGGAGAGGTGCTGTAGTCATCTTTAATGTTGTGTAGTAGGAATATCTTGCATGCTCAATAGCTGTTGTTCAAACATGTATCTGGAGTGCTGTCATAAAGGGAGCCAATTGGTGCTGAGTTCCATGCTGCAGAGAAAACAAATGCCTCCCCCATCTCCTCCAAATACCATCACTGCCTCGTGCAGCAGAACTATAGAGGCTGGGACGAGATTTGTCCCCCATCAATTAGCCCCCTGCCATTTAGAATTTAAAAAGCCTCTTTTTGACTATCGCTTAGCAAGCCAAACTCCCAGGGCAGCCACTTTGCAGCTAAGAGCTCACTGCAGGGGTCCTCCAAATTATACATTGTGCAGCCCATTTTATACAAGACAGCCTTTCATGGGGATTTTCCCTTGCCAAGCCCCAAGCCCCCATGTTGTGGCTCTCAAAACATCTGCAGGCCACCAGCAAAGGTTCCAAAGGCAACTGATCAATACCATGGCTCAGTAAGAAACTTGCCGTTCAGGCAGCCCAAACTAGAAGAGATGCTAAACACTGAAAACATAGTTTTGTAGAAAACCTTCAGCTATTGAGCCTTAAAATCCCACCTACCCTGCAAGAGGTGTGTGCCCCTTCATATAGAAACTAAATGTTATTCTGGATGGCAGAAAATCCCCTACTGGGATTTTAAGGCTCCAGGATGGTATATAATTGTACATATAGCAATCTCACTTCAGTGTCTATGACTCAGTGAATGAGCTTGAACATATAAGGCTGGGCAAAATTCACAGAATTTCATTTAAAAATGTTCTCTGTTTCTTTTCAAGCTGTATTGGAACCTTCCCCTCAAATTTAGCTTTCTTCATTATTTTGGAAAAAAAAAGGCTATTATTGAGTAGAAAACTCGCAAAATCGTGTCTTATTGCATGTTTTATAAGCTGACTTAGCTGGAAAAATAGGTCTATTTATGCTCAAAATGGGTCATTTTTTTTGTTTGAAAGCTGGCCCATTTTCCATTGAAAAGGAGTCCATTAGTGGTAGGAAATTGTGCATGTCTCAGCAGAAATTTCCACGACAAGAGTCCAGTTTTCAAGCTCACATTGAAATGTGTAAAACATTGAGCTTTGAGTCGCATTTCATATTATTATGAATACTTCACACTTCTCTGCAGTGCAGCAGTTTATGCATCTAGTCCTGTCACCCAAATATGTGCGGTATTAGAAAAAAAGCAACTCCTGGCATATTCTAACCGAGAGAAGAAGTGTGATCCAATTAGATTCCCTTTACACTAAAATATTGTTTTTGAGGTTCTTTTCAGCATTTCTCATATTTCTAGAATTTAATAGCTCAACTCACTAGTTCGTACTTATTAGCAGCTAACTGTGCCTATGTGATTGTAAAGTATATTTAAGAGACATCTTTTTTTCCCCTCTCCAGTAAAAAGTCCCTTTGAAGATGTTAAGGACATACAAACAAATAGTAATACTTAACTTCTCTCTAATAGCTTTCATTTGATAAGTGCCTTGCAAACATTATCTAATTATAAACAGCCCACTAGCGTAGGAGGATCCTTGGCTGGGAAATCCGGTTGATGTAAGACCTTTTCACCCTATGGGAGTAAGCCACAGCACAGCTCTGAATCAGGACCTATAGTTTATGCTGTTAAATAATATGAATATAACCAACAGAAATTAACTCTGTGTGGGCTCTGGCAAGACAAGTAAGGGGAGGCCTTGCGAGCCAGTAATTTCCAGAGCATCACTCTCCTGATTTCTGAAACTGTCAATGGTGATTTGTAGGACATCTGCATAATTGAGGAGGAAGAATGGTTCCAGGTGCTGCAGGGAGGACAAATTAGGAGCAATTATATGAAGTTGTACAAGGAGTAATTCAGCCTCAGATGGGGGGAATGGGGGAGGGAAACAAACAAACAAAAAACCAAACCCAAAGCACATTTTGCAGTACGAGCTGTTTGACTATGGAACAACCTTTTCATCTGTGAAACTCCGTTGCTGGAGATATTCAAAGATGGTCTAGGTAAAACATTTATGAATATCAGCAAGGACAATAATGTATATTTGTGGGGGTGGATGGGATTATTATCCATTTCTGCATGATTATATGGTTTAAAAGATATGGCGTTCCTGATGGTTGCCTTAACGGGAAAAAAATTAATTTTCTAACCCTTTTCCAGCCTTTATCCAAGAATGTTTATTCATATTTCCTTTTGCTTTTTATAAGCACCAGTTATACCTTCACTCCCTGTATTGAATGGCTTCATTTGGCTGTGGGTATTGAACTCTGTCTCTGTTCCCTATGTTAGTCCTCATCAGCTAATAACAGGAGCTAATTAATCAAATACTATTGTTCTGGCAAAACAATGCACTTATGATTGAAAATTACAATTTGTAAACTGCAACTAAGTATTGTAGGCTTCATTAAGAACCCAAAGACCACTTGAGAAAGACAAGCTGCTCAGTACACTTAGTAAATCCTAAGAATGTCATCATTTTGCCATTCTCTCCCCGTATGAACTGAACAACAGTTGAGGTACATCACTCTGAACAAATATTTACAAAAAAATTAGTACCTAGTATACATTTGCAGTAAGGTATCAAGATCAGGAATTCCAGAGATATTTTTTTTGGACAGATCAAGTTTTGCTCAGCACAATGTTTAAAAGCTGAGCATCCCATAATGATTAGATATGAAAATGTATTACATCAAATATTTGTTAGAAAAAAAACATTCACCACATGTATGTTGCCTCATTCAGAATAAAATAACTGGATAGCAATGGCATTTTATTGGAAAATATCTCATCAATATCAGGTACATGTAATCAGCAAAGTGATACTGAAGGCTAAAGATTTGAGCTTAAATGTTGTATTAAATACTTTCAAACAAGGGAAATGTAGAGGTCCCACTGGATCCAACCTTCTACAAAGTTTGGGCTTACAAGTGCATATATGTGAAAGGTAAGTTGCACTGATGATAACTGAATTTCAATAAGAGTAATAGAGGAAGAAGAAATTCAATACACCGGATAATTCCAAGATATGTATCAATTGGAAACATCTTAACCTATTGAAATAGGTCATTTTGTTTTAATCATTTGTGAAGTGAAGGTTGACTTTTAACAGCTTCAAATGTTGCACCACAGCAGGTTCCATTTTGATGAGCTAGGAAAAGTAGAATATTTATCTAAACCTTGGAGTCTGCCAAAATGGGCCTTGTAATCTAAAGAGAAAAGGTTCTCTTGTAAAATTTCTGCACTGAGACCAGTAAACACCATGACATTTTAAATATTCCAGTACTTATGCAGTTGGATCTTTTTTAGAACCTGTATGTTAGGAGACATTGCAATGAATAATATTTTTGACACCCTTTTTTGAATCTGAGAAGATTTGGTTATTATTATTAATAAAATAAAATAATAAAATTGCTGGCACTGTAATTTTCAAGCTAGAATGAAACTTCTTGACTACACATAGAAAGATATGGACCAGCTGAAAATTTGGACCTAGATCCAAACCTTCCTCAAGAGAGTGTTAAGTGGCTTACCTAAAGTCACAAGGTAGGAGAAATGGGACATCTAGAGATCATCTTTTGTCCATACACAGTATGCAAAATATATTTTTAAAATTCCTAGAATACTATGAATCAATGGTTCTCAACCTTTCCAGACTACTGTACTTCTTTCAGGTGTCTGATTTGTCTTGGGTACTCCAAATTTCACCTCACTTAAAAACTAGTTGCTTACAAAATCAGACCAGCTAGCTTAATTTCAGTACCCAGAAACATAATGGAACAAATAATTAAGCATTCAGTTTGCAAACATCTAGAAGATAATAAGGTGATAAGTAACAGTCAGCATGTATTTATTTGTCAAGAACAAATCGTGTCAAACCAACCTAGTAGCTTTCTTTGACAGGGTAACAAGCCTTCTGGATCGACGGGAAGCTGTAGATGTGGTATATCTTGACTTTAGTAAGGCTTTGATACTGTCTTGCATGACCTTCTCATAAACAAACTAGGGAAATACAACCTAGATGAGGTGGGTACATAACTGGTTGGAAAACTGTTCCCAGAGAGTAGTTATCAGTGGTTCACTGTCAAGCTGGAAGGGCATATCAGTTTTGGATCCGGTTCTATTCAATATCTTCATCAGTGATTTAGATAGTGGCATAGAGAGTACACTTGTGGATGATACCAAGCTGGGAGGGGTTTCAAGTGCTTTGGAGGATAGGATTAGGGTGACCAGATAGCAAGTGTAAAAAATCGGGATGGGCATGGGGGGTAATAGGTGCCTATATAAGAAAAAGCCCCCCAAATTGGGACTGTCCCTATAAAATTGGGACGTCTGGTCACCCTAGATAGGATTCAGAGTAGCAGCCGTGTTAGTCTGTATCCGCAAAAAGAACAGGAGTACTTGTGGCACCTTAGAGACTAACAAATTTATTAGAGCATAAGCTTTCATGGGCATATGCATCCGAAGAAGTGGGCTGTAGCCCACGAAAGCTTATGCTCTAATAAATTTGTTAGTCTCTAAGGTGCCACAAGTACTCCTGTTCTTTTTGCTAGATAGGATTAAAATTCAAAATGATCTGGACAAAACTGTAAATAGGATGAAATTCAATAAAGAAAAATGCAAAGTACTCCATTTAGGAAGGAACAATCAGTTGCACACATACAAAATAGGAAATGACTGCCTAGGAAGGAGTACTGCAAAAAGGGATCTGGGGGTCATAGTGGATCACAAGCTAAATACGAGTCAACAGTGTAACATGGATGCAAAAAAAGCAAACATCATTCTGGGATGAATAAGCAGGAGTGTTGTAAGCAAGACACGTGAAGTAATTCTTTTGCTCTGTGCTGATTTGGCCTCAACTGGAGTATTGTGTCCAGTTTTGGGCACATTTCAGGAAAGATGTGGACAATTGGAGAAATACAGAGAAGAGCAACAAATATGATTAAAGGTCTAGAAAACATGACCTATAATGAAAGATTTTAAAAATTGGGTTTGTTTAGTCTGGAGAAGAGAAGACTGAGGGGAGACATGATAACAGTTTTCAAGTACATAAAAGATTGTTACAAGGAGGACTTGGAAGGATAAAAATTGTTCTTATTAACCTCTGAGGATAGGACAAGAAGCAATGGGCTTAAATTGCAGTAAGGGTGGTTTAGGTTGGCATCAGGAAAAACTTCCTACCTGTCAGGGTTGTTAAGCACTGGAATAAATTGTCTAGGGAGGCTCTGGAATCTACATCAATGGAGATTTTTAAGAGCAGGTTAGAAAAAACATCTGCCAGGGATGGTTTAGATAATACTTATTCCTGCCATGAGTGCAGGGGACTGGACTAGACGACCTCTCAAGGTCCCTTTCAGTCCAATGATTCTATGATAAAATACAAAAGTGTCACAGAACACTTACTGAAAAATTGCTGACTTTCTCATTTTGTCAGTATGAAATTTTAGTTTGTACTGACTGTGCTAGTGCTTTTTATGTAGCCTGTTGTAAAAGTAGACAAATATCTACATGAGTTGATGTATCTCCTGTGGACCCCCAGGAATATGTGGACCCCTGGTTGAGAACCACTGCTATGAATGATTCTTAGGAAGTTCAATCCTGGGGATCAAATATCTGAAGTGGCCCTTAAATTTTATTTATATAGGATGCAAAAAGGAAACATGCCTATCTGTGCATCTCCCTCAGAACCTCCCACCCCTCAAAAGAGAAATAATTATTGTTATTAATTATTTATATTACTGTAGTGCCTGGAAACTCCAACTGAGATCAGAACCCCATTATGTTAGGTACTGTACAGAAAACATAGTAAGACACAGTCCCCACACTGAAAGTATAAATCAAAATAATCAAGACAGACAAAGAGTAGTAGGGGGACACTGACGCACAGAGCCCAAGGTCACTGGCAGAACCAGGAATAGAATCCAGGTCTCCAGAATTCCTATTTAGTGACTTAGCCACTGGACCACTCTGCATCTCCAAAATCAAATCACTATGCACAGGGATAAGCTGGTAATGTAAACATGCAACGGTTTCAAACGACGTTTATCCATAGCCAAAAGGGGTAATGATTTTAATTGATGAACATGTAGTCGCTGTTTGTCTGGTGTTTCATTTATCAGTCCTGGCTATGTGCACCTTAGCACTGTTGAGAGACTTTGTACCATTACAGCAGGAAACCCATTTATTTCCCCATAAATTTGCACTTTAGTCATTTAGCCCACTGTGGGGATGACACTGGCGAATGGTTTGGTCTGCAGTCAGGCTGACAAGTTTGCATTCTACAGTCCACTCAATGCCACTCTCTCCAACATGTGACATTAGTGTCAGATTTCCATCCCCTGCTCTCTCAGCATCACTGTTTCATCACTGGTAGGCAATGAGAGGTAAGAGAGCTCACTTTTTGAGATTATTGGCTTGCTGACAAAGCCAGCAGGATATAATAGCAGTAGAGGGAAACAAGTAGCTCAGTGCAGTTACATATGGTTAGAATAAACCCAGTGATAACATCTAGGTAGAGGACAGATATGACAGTCCTGTACCGAGGTTAATTCTTTTAATGTTTTCTTTATAGCTACAGTAAGAAAATTGTCAGTGGCATAGAAGCCACAAGAAAAGTGATCCCCACGATTTACACTTCACATCACAATCACTAACAGAGGCCTCCATTTTGCTAGATTCAGAGAGTAAAGCTCCCATAATACCCAGTGAAATCCGGGAGATGAGGATTCTCAGCACCTAAGACCCCAAATTCAGCAAGAATGAAGTCAATGGGACTACTCGCATGTTTAAATCTAGGCACACTTTTAAATATCTTGATAAATCAAGGCCTAAGGGACTGATCCAAAGCAGAAAAAAGCTAACAGGAAGACTTCAGTGGCTTTTGATGGAACCATAAATGATTTTTATTCCCCAATAATTACAAGTAGCAGGACATGCTTCATCAAAGATTCATGAACAGTAAGTATAGGGAACAACCAGTTTTTTCTACCACTGGTTTTAAACTCCACTTTTATGCAGTATTTAATATTTTGGGGACAGGCAAAAATTGTCAGAGGAAACCAAACTTCCCAGGAAAAGTTCATTTTCTGGACTCCCAAGCTAATTAGTAAATGTACAATGTTAGGTTGGTGTTGCAATCTTTCTAGAACGTTTCTAAACTAGATAAGACTGAATAAGCAGTAGCTATCTAGAGGCTATAGTTAGAGGTCATTCTATTAGAGATATTCCCAGTTCTGGAGATATTGCCTATAACTTAACATTTGGAATCCAGCCTGGCTCAGTGACATGGCTGACCTCAGAGCTAACTAATGATTGGCATTCTGCAGAAGGGAAATGCCTGAAAAATTCAAAGCAACTTGGGCTACGTTTTAGAGGTCTATGATTACTGCAGATCCTGAAGATAGATGTGTCTCTTCCCCTTCCCCCCAACCCTTTATCCTAAAACCTCTTTATTTACTTTGCGTATTATGATGAATGTGGTATATTTTTGATTATTTGTTCCAAACAAACGAATAAAAATTTGGAATCACTAGAATTAGATTGAACATTTTAAGAGTGTCCACTGTGTAGGGGTGAAATCTCATAAATGTGTGTGTGTACACATATTTCATATTTCATACCAAAAGCATGCCACAATCCCACAGGCCAACTTTTTGTCCTCTGGACAGTCACATTTGGTGGACAGTCAAGTTTTCCCACACTGCCCCAAGAACAAAGGGCTAGAGTGGCCACATTTTGGAAGGGTGCTAGGAAGACTGGGATATGGGTGGTTGGACTCGGCCCACAAAATGCAGTATACATGCTGGAACCCCAGCGTGGAATTCAGGGTTCAACAATTCCTAACCTGAGGTTACAAATGAGTGTATACCCTCAAGCCCTAGGTTAACAAAACCAGAGTCTGCTAATTTGAGTTCTGCTAATCCTGGTCTCACACTGAGGTGTAGACATACCCCAAGAGTCCTGACTCCTTATTTTACAAAATTATCCTATGACTGAATGATTAATACATCCAGAATGGATAGACTGGGTAATTTTATTTAATTATTTGGGTGTGGGAGGGACTGTGAACAAATGCTAAATTATTTCATGGTGTTGCCCATTCCTAGAGTGTGAAATTCATGCTGTATGTCACTGAGAACACAGAGTCCAAATCTGCCACACTCAATCACCTGAAGCGAGGCACCTAAATCCATATGTAGGCACGTAAATAAAAGAGACCTGATTTTCAAAGGTTTAGAGCATTTGTGGCTCCCACTGACTTTGAATGAAATTGTGAGTGTTCAGCACCCATAAAAATTGAGGTGGAGGGGGCACCCATTTAGGGGTGTAAATAGGAATCGAGGTTCCTAGTTTTAGAGGCTGAAAATTTTGCCCAGACAGATCATTTGAATATAAAACTAATTCCGAGCAAGCAATAAGAATTCACATGAAAGATGTGAATAATGAACCTCTTCATGAATAGGCTGTAACAAAGTCCCCTTTTTGTCATTGGCACCTGAATAGACTGTGGTTGTGACTAAAATGGGATAATCAATGAAGTTGACATATGGATTGCTGGCATATTCAAGGTGCCCACACACTTGACTAAACACTGAATCCTACTTGCTATTACAGTAAGTCAGGTACGGTATGCAATGGGAAGTCTATTTCCTGGAATTATGCTTTCTGTTTTGTTTTTCAGATTCAGCTGGCTCTGAATTGCTTATTTTCTGGGGATTTTTTCCCCCAGAAAATGTTGATAAATTATTTCCTGGAAAGAGACACCGGTTGGTGTGAATATATGTTTGTTCTGCCCAATTAGGGCTGGGGGTTCTTTGGGATTCTCGGTGAAGGACTGAGATGAATGACCCGGGATGAGGAGAACTGGGTACAACTCAATTTTATTATAACTGGTAAGTATAACAATGATTAATACCACGATTCCTTACCAAACGAGTACAATGCTATATAACTAAATTTAAACAAGTAAGGCAAGGGAGAATACAACGGGGAGAGAGAAGCAAAAACAACAACAACAACAACAACAAAAAGGAACAAGCAAACAGAAAATTTTTGTATGGCTAGTTACTTATGACCAGGCAAACGACAGCCAGATGGGAGAGCATATACATGGCGAATTCGGGCCGGCAACACGATACGTGCTCGGGCTGGATTCGGGAGTGGGAGGGTCAAGTCCCGGTTGATCAGAACTGGACTGGCAGTGACGTTGAGTCGTTTTGGGACACCTCTGATAGCTATACAGGGGCGACTAAGTATATAGTTCAGAAGGTAAGTGTGGCACGCATTGATTGGCTTCTTAGTGCCCTGTTTTCCCCTTATTAGGAAGAACAATACAATGTGGAAACTGCAGAAACGGTTTGCTGTGGTAAACACTATGGATACATCCCTCATAAGTTTCCTGTGATAAGCACTATGCCCTAATAAGGTCGTGCAGTCTATCGTGGGCCTCTTTCCTTGCTCCAGGTTCGCCACGGGGTTGAGAGGCAGCCTGGCCAAAACCGAATGGGGTGGGGGGTTAGGCTGTATTAACAATGTTATGTAGCTGAGTTTGGATTATACAGAGTTTGGACTCCGATTCAAACTTCTTCAAAGTGTAGGAGTGGATGGAACCAGGATTTGGGGCTCATTTATAATTTGGGCTCTCTAATGCAAAATACCTTTAAAAAAGCTCACAGGATTTTCTTGTAGATACTTCTAATACCAGCTTTAATCCACTGGAAATAACCATACGTAGATGATTTGGAAAAGAAATTTGGTGATTTGTCATATTGCCCTTGCATATTTGCCCACATCAGCAACTTGCCACCCAACCCAGCTTGTTTGGCTGGTTCTCCTCTAGTAGTCTAGAGCAGGGAGATTTTCAAAGGCACAAAGGGCAGTCAGGCACCAGCTCCCACTGACATTCAAAGACACCTGACCCCCAAATATGCCTTTGAAAGTCTCCCACTAGAAATGGAAAAGCAAAATCAGAAGAGGGGAGGTGCATTGGCATATATGCATCAGGGAAGGGGACATATTTTGGGGCCCCTGTGCTGCTATGATAGCAGCCTTCAACTATCTGAAGGGGGGTTCCAAAGAGGATGGAGCTCAGCTGTTTTCAGTGGTGGCAGATAACAGAACAAGGGGCAATGGTCTCAAGTTGCAGTGGGGGAGGTCTAGTTTGGACATTGGGAAACACTATTTCACTAGTTTTGTTGCTGTTGGTCCTGCTTTGAGCAGGGGGTTCGACTAGATAACCCCCTGAGGTCTCTTCCAACCCTAAGATTCTATTATTCTACTCCCTCACTTTCATGTGTTGGAACAAATCTCCTGTCCTCAATTAATGTGTTGTGTCACCAATATGGTGCTGTCTTGGTTCTGATCAACTGACTAAGGATTCTTAAGATGTAGTTCCAGTCTGAAAGGTGACTCTAAAAATGGCATTGTGCGGTTCCTCGTTAAAAGCATGTCATTGACTTCTGGAGCAATTTCCTCAGTTTACTAGTAAAATATGTCTGTATTTTTTGCTACTGCCCCGCTAGAACTTAGAGAGACAAGGTGGGTGAAGTAATACCTTTTATTGGACCAACTTAGTGAGGGACACAAGTGGGGGGAGGGATAGCTCAGTGGTTTGAGCATTGGCCTACTAAACCCAGGGTTGTGAGTTCAATCCTTGAGGGGGCCACCTAGGGATCTGGGGCAAAAATCAGTACTTGGTCCTGCTAGTAAAGGCAGGGGGCTGGACTCAATGACCTTTCAGGGTCCCTTCCAGTTTTATGAGATAGGTATATCTCCATATACTATGAAAGGTATTTCCTCACCCACCTTGTCTCTCTAATATCCTGGGAGCGACACCACTACACTGCACACATAGTAGAACTTAATTAATACTTTCACTGAATGTGAGAGCTCTGTTGAGATCAGTTCACTCTGTGATAGCTGTCTGGGTGCTGTCATGCTAACAGGAGCAAATAATAATAAATACCTCACTTTTCTATAGCATTTATCATTCATAGATATCAGAGTGCTTCACACAGGAAGTCAGTATCATCATCATCATTTCATAGATAGGAACACTAAGGCACGGGAAGGGAAGTGACTTGCCCAAGGTTACCCTGCAAAACAGTGGCAGAGCTGGGAATAGAACTCAAGACTCTTGAGTCCCAAGCTAGTGCCCTAGTCACTAGGCTGCTCTAAAATAAATAACTATCACTTGGGATGCGAACAGACAATCACCTCTACTGAGTAAGAAAGTCCCATCTTTCATCACTTCTCAGTGTTGAACTACAATCCAACAGTGAGAACGACAACCGTGTGAGAGGAAGACTGGTCCTGTAGTTAGTGTACTAGCTTGGGACTCGGGAGACTGGGTTCAATTCCTACTCCACAACATACTTCCTATGCGTCCTTTGGCAAGTCACTTAGTTTGTCTATGCTTCAGTTTCCCATCTGTAAAATGGGGATAATAGCATTTCCTAGCTTATCATGGATGCTGTGAGGATAAATACATTAAAGATTGTGAGACGTTCAGATGCCGTGGTAAGGTGAGGACACAAAAATACCATAGATAGTTCAAATGAGGACAAACAGCTACTCAAAACTTTTAAGTGTTGTTTTTAAAAGCATCCTCTCTGGTCCTATTAATTCTTCATCCACCAACATTTCACTTAGTGTCAGAAGACAGAAAATATTATTTTGTAGAACTTTAACAGTATTCTCTCTAAAAAACAAGATAACATCAGTGAGTTTATTTAAATTTCTGTTTATAAGCTATATATTTATAATCCTATTCATAGTGTATTACCATATCACATGTTTTATTTACACAATTATAACATAAGGCTCAACAATAAGAAAATCTCTTAGGATGTGAATAATTTCAGTTAGTACTAAATAAAGGCTCATGTTCATTTTTGAGGAAAACTGCATGCACAAAGTACTGAATTTGTCCTATTAAAACTTTTGAATCTTTTTGTTGATTAATGCTATCAGCATTCAGTCTATCAGTGTTCCAGGGTATGCTGCCACAATTTTGACAAAGTTGGAATACAAAAACTGAAGCAATAGGATTATTAACACAGAAAACTTTTAAAAAAATTATAATAGCAATATTTTCATTAGTTCTAAATGCCGATTATGTCTGTGGGGAAGAGGATACAAAGGCAAGATTCATATTTAGAGCCTGAATTACAGTTTCACGAATACAAAAATCAAAACAATTTTGTAATGTAGATCCTCCATCTCATCAATTTCCAATTCTTATGTCTTAAAGGAAGGTTCTAGTTTAATCAAAGTAATAAGGTATTTTGGTTATGAAGAAAATCATATCTATTTACTACCCACAGGAGAGAGATAGTTCATAGCTACAAGAGGGAGTAATAGTGAAACTAAATTTTCCCCCTCTGAGGCCAATGTAAAAGAAAAAATACGTGTCTCCAAGATGCCTGACACAAACTGCGTCTTGGATTGAAGGACTGAGAGCTCTGTAGTCCATTGAAAAGAGAACTGCAGGGCATAAAGGTTCAAGAACACAGGGCATAAAGGCTCAAAATTTTAATCGTCAAAAATGCTGGCACAATCGTATGCCTAATATGCATGTACACTTACTGAACATTATATGCAAATACAATAATTGCGTTTAAAAGACACTAATTGGATGCATTTGCACATACAATTACCAGATTTCACATAAAATGGTGATACTTGTGCATGCAAATTAGGCCTGGGAGTTACAAGCTGGCAGTCAGTATGGCCCTTCTTGGATTCAATTTCTGTGAACATTGAGAGATCAGAAGTGCCAATGCTCACAGAAAGGACAATATTTGCTTCAATATTCACGGAAAGAACATTTAAAATTGTATATCTGATAATAAAATGTGTCATTCATCCAATGCTGGTTAATTTGATCAATCAGAGAGGGTGAGATTCGGTGTTGTGCCCCCCTAGGGGCTTGTCTGTATGGTACGTTAGTCTGTACCAGTGACGTGTAAAATTCTAGTCCTCACCAAGGTGTTGTGAGGCCAGTATGAACCATGCTGGTGTGCACTAAAAGTTCCCTAGTGCTTGTTAATGTAGTCCCATATCAACAGTACTATATTAACACACACTAAGGGACTTTTAGTCTGCAGGGTTCACATAGGCCAGTTAGTACACGACACACTGGTGTGGACTAGAATTTACATCTAGTTGTGGATTAATTTATCATGTAGACAAACCCCAAGAGGAACAGCACAGAACTCACAGCCCATGTGATGCGGGGGCAAAGGCAGCTTTAAATCACCTCTTGATTATGGGTTGATCTAGGGGTTGGATAGGCCCCAGGTATTACTTAGACAGTCATAGGGGACTGTCTAAACTATGACATCCTTCCCAGGCTGCCCTATAGGCTGCAACATGCCTGGAATCTCCATAGTGAAGCATGCTATAGTCCTGTCACAACACATCCTTCCCACCCATGCCACATTGGTTTTTTTACCATGGTACAAAGGGGCCAGAGTGGGTGATGGGGAGTGGTGAGGATTTGATTTTTGGTATTACTTCTGTTCCCTGACTGGATGATTCATGGAACTACCAAACATGGCACAAACTGAGAATACTGAAACTGAATATAGAATTTGAACTTTACTGTGTGTATATTTATATGAGTCAGTTTCATACTCACATAAGTACCCGCCTTAGTTGTATATAACAATCACAATTTGCAGTAATTATAACAATCACAATTTGCAGTTCAAACATTCCGCTGGCCTAGAATTATTTGCTGGAGTCATTTTAAGATAATTCTGAACAATTAATACTTTAAAGAGCTGTGCAATGTGCTTTCAGACAATCTGTGAAGAGAAAAGGAGGGCAAACTTCCTCTAATAAATTATTAGGTGCACATCATTCACTCATTTCTAGTCCCTGCCAGG
Organism: Terrapene triunguis; assembly: GCF_002925995.2. Classification (NCBI taxonomy): domain Eukaryota; kingdom Metazoa; phylum Chordata; order Testudines; family Emydidae; genus Terrapene; species Terrapene triunguis. The sequence goes on along the minus strand of NW_020698262.1, from coordinate 7,912,591 downwards.
ACAGGCACAGGTCTATTTAAATCCAAACATTTAAAGGAGAGACATGTTTCTTCAGCACAGTAACCTATCATATGTATCAGTGAAGACAGCTTTTTCAAAGATGTGTATTAAAATAGGTCTGTCAGGAGACTTTCTCAGGAATATGAAAGGTGTAAAGGTTATACAATGTAATGAGGAGCAGCACACAGACATGAGTGAAGGTGTTGGTGTGACATATATGAGAATTTTTCTTCAATATCCTGGACAAACCTTATTGAATGAAGTTAAACCTTACTGACGAAAGTTTAAGTATTTTGGAAGTTCATTGTATTAAAATGGAAAATGTTTATGTATTATTGTGGAATAGTATGTAAAATCTTTCGGGAGGAGACCTGACTAATAGAGACACTGGGAAATGTTATGAGTCTCAAAGGACTATTTGAAACAATGAAACATTTAAAATTAAGTGGGTTTCCCAAGAAATCTCTAGGAGGAGAGAAATGCAAATATGACGCTAGTTATGCAAGAACTCAGCCTTTTGAAGCTTTGCCTTGGGGAAGGGACCTTTGGTTGGACTGATTACCTAGTCATGGTCACTTCAAAGACCCAAACTGGTAAAGGAATGATTCATAGATTCATGAGGGTGCTTGTTCTGAGCAAAAGCTGTTACGAACTTGTGATCACAGAAAAAACTCTGGGTGGGGGTTGTCAGACTGATCATCTGACAAAGCCCTTACTGGAGTTAGGGTGATCTCTGGTAAGCTTATTAGCATGTATGTAGGTTCTTTATTGGCTTAATGTGTTTTCTCTGTGATGTTTTTACCTTAGGCATAAATGTACTTGCTTAGAAAGAGCTGCATGGGAATGTAACTGTGACAATTACACTGTTTACCGTCTCTGAGGAGAAATCAGGCCTGTTAGGCAATCTGACTTGGCTGAAGTATAGGCAGGGAGCTGTGCAGGGAGGCAGTGTAGGCCAGGAGCTGTGCATCCCGGAAATACCCATCAGGAGGAAGATTGATGTGCCTCCACACAAGAGAAATAATGTCTGGGGAGCCGGAAGCCTGAGAGTTGGTGCCCATGCTGGACCATAGAGGGTGGAAACAGGGGCAGTTGCCCTGAACTGTGGCAGTCTGTATTGTAATTTTTTAAGAAAGCAAAACTTTGAGCGAAACCAAAAAGTTAAGGTAGAAAATACAATAGGCCAGATCTTCCGGCTGGCGTAAATCAGCAGAGTCACTGACTTTAAAGGAGCTCCACCAGTTCACACCAGTTGAAGTTATGCCCCAGGATGTGTACTGAAACAACACACATATATGCTTTCAGGCCACCATATAACCTGCTTTGTCTCTTGTACAGCTTAAGGCAGGGGTGGGCAAACATTTTGGCCCTAGGGCCACATCTGGGAGGGAAAATTGTATGCAGGGTCATGAATGTAGGGCTGGGGCAGAGGGTTGGGGTGTGGGAGGGAGTGCGGGGTATGGGAGGGGGTTTGGTGTGCGGGAAGGGGCTCAGGGCAGAGGGTTGGGGTGCGGGATGCAGGAGGGGTTCGGGATGCGGGCTCCGGCCCAGCACTGCTTACCTCAAGCGGCGCCGGGATGGCAGTGGTGCACAGCAGGGCTAAGGCAGGCTCCATGCCTGCCATGGCCCCACGCCGTTCCCAGAAGTGGCCAGCATTTCCAGTAGTGGCTCCTGGGGTTGGGGTGGAGCAGGCGGCTCCACCACGCGCTGCCCTCAGTTGTGGGTACCACTCCCGAAGCTCCCATTGGCCGCGGTTCCCCGTTCCCGGCCAATGGGAGCTGCAGGGGGCAGTGCCTGCAGGCGAGGGCAGCACACAGAGCCCTCTGCCCCCCACCACCACCCAGGCCGGATTGAAAGCCCTGACAGGTTAAGGGTTCTCCTCCATTTGCTTTCAAAACAATGTGAAACTAAATATTTCAACACCATCATAACTGTGTTTTCCACATAAAGAAGACACGAGGATCCCTGAAGGCAATGTTTTAAACAGGTAATCTCGTACATTTTGCAAATGTGTCCCAAAATCTTTGTTTTAGTTTAGAATAGAAAGGCAGAAGCCATATTTCCTCTGATTATTGCAAAAGGCAGAAATCATTAGAACTAAAGTAAGTCTGGCCCATTCATAGTAATAATACATTGTGCTTGGATACATTTAGAACAACAGTGATTCAGGATTATGATCCTCCTTCCAGGCTGAATGTGGAAGCTCCAGGTACTTAGCCCATGCAAAATAGCTGACATTTTTCAATATGTGGACTAAAATACTCTGCACAAAAGGAGTAACCCCTAGCTGATCAGCTTTTTTGCTGTGTATGTGATACAAATTACCTGCCTTAATTGTATAGCAGCCAGTATCAAGTCATCACCGATAAACACACATTATCTGCAGCCCAACAGTATAGGAATCTTTCATCGAGTAAAGAAACAAAAGGTTCCGTCAAGCATTCTTATCAGCGCTTGAATCCACTCCACCTTAACCTGGCTTCAAGCTGCATTGAAGTATTCTCTGAAAACTGCAGGTGAGGATGTTGCACAGCAGGGAAAGCTGTAGATCTTACTGCAAACAGCCTGCTGGCCTCCCTCCCTTCACAAGAATGCAAACCTCCTGCATACAGCTGGGAGAAAATGTTCAGGCGAGCCTCTAATGGGAAGGTATATCTCCCTTCCCCACCTCTCTTTCAAAGCAGGTAAAAGCGGTAGAGGCACCAGCACAACACAGACTCTTATTTCAAGATGCCATTGTCTCCTTTCATTGAGCTAACTCCTGCCTGTCATTATCATAGTTTCCTTTGTTGTTATGCCACCATGCTTTCACCACACCCTCCAATACACCAGGGACACATTGTTCCATCTCCTCCCAGTTCAAATTGGGAAGAACTGTCTGAGGAAACAAAACAGACATAAACCAGATTCTAGATACCTAAGGCACTGTGCAGGACCACTACATAGGCATGGGTCAAAAGCAGACAGCACAAAGCAACACAAACTACAACTGTGTCCGATTTTCAGCCTAGATGTCAATATCATGGAAATGACAACCCACTCACAGTCTTGGACAGACCATCAGTTTAATCAAGCAGCGGTCAGAGCTCTTCGTGCTACCAGGCAACAAGAACAACCCGTGATCATAACTGGACTATGAAGACTGATGGACTCCATCAAATTCCAAAGCGTGGTAAAGAACAGCATTCTTCTCACAGGACAAGGAGTCAAAGACCTGGTGAATTGTTATCATTGTACAATAGCTTCAACCATGAACTCATTGGTCACCAAACAGCCCATTCCTCCCCATCGCCCAAACAGGTCTACTTAATTTTCTGACATCCTGCACTGGATGAAGGGAGAAGGGCAGAAACTTGAGCACCATAGGAGGAAAACAAAGGCTGATACTGATAGGACAAAACACAACAAATTCCTCCACGTCTATGCCAAGGCTCTAGTACAGGCCGTGAAAATCTGTCAGCCTCCACTGAAGCTACCAAATCCTTTCCCAAGGAGCAATCCTGGGTGTTCACAGCACCAAGCCCTGCAAAGAACTATCAACCTACTTTGCTGGAAACATCATGTGTGTTCAGGAAGGATTCCCAAAGAACCTGGATCTGCCTTGCCTGCACCCAATAATCAATAGCCTGGAATCCCAGAATTCAGTATATTCACTCATCCAGAATTTCTGGATACCCTGAAAGAGTCTTGACTGAAGACCTGTGAAGCCAACACATGCCCTTCCTGGCTTGTGAAACAGAATTGTAAACAACTGGTGTCACTCATGACAGAAATAGCCAATGCCTCATCCAGGGAAAATCTTTTCTTCCTCCTACAAACACACAATAGTATGACCAACACTGAAGATACATCGATTCTAGTCAACTATCACCACACATCAAACCTCCCATTCCTGAGCAACCTGACAGAAAAGCTAGCCAAAGGCCAACTTCAAGATCATCTAATTGAAACTAATATCCTAGACCCAACACAATCTGGATTTAATCCAGGAAATGGAATTGAAACTGGTTTAGTAGAACTGATGGATGATGTCCTGCTGTCAATGGATTGAGGGCAAATATCCACTCTCATCCTTCTGGGCCCCTTTGCAACATTCAACAGTGTTGACCATAAGATATTGCTGTGTTGCTTGAGCCTTAACATTCCTGATATTTCTAGGGTAAAAATACAAGGAAAGAAAAAATGGGGGGAAAATAGTACAGGTCTTCATCACACATCACAAAGAAGCCAAAGAAGGCACAAGTCCTTATTTTATATATATATATATATATATATATATATATATATATATATATATATATATATATAAAACCTTTGTAAGTCATCCTTAATGCTCTGCATGTTAATCACTTCAAAGGGCAACTGATGCATACAACTCCCATAACACACGATAGAGATAAATAGTTTATTTTGATGCCCAGATCAGTCAGAAGAGTCTGACTGAGGCTGTCTGTTGATTGAGGCATGTGAGAATAGAGAAACTGATGCTCTTTCAGACCTCGCACACTTGCCGAAAATGAAAGTTTTCCTTGATTTGTTACATCTAAAACAATATTGTCTGCCTCAGTAATAAAAGAAAATATGTTTTAAGACAACCCCCTTATGCCAAGTCTTTACACAATCAGTTATCAAATGAAGCTGACTGGGTTAACGGCAGATAAACCATTTTTACAAAGTAGGTGCACTTGGGTTATATTTCCCTCCATATACATTCCTATTCCGCACCAGAAAGTAATGTTACAAAGGTCAGGATAGAGATTGTATTCTGCTATGTAGTCTGTTTTGCAAATCTGTACCAGTGGTGGTCAAAATGCTCAGGAAACTCAATTACTGACTTGCTATGACAACCATACATCAGCAGGCCAAGATGATAGAGGTTATTTCTAAAATTAGTCCCTTAATGCAGAAAACACAGTCCGCAATTCCGGTTTTACAACCTTTGCCTGATATTTATATTGTTAAAAATTAATGGGAGCATTGCCTATTATTTCAGGCATTTCATCAGGAACATAAAACTCCTGTTAAACAGGTTCAGTTTACGTTGCAGTTAAAAAACCCTTCATATCTGTTTGACCCTGTTACTGTGTAAACAGAATATTCTAATCAAAGCAGCCATCAAATGTTAGTTTTAATCAGTATTATTATTTTCCCTTTTAAGTTTAATTTTTTTATGCAAAGCTTATTTTAGTTTAGTGTTCTATTGCCAGTAATAATTCCAGGTAGCTTTTGAAATAAAGCACCCTGCAGAGAGTGTAATGAATCAGAAAATGATAGTCGCTTTGCCTATGGACAAAAACAATTCTGGTGGCTGCATTTATGCTCTCATTGGGTTATACTTCTGGAATATAAATTGATTTAGTTCCAAATCATCTGAGGAAAAATCATGTAAAATGGATTTCAATTATACCATTGCTGCTTTACAAAAAGGCTTAATACTCTATAGGGGGGGAAATCAGCACCTCTATAGGATTCACTTTCTGATGAAAGAAAACAGAATTTTCCATTTAAATTTTCTCCAGTCACTGTTACATAACTCTAAATATCTTTTGATCAGCTTTTCTTCTGCCTTATTTTGATAAACATAATTTGGGATTCCTGTATTTTCTGTACAGAGAAGCAAGTTTTGTTTCTCTTCCCCTTTTCTGTGCTACCTGAGCCTGCCCATAGAATCCACTGATAATGCTGTTCAATCAGAAAATAACAAAGCAGAACCTTATAAATTCCTACTCCCAATTCCTGATGCTGAGTATTTCCCGTTAGGCTAGTCTCGCTTTCAAGCAGTAAGTCTGTAATACAAACAAGGGGCCTGATTTTCCACTGCCTTGACTTCTTGTGTTTTCATTTACGCCTGTGCAAATTTCTCTCGCGTAAACAAAGAATGTCAATCAGCTACAGGTTTCTCCTATCGTGCAAACTATTTTAGTCCATCTATTGCCAAATGTCAGTTTCTTTGCACAAGCAAATTTTTTAGAGCTTTTCACATTCACTGTGGAAGAAGGATTATAATCCTCAATCACTGTTATAAATGTACTTCCGCAATTTATTACAAGTCTGACAGGGAGGGGGATTATAAAGGGGAACACAAAACAAAACAAGTGGAACACAAAAAGTATTTTAGAATCTCTTTTGGCAAGAATTTTGCATCTCTGAATAAACCTATAGCTGATGTGTTAGATGGCTAACCTCACTAAAGGCAACAGTATATTAACGTGGACTCAGACAGATATTTGTCATCATCTAATTAAAGGTGCTCAAATAATAAGAAACAACAAAAGTAACAAACTTGAATTCCTTCCAAAACATTTCTGCATTTGTATTTTCTTTGAAGTGTTTAACACTACAGAATTTTTTTCTGGCAACTACAAAAAAAAAGTGTTACTCTATGCTTTGTCTCAGTAAGATAAACTGTGCTTTATTGGTGGTATGTTCTAATCTTTCCACTCCGATGCAGCTGCAGCACTTGTCAAAAATTTTGCTCAAACCAACAATGTTCCTACAGTGCAAAAATCTTTAGCTACTCTTCTCGCTTTGTCTGTTTTCCTCTCTTCATTATTATCAAAAAGAATATTTGGTAGGTTACTGAGAGACCGTTAACCCAATAGCACATCGATCAGGAGGTCTGACTAGATGAACACCAAGTGGTACCTTCCGTTTTGAGAATCTATGAATCTATTAATCAAGCCAGTGAAAGACCTATTCCACCAGGAGCACTGAGCTATGGTAAATAAAGAAGGAGCCCATTCAGTCAAGTCAATTGAAAGGCTAACTTTGGCTACAAAAGGCTTTGGATCAGGTGCTATCATAGGAGGCCAGATTAAATGAATATTTCCTCTTTGAACCAATGACTCAATTGGAAAAGATCAACTGATCTGTAGTTTTTCTTTGCTGTTACTGTGGCAGAATGGCTCCTGATGCTTAAGTCTACCTTATGGCAATAGATCACATCCTAACTCTTGTCCCAGATCCTCACTGTGATGTATGAATATCAGTCTTTCACTCCCTCAAGGCAGCTACTAAGTACATTGAGTCAGCTGAAGCAGCATCTGTAAGGTTTCTATACTCCTAACCCAGCTGAGACCCAATAGCCTCTCCTCATTCTGCAATGCTGATCAACAACCAACTGCCAAGTAGGGTGAAGATTCTCATTGGAAATTGAGAACTTCTCAACCAGGACATTGCTAATCATAAACCAAAACAATAAAGACCCTAAGCAGCCTCCTGGAACCAGGTTTCCTCTGGAATTAATTATTTAACCAACATTTGTAATAATCCCTTAGTGCATTTTTTTGTATCATTTACAAAAAATTAGCTCTAAAGTTAGTACACTCTATATAAACCAATGCAAATAAGGCTATTATGAGCTCGGTCTGTCACGGCATCCTTCGTGTCCAGGGCCAGTATTTTATTATCTTTCCACCATGCTATGCAACATCAAAGTGTTTAGGGGCCACTTGTTACAATGCAAACCAGCTTTCAACAGCACTCCTTTATGAAAAGCTACCAAAAACACATTACAGAGAAATTCACTGTTAAGTCAGAGGGGCAGAGAAGGGCTTAAGACAAGAGTGAAAGGATAAAGAGGGAGTCACAAGTTTAGAGTGAGGAAGAGAAAATTCCAGGCTGATGGAGAATTGCAGAGGAAAGAATGACTTCCAATCATGTCTCAGTAGAGGGACAGTGAGGAGGTGATGCTATGAGGAACAGAATGAATGGGTGGGCGTGGGAGTGAGCTGAGGTCAGAGAGGCAGGATGGAGTAAGTCCACAGGGAGTTTTGAAAACTAGGAATAGATTTCTGGACAGTTCTTTGTAGATTAAAAGATAGCAAAGGTAACAAAGGATGGGGTGATGTTATGAGAGGTACACTTCTAAGAGTGAAAAAGCAGTCTGACGGCAGAATTCTGGGCTTCCTTGAAGATTAGAGAGCAGACATTTATGACAATATTAAAAGAAAAACTTCAAAGCAAGAAAGGGCTAGATTGTGACTCTAGCCACGGATCTGAGAAAGGGCACTACTAAAGCTGCACCACCCCAGGAGTAGCCACGGGAGGCATTGTGCCACACATACACCTTTCTAAATCACAATTCCTCCCCTGATTTCTCCTTGCTTTGCCTACTCAGTTATGCTGCAAAACTCGGCCAAATCCCCAGCCACTTACTCTGGAGGGAATAAGTGAGCATGCAGAACCTGCTTACTCCTTCAGGCTCAGAGCCAAGGTCTAATTGCCCGAATGGAGGCGTAAAGCAGGTGTTACTCCTTATTTCCCTGCATGGATATTTAATCCAAGTCCCAGTCTAGCCCAAGGTCACTAAAGTCTGGTAAGGGCAAATTCTACAAGGTTCCAGTGCTGGTGCTAAGAAAATTTACACACAAGTGAGGTGAGGTTTTAAAAGGAACATAAAACAGATTGGGCTAAAATACCTAGGTGTGATTCACTTTAGATGCACATAGGTGAACTGTCTTGAAACAGCATCTTGTCTCTCAGAACGGTTTCTGATAATGCCAAATAAATGATTAATGACCTTTTCAATTCTGCAAGAATCTCAGCCATTTGGATGAATTTAAATCTAAATCAGCAAGACCTTAATCAGATACTTAATACTGACCTTAATCAGATCAAGATCTAACTTTTCCTCCCCTGAGGTCAAGGACTAAAAACTCTTACTCATATAAGTAATTAATTTAGCCACACACTGGGTTTCCCACTGAAGCCAACACTGTAGTAAGTGTTGTAGCTTCAGGCTCGTGGCTTGGAACTAGTTATAGGCACATCTGTAAAAAGAAACAAAAAATGTGCATGGCAACTGTGAGTATAATGGGGTTTGAATATACTTAACGGTGAACACTGAAAAAGAGGGTGTGTAATCAAAAATGACAAATCAAGATTAGCAGACTGGTACAATAATGGAAGCATTACAAACTATCTCCTACTCTCATTCAACAAAAGGGTTTGGAAATCTGGTGCAGTACAAATCCACTATTTGAACTGAGATTAACAAATGTTAGTTTTATTATAAATTATAATGTTATTTGCATAAACTTTATTGAGATGAAGAAAAGGAACAGAGAAATTGTAAATTCAATAGCAATAAATATAAAATAGCATTGCATTTTGCACTACTTTGAAAACGCCACTATCTAGGTCACTAAAAGTAAAAGAAATTTCCAGATTTTTTTTTTAAATGCTGAGCTAACATTATAACAACCAGAGCTCAAATGGAAGAGAAGCTGGGAGGCATAAATAATTACTTAATTAAATACACAGAGAAGACATACTGGAAAATGACGGCCTTTGTTAAATGTTTATCATCCTGTTCCTAATCCTGGTTATATCCTCCTGCTTATCAAAACTGGAATCCAATTATTAATGGGAAAGTAAAATAAAATCAATAGCAGATATGTATTAATTTACTAAAGCAAAACTATTATACACAGATGAAAGTACAGTAGAAAAAAATAGCATCACTCTTTCTCTCTCAGGGAATTCAAAAGCTCGCAAAAGATTATCAAGGCAGCATTCAGTTATCTCCAAGTATTCTTCATCCCCCCGCCCAAGCTTTGCCATACCCTGCACCTACTTCATTTGAAAAATAATCCAAAGACACAGGGAATGAGAAATTCACATGTTCACTAGTGCTCCCTGTCAAAAGGGACATTGCAAGGGTTGGCTTGGGAGACAAAATTGAGCAAGGTTTTCTCCCTCCAGGGGAGTGAAAATGTCTTCAGTTCTCAGGATGTAACAAGGAAATGTTGAATGAAATGTGGGATTTTCAACTAATAATATGTACAGCAGGGGTCGGCGGGAAGCCGCGGCCAGCTCATCCCTCGCCCGCGCCGCTTCTCGCCGCCCGTATTGGCCCGGGACGGCGAACCGCGGCCAGTGGGGGCCGCGATCGGCTGAACCTGCCGCATCAGCAGGTAAATAAACTGGCCCGGCCCGCTAGGGTGCTTACCATGGCGAGCCGCGTGCCGAACGTTGCCGACCCCTGATGTACAGTGAAGATCAAAAATTAGTAAGACCTGAATGTGAACTGGACCATCATATCCCCCAGAGGAATCAGAACCAAAGTGTTTTCACTCTCCCTGGAGTCAGACATGCAGCTGAATTCTTTGGCTAAAAAACCTTTTTTGTAATTGAATCGAAGTTAACTTTGCAGTGTACAATCTTCATGCTGCAGGATTGCACATATGAGAACACAGGAGAAGTGCATATGAGGATTGCATTGCACACTCCCAGTGCTACCTTGAATGTCTATAAGCAGTTCTAATAAAAAATTCTGATTTTTCTTTTTAGGCCTTGTTTCTAGGAAAGGAAAAATACAAAGTCTTCAGACCGAAACAGGGTAAAGGGAGATTCAGGAGGAGATGAGACAAGGACCACTATTTCTTTACAACAATTTTTGAAAAGAAAAGGAAACCAAACTGCTGTTGTTTGTAAGTATAAGAAGTACAAATTAATTAAAAATTGGATGTGTGGGGTGTGTGCTTGCACACACATGGGCATGCTTCTGATTCTTATAACATTTTTCAGATTGTGCGTCCACAATGTGGATTAAACCCTATTGGCATTGTTCTGTTCTCAACATCCCCAGGAACTCTCTGAATCTAGGACCCCAATTCAGGAAAGCGCTTAAGCATTTACTTTAAGTTCCACTGACTTCAGTAGAAGTTAAGCATGTGCTTAAGAGCACTTCCTGAATAAGGATGCTTTCCTGAATCAGGGCCTAGAAGAGCATATAACTTGCTTTCTAAGGTGAAATTCCGAGCCTCGTTGAAGACAATGGGAGTTTTGCCATTGACTGCAATGGAGATAGGATTTCACCTTAAGTATCTATATTATGGATTCACGATATGCAAATTGATTACGCAGCACATTCTCATTTTCAGCATACAAGGTCTGATCCTGTTAGGCGTAGAGCACCCTCAAATGTCACTGACTTTAATGGGAGTTCAGATCTTTCATTATGCTCAGGGGTTGTTCAAAATGAGGATTGGGCCCATAGTCGGATGACAAAAAACTATCTCCTTACTCTATGGGCAGGCCGGGGCATAGCACACCATGGAAAATTTGATATATACTTTTAAGACAGAGGTTATAGTACACAGCACAGGCAGAACCTCAGTTTTTAAGATGCAAGGAACCCTTTTTATCTACCTTGGAAGAATAAAGGGTTGTGTTAAAGTCATCAATATTTTAAGATTGTGGTTCCAGGGAATCTAAGCATTTCAAGTCTGAAGCTTGGACAGCCAAGCCACTCTCCAACTGATATTCAAATTAGGCAGCTGACCAAACCTGCTAGGAAGGACAACAATTTGTCTTAAACCTCCCCACGCAAAGAGAAGAGCCAAATTCTGCCCTCACAATTCTGTTAAAAATGCCACACTTACGTGAGGGTAAAATCTGACCCTCACACCCTTCAGAAATAGGATTTTATTGGACTACAACTTTTCTCCTCACCCTCACCTGTTCAGATAAATTGGGGGAGCCAAGAAGATACCAAAGTAGATTTGCTGCTTGTAAGCCAACAGATCACACCATTCCTCCACTAACTGCAATGATTATCCCCTAATAAGGATATCTCCCAGTCCCTCCCTCCCTTCTGGGAATACTATTACAACCAACTAGGACAACTCAGATATAATTTTTACAGTGCATCTTAGTTACATAGGGCAAAAACCTCCAATGACTGTGCATGGAACCTGTGTGGTTGTGCTACAGGATATGGAGAGCTTGTATAAGGAATCCACAACTGCTGCATGCGTGAATGCTGAGCTTTGATGATGCTCCATTCACTCTAATGCAGAGGGTTAGCATGGTGTGAGGCCAGTGAATACATAACTGGTTTTCCCCATTCCCATGCCCAGGGAACTGCAATACTGGCTAAGGTGTAGCCCCACACCCTGAGTGGGGAAGGATTTCATCCCCACCACAGAAACTCCCTTTAACAAAGCTTGTTTATCTAGGCTTTGTACTGGCAAGAGGACTCAGCTCTTAGAGGACAATAAATCCTTTATAGGCTCCTGTATACACACAGCCAGGGAGAAATGTGGAAAACTACAGACTGCACATTTCACAAGTACCATGATACCCTATTACAAAATAATGTATCATGCTGACCAACATATTATTCAAAGCAGTGACACAGAAGCATATTTTATAGTAAATGCCACAAGCAACTTAAATGGCTTTTGCAGTCACCTCTCTTTAAGCACATAAGTGTAATTTTAAGTAGTAAATTGAATACAATGTGCCTTTAAACAATTCTAGATGACCAGATTATTAATATTAATTTGCAATTATCTAGTGTCTTTCATATGAAGATCCTAAAGCCCATTACAAAGATTAATTGAGTCTAGCAACACACTGCAGGAGAGACAAATACCATTATACCCATTTAACAGATGGGTGAATTGAGCCAAAATGGCATGCCTGAGGTCATATGGAGAATCAGTCACAAAGCTAGGAATCAAGTATCAGGGGGTAGCCGTGTTAGTCTGTATCCACAAAAACAATGAGGAATCCGGTAGCACCTTAAAGACTAACAGATTTATTTGGGCATAAAAACCCGCTTCTTCAAAAGCATGGAGTCATCTAGGAATAAATCACAGGAGTCCAAACTCCCAGTCCACTACTTTAACCACTTCTGCTTTTGTTAATTACAAATGAAAAATAAAACCTTACTGCAATTTTCTTAACCAATCTTTGTGTAACATTTGCTTGCTTCACAGGGTAGAGTTACAAATTCCCAGTATTCCTTCTCCATCATGCCTACTAGCCTGGCTGATGGCCTGCAGAAAATCTGTTTATGTGCTCCACAGCAGCAAAGTGAAATTCTACTTAGGGAATACAACACATTATCTTTGTATTTGGAAGGCATGATTTCTATGATTCAATGTCCTCCCCCCCCTCCATGTTTTTCCTTAAAAACTTCAGTGTATCTTAGTTTTTTTAAAAAAGGACTTTGATTTTTTTGGGCTGAAGGAAGAGTAGATTGTATTTTATTAGTGAGAGGATTCAGATGCAATATTTGGATCTGGATTTTGAACACAAAGTACTAGGGGATGTCTACGCCCCCATTTTGGTTTAGTTGTATCTCTATTTACTACAGCTCCTGAGTATCATCATTCATATGCTCATTTCTCTGAGTCTCTGTCTGAAGTTCTGTACATGTTTGATGAGTATTTTGTTCTTGCCATTTAGTTACCAGCTTTTATTTGCTATGACAGGATCTGTGATGTTCACATTAAGGGTGACATGTTCGTGTATTGACTGATGGATTCATGTCTCTTTTTGACCCGCCTCTGTTTTCTGAAGGAAACTGCATGCCCTGGGTCTGAGCTTCCTTGAAAAATAACCGTGGAATTGCATGCAAAGTCAGTACTTAAGTCACTTGTATAGTATCCCCATAAGTTCTCAATGGCTAAGTGATACATGACTTTTTCTGAAGGAAGCCATAAAAATTGTATTTAATGTTAAATAGATTGAGACTAAAGAATCACCCCATGAATTCTTGTTGAAAAATATTGTATGTGTCAACCTTTCAAGGCCTAAGGAAAGAACTCCATTATTCATGCTGTTGTAAGCTCTGTATACATTTCAGTTCTTTATATAGAAAGCTTAATGGCCATGGATTATTTGCCTCATTGGTCATGGTGCTAGGAAATAAAACAATGGAAAGTATTGGTTATAACTTTCCTATATTTAAACTTCTAATGCATTGAACCATTAAAACAAACAATAAAGAAATCATTCTGAAAATTTAAAGCAAAATTGATCTTTTTGTGAATGGAATTGATAAAGCATGTCAGGCTCCTTAATGCCACTCTTTTTCTCCTGGTTGGTTGTTACATTACAAGTTTACAGGCATTTCTGGTTAGTCATCCACCTTTATTCAACAGCTTCTCATTCATCTTCATTGCTAGGAGGTAGAATATGACACAAATCTTGGAGAGAGAGAGAGGGAGAGAGAGAGAGAGAAAGAAATAAAGAAAAGAAAGAAAGAAAGAAAGAAAGAAAAGTAAACTAAACTCATCAGCACATGCAATAGCTTCAGGATATAGGAGAATGACATTGAGTAGTAGATTTTCTGTGTGTAGTCTCATAACACTAAATTATATGCTTCTGTGTTTTATTATTAAAGTCAGTCTTTTAGGATTAGGTCAACTTCAGTCCAGCAAGTGGAGCTGGCAAATTTGAAGACAATAATTTGTAAATTCAGTATATGCTGACTAAAGGGCTAATTTCAGAAGAAAAAAAGGGGGGCAGAAAGCTATGGCTTAGGCCTATCCTGTTGAAACTTTGGTCTAAACTCTAGTTAACATAGATTGTGAATGGCAGTCACACCGCTAACTGCAGTGTAGACAAACTGTAAGAGTCACACGATCTAACCCATATTATTCATTTTTCTTTTTAAGCAACAAAACAGACACACTTAAAACATACTACAATCAAAAGGTCAGAACTTGAAGGTAACATCACTTACCAAAAACCAGGAGCACTTTAAAGACATAATTCCCTCCCTCATCAGCCAATGGGCTAAAGCTTGAGTAGGCAGATAAGTTTGACACCATTTCCTGATGGTTAGCAAACTTCGGGTTGTGGCCAGTCCAAAAATAAGCAAATTCCAAAATTCAGACCCTCCATGGAGAACTCCTACCCAACAATAGATATTCAAACCTAGGAACCGTTATTGAGAGCACATCAGACAATCTCACTTGGCCAGGAAGTAGGATACAAACCATATAGGGCTATATACAGCAATATCAATACACACCTTGAGCGGCACCTGGCAGAGAACATGAAGCCAGCATAGTTTATGGAGAACTGGTGTAATGTGCTCACTGTAGCCAATCCCACTAAGCAGCAGGACTGCCATATTCTGTACCAGCTGCAACTTCAGGATGGTCTCCATGGACAGCCCCTTTAGATTATGGCACAAAGCATTACAATAGTCCAATTGGTCAGCCACACAGGCATGAAGATCCAAAAGAAATGGTCACAGTTGTCATGTAATATGCAGATAGAAAATAGGCACTTCTGGCTTCTGCAGTGACCTGGGATTGTAATAGCAGATGGTGATTAACAAAAGGAGGGGGAACCACTTCTCTACAGGAAGCAGTCACCATCATTGCTATGCTATCAAAAAGCTTCTGCCACCAACCAGCATCACCTCAGATTGATCTGTATGAAGTCGCAACCAATTCACTCTCACATTTGCAATTTGGCCTGACCCTGGGAAAGCATTCATACAGCAGCTAGTGGGTCCAACAAAAAAAGAGCTGTAAAGCTGCATCTCAGCAGTATACCGATGCAGTTGCTTCCCAGATCATCGCACTATCTTCTCCAATGACTCTACACACACATCGAACAGAAGGGTGACCAGGAAAAAAATCCCCCCATATATTAGAACAGGGGTCGGCAACGTTCGGCACGCGGCTCGCCAGGGTAAGCACCCTAGTGGGCCGGGCCAGTTTTATTTACCTGCTGACGCGGCAGGTTCGGCCGATCGC
>NW_020698262.1:7843371-7896682 GCF_002925995.2 Terrapene triunguis | reverse complement strand
CTGTATTAGAACTAAAATGGACCAGCCTTTTGTCCACAGATAGGAAGATATCATCAACCAATTGTCAAACAATGAAACCAGTGCAGTCCCCTAGTTATAATCAGGCCTAAAACCACACTGACAGTTATCAAAGAAATCTGAGAACTCCAGATGGTGCCACAGTTTCCTCACCACTGCTTTTTCTACACATTTCCCCCCCAAAGGCTGGTTAGAGGACAGGCAATAATCTGCAAGTTAGCCAGTGTCAAATGGATTGCTTTTTTTTTTTTGGAGCAAGGGTGTAGTGTCAGATCCTCAGCTGATGTAAATCAGTGTAGCTCTATTGACTTTACTGAAGCTACACTGATTTGCACCAGCTGAAGATCTGGCCCTTAGGTCCACAGATTTGTGAAATACAATATTCAGATTACCAGCTGATCATTTGAGAGGACTAAGGTAGGGACTTAGTGGGAAGTTGTTTACCTCCATTTCATAGGCACTGGATGGATTTAGTAGAACAATGATAAATGACATCTTTAAAAGTTAATCTAATATGAAGTAAACTTTTAAAATCTGCAAGGGGCCTTCATTATCCATCAGCTTTATTACATTAGCAAGTAAAGAACAGTGATTTTTTTTCTTTTCTGTTACAATACATTCCATTCCTGAGTGGATTTGCTCTCAGAATATGTAACTGTGATAACAAAGAAAGCATAAATCCAGATATAATAAATTAAGAAATATAATTTACAATAGGAACATCTTCCAAATATTTTGACAAATTACTGAAAAAAGATCAAGTTACTATTTCAAGTAGTATAAAATATTGGCATATGATCTTACATTATTTCGTAGTGGGGATTGTAAATTCACTAAGATACAGTGATTTGCTGCATGCAATTAATAGGAGAAAACATGTATAAGGTGGTAATCAAAGCCTTATTTAGATAAAAATAGCCTTTTGGTGGCTACTTGTGAAAAACACGCCCTAGATATAACTGGCCATTAACCAACTGTCAGCCAAATATTCATCAATTATATTTCTTTTATTGTCACAGGTAGTCCTACTTGCTGTCAATGCAACATTGCTGCTGTTGTCAAGCAATTCATACATACTGCCCTAAGTCAAAAGGGGAAGTGAATCTGCTTAAGTCAGTAAAACTGACAAATAAGGCACTGAAAATATACCACCTTAAACCTTGGTTAGTACATTTGATGACTGGCTCATTAATAACAAAGCAAAAACACCTCAGGGATTTATTATGTTTGGAAGACCGAGGATTACCTCGTTGCAATTCTTTTTTTAAATTTAAGGGTGGTAGGAAAGTGACATTCGAGATCTGGGAAGAATGATAGAGGTTTAGTCTAGCTTGCTCCTTCCTGAAGATAAGGTGACTTTTTTCCCAGCATTCTGCCGTTCATCTTTAAAATAAATTAATATTTTTAAAGGCCAACTTGTGGTTTCATTTTTCATTTTGACAGCTTCTGAAATGCAGACAGATTTTGCATCAGATAGTGTTTTTTCTCTTGTTTTGGTTCACTTTCATTCTGCTCCAGCACTGTTCTACTATCCAATGACTTTACAAATGACCCTGTAATAAGGGAGAAATCAGAAAATAAAGCTGGACACTCAGCCAAATGCTTTGCTTTCCTGCCTCTGGAATGTTGATATTTTCTTCAAACAGAGGCAGGTATTTGCAATATTTACTAGAGCGAGGTGAAAAATTCAGTGAAATCTGACTTCTGAGTAGCATAATGATGGTCATCTGGGCATCAACAGGGATTGAACAGTCAACTTCCAGAGCTAGAGCATTAATCTCTGCAGATTAAACTAAAAGACTAACCCCCCTAGTTGGCTGTGGTAGCAGAGTCACACTCTCAAGAAACCTGGTACAGAGGACCACATATGGCCCACACTGAACAATGGGCTACAGCAGCACAGACACAAATACAGACGCTCAGCTGGTGAAAATCAACATAGATCCACTGAAGCCAGTGCTATTTCACACCCGCTGAGGATCTGACTGCTGTCCATGTACAATTTTATTGACATCACTCTAAGTGCAAAGTTGTTCTTGCTATTGTAAAACTGCTCTTCTTACTTCCTAAAACCCTGAAGTGTGAATAATTGGGATAACTGAAGGTCAAAGTTGACACACAGTTGGATGTGTTACCTTCCTCTCATTGTCCCAATGTCAGGGAAAGGAGGTTGTTGGGAGAGAAGAGAAAAACCTGTCAACGATACTGAGTACGGTTAATTAAAAGCAGATGAAACAGCTCTTTCTGCTTCTGAAGTTTTCCAGCGGTGTCACAGTACAGGGAATTCACTGAAGTAGTCGAGGAGGTGAAAGCCTGGCTCACTAAAGTCAATGGAGGTTTTGTGATTGACGTTAATGGGGAGAGTCCCCTCTCTCAAAAATGGCACAGGGCAGGGAGGGGTATAGAAAGTAGGAGACAATTCCAGCACCCACAGTATTTCTTTTCTATTGGAAAAAGCAAGAGACCTCACCTTCTACCTCTCTATCTATTCATGGGCTGGATCTCATTGTGCTTCATCCTTTATAAAACAGGTCTACAGAGAAGAGCAAAGAAAAACAGCAACAGCAGCAAGGGGAAATTTGAGGAAAATAAAACGTCCTGTGAAAAGAAGGAATAGAGCTGCTGTGGTCAGTGATTTAGGGCTCAAACCTTCAACCGTTACTCAATCATATGGCAATTTTTACTTCAATGGAACTACATGTATGAGCAGGGACTGCTGGTCTCAATGAAGGATGGAGGATCTGGCCCTAAGAGATGGGGACAGAGACAAAGTTGGCAGGATCAGCCAGGCAAGCATTTTAACATGGTAACTCTTCCCCCGCCACCCCGACCAACTCAATAAAGAAGGGCAAGCAGATGGAAAATGAGGTTGCATTTAGAAGATATTGGAATATTTGGGGGGTATTTTACACCCTTAAAGGCTGTCAAAGCAAAGAAAACCTAACTTGTTAGTTACAGAAGGGTCAGAGGAAAGCACATTTCAAACATCTCAGTGGGAGTACTGATTACAGAAGGAAATTGGGACTAAAGGAAAAGCTCTCCAAAGATAGATGTAAGTAGCATTAGTGGTGAGGAAGGCACAGGAGAAACATGTATCATTGGCAAGGAGCTTGAAATAAAATCAACATCATTGATCTGTGGATTTTTTCTCTCTCTCCGGATCAAAAGCACAGTAATGCAGCCTACCTTTTATTGTAGGGGGAAAATAAACTCAGTAGAGGGAGGAAGGAAGGTCACACACAAACTACCTGCTTTAATAAGCCTTTTTGAGAAATAACCATTGCAGAGGCATATGACCAGCATGCAGGAAACAACCAGCAGTGAAATGAAGGTGAGAAGGATGCTACAGGAGTGAGGAATCAAATCAAAACTTAAAGTACGTAGCATAAACCAGGTACTGAGTAAAACAGAGTTGGTCATTCAGAAAGGGGTGTCTTCCCATTTTATCTGGATGATGTTGAGGAGGGGGTGGTACTATGATGTCATACCTTCCATTCTTGGACACTAGGATCTCTACACTAATTAAACAAATGAGGTGTTGGAAGCTGTGATGGAGCATCCACCCCACACTTGCCCTGAAGGGGTTAAGGTAGGCCAGAGGGCCAATTAACCTCTTAGGAGGCAAGACTGAGAGAAAAGCCCTAATTAGAAGAAGCTCACCTGTGCAGGAACTGGTGTGACTTCCATAAAGCCAGGGAGCAGACAGCAGAAGAGGGCTGCTGGGAAAGTCTGCAGTCATTCCTTGTGGAAAGAGAGGTGCGTTTGGGCTGGCAAACTCAGAGATGGAGGAAGGCAGGAAAGGAATCAGGTCTAGAAGGGAACAGGCTTTCACTCCTTGAGCCAGAACTCAGAGTAAAGGCCAGGCCCGGGTTCCCCTGCTAGCTGCGGAGGGGGTGGCACTACAAGGCAGTGAATGGAAGGACTGTCTAGGATTGCTGAAGGAAGACCTTGATACCCTGGAAGGGGGAAAATGTGTAGAGTGACCTGGCCAGAGGACCTTGTCACGAAGAGGCAGCAGCAGCTCTGGGAGTAAGAGAAGTGCTGCAGACCCAGAGAGAGGTGGAGAGACGACCTTGCGAGCTATTCTCCAGAATGACCAGGAGGAGATACCATTTTATCGGTGAGTGGAGCACCCCCATCACAAGCTGCCTTAGACCCCTCAGCCCACAGAGAGACCAACTAAAGTCAACAGGGCCCCAATCGGGGCCACAGTCAAGATACTAATTAAAAGCAAACTGATGTTATTTTAAAGAGTAGCCATAATCAAACATAGCCTCAGTCATAGGCAACAGGCCAGACAAATGATGCATTATTGACTTCACCACCAGCTGTTGACTGGGACTTCACATGTGCTTAAAGTTAAGCATGTACTTAAGTGTTTTGCTGGATCAGGGCCTGAGTGCTCAGCCCACACAGGATTGAGCACTAAGCTCAGGTTTTTCCTTCATCGATTCCCTTTTTCAATTGGTTCTAGGTGAAGATATTGGCATGTTGGGCAAACAAATGAGGCAGATCTCTAGTGCAGAGGTAGAGGCATCTCGTACAGGATATAATAATAGAGATATCCCATCTCCTAGAACTGGAAGGGACCTTGAAAGGTCATGGAGTGCAGCCCCCTGCCTTCACTAGCAGGACCAAGTACTGATTTTGGCCCAGATCCCTAAGTTGCCCCCTCAAGGATTGAACTCACAACCCTGGGTTTAGCAGGCCAATGCTCAAACCACTGAGCTATCCCTCCCCCCCATAAGCAGGAGTTGCAAGAAGCAGAAAACAGATTGTTTAGTTTGGGGGCAGGAATCCTTCAGTTTCTTCAGAGCTTCAGCCACACATACATCTGTGCAGCGGAACGTTCACTGGAACTCAATTTAAACAACAACCCATTTATCTGAAGTTTGTTCTTTGGAGGAGGAATGAGCTGTGGGACTATCAATATTATTCAGTCAGATGAATGGTTTTCTCTAACTATGGTAATGAGCGAGAGTGCAGATACACCTTCTGGTAGATAGGAGTTGTGTGCCTATGTCAACCTGCGTTTACTCCATGCTTGTTGTGGCAGAACTTTTTTAATTGCAAAGGCAACAAATAACCTCAGATGCATCTTCATTAGCAAGCCTTGAGCCACCTACTGGATCATAACATTAACATTTGAGAGCGATTTGGTTTTTTACCACCACCATGGACAGCTGTTTTAATTTTTGAGGGCGCATAAAGTTTGAATAGCAATTGTTGCCTTACAGCTGTCTGGAAGTCACTTGAGTGGAGTCACTTGGAAGCTCTGTACAAAGATGGAAGTCAGCACAACCCTGCTGAGAGACCGGAATTACACATGGATTCTGTTGGTTCTTTCATGAGTTTTATGCAACTGTCCTGCTGCATGAGAGATAAAATAAACAAAACAAAACAAACAAACAAACCTGCCTGTACAAGTGGACAGTAAAGCAGGCGAGAGCCCTGAAATGATGAAAAATACCATTATCGTAATTTTAAAGTCTGCAGTACTACAAATATGCTTGGGTATGCAGAATGTATATTTTCTTGCCTTTATAAACTATCAGGGACTGTTATATTTGCTCTTTACACCATAATTTTCGTTTTAAATTAGCTATTAAATTACAACATGTGGTTTGCTAAACGGCAATTAAAATTTAATTTTATTAATTTTGCTGATGTTAATCCACCACAAACTCATTTGTAGGAATTGGATGAAACAAACTATATAACAAGACTGCTTTGAAATCACTCTATTTTCCTGTTTCTTCCATGGGGAACTGGAAAAGGCCCCTGTATATATCCAACAGTTCTCAGCATGATTTATTTATGAGGAACTAACACCATATGGGCTCCAAGAGCATACTCCATAATGGTATTGGACACTGGCCTATTTGTCTGTGCTGTTGCTGCAGACACTGAGGACATGAGGCGAATGCAGACACCTGACTATAGGTATCAAAGTGATGGAGCATTACACAGTAAGATAGAATGCTTTTCATCAAATCCACGCTTACCTAAAGATGTATTTTTCTACAGAGATTTTAAACTACTATAGTGAAACCACAAGATGATGACACCAGAGGTTTAAACAAACTATAATGGTACAAAGAATGGGCCAGATCCTGCACCACTGAGAGCAATCGACAATGTTTTATTGACTTAAATGGAAACCAGAATTCAGCCTGATTCTGCACATTTTGATTCACTTGAGTAAGATATACCAATGTGCCCCTCGCTCCACCCCAAGGCAATTCTCACAATGCAAATTAGTAATGCAGCAATATTTCTCAAGTATTGCATGTAGTTCCAATGTATTCTGAACTCCATGTTAAGAAACGTACATTATTTATTTATTTTAAATCAAGCTTATTGCTCATGTACCATTTCAAAATCCATACATTCATACTATGTAGCCCATTGATGCCAGATACAAACACACAAAATAGCTGGTCTAAAGATGGACATTGTAAGATACTTATCTTTAGGCTTAGTAAAGAACAGATTTTTTTTGGTTCACTGGGAATTCTAATAAAACTGAAAAAATCATTATGGCTCAAACCAAAAACTTTCCCCTCTCTCCCGCCCTCCCCCCTCCCCCAAAATGTTCAGCAATTTGGAAAAAAACAACCATCACTGTTTTGCTTTGGATTGAAACAAACCATTTGTTTTATCTGAAATGAACAGGGGGACAGATAGCTCAGTGGTTTGAGCATTAGCCTGCTAAACCCAGGGTTATAAGCTCAATCCTTGAGGGAGCCATTTGGGGTAAAAATCTGCCTGGGGATTGGTCCTGCTTTGAGAAGGGGGTTGGACTAGATGACCTCCTGAGGTTCCTTCCAACCCTGATATTCTGTGAAATGTTTAATTTCAATGTTGAGCATTTTCAAACATATTTTAATTACATAAAATGGAAAGGAAATTTCAAAACACAAACTCATTTTGAATCACAATGGGAACAATTTCCATTAAAAATATCAAACAATATATTTTGAATTTTTTTTCAGTTTTTTTGGCAATACTGACATGGATTTATGAAGTGTTTTGGTGTTGCCAAATCTGAATTTTTTGCTGGAAAAAGTTGCAGCCAAAATGTTTTCCCCAACTCTACTTACATTACAGCAGGAGGAAAATGAAGCACAGAGTATGTTAAGTGTTTTGCCCCATGTCAGACAGCAAATCTGTGGAAGAGCCAAGGTGATGACTCAGATGTCTTAAATCCCAGGATTATGCTCCCTCCGCTAGGATAGCTTCTGATCCCTGAGTCTGACATATAATGACTTCCTTTTGTTTTAGAAAGAAGAATGTCTCATTTCCATTCAGTTCTATTAACTGCTCTGTTCATCACTTAGCTCTATGCCAGAAAAGAGGCATGAGGTGGGTAGCCTAGGTTTGGAAATAGGTGAATAGAAAAATACCCTATTTTCTCAGGTTAAACTACTCAAATTCCCCTTGTGAAAGCCTCAGACACTTCATGCAAACTGTTATTTTTTTCTCTTTTAAGCTATACAAGTAGAGTTACTTTAATACATTTGACCATTTGGCTATTAATTTAGGAATATCACCAGAGAGGAGAATGAGACTAGTTTTGTATCACTATTTGATGTGACTGATTGCAAGAGATTGAACCTCGTGTTACATAAAGTGGCTACAGAGTATGGTGTTACAACCAGGAAGGGAAGGGGATTGTTCCCAAGACAAATGGTAATTCCACATTGCAACCCTTGGCAGATAAACACATTCTTCCATTGATCCATGTCTACCCTCAAAGGAAATATGGCTTTCACATGGCTAGGAAAGTGAATCAAGCCAACACAGAGTTGTCTCTGTCAAACACTTCTTGTATTGTGTGCTCTACTAATAGCTAGAAAGATCTGACCTTTGCCACTACCACAGAAGAGTGTACATTGATTTTTAAAAAAAGGAGGTGTCATTATCTTATCACCTAACCTAGACTGTGACCAGTCCTCTGACAAGTGGTGTCCCCATACTGTGGCAGTAGAAATGTGTGAACATGCAGCTCCATACAGCTCCATAGATCATGAGGATCATCTACTCTGATCTACTGCGTAGCACATGCCATAGAATTTTATCCACTTCAGACAGAGCCAGTTGAGTGTTTTGGATTATATTTGGTTTTAAAGATCCCAGCTTCATTGAGCATTAGCTGCCATTAGACATGTAATGATGTAACAAATGCTGGGTTTTAGTCTTTGAGAAAAAAAAAAATCCATTGGCATAAAGTCAAATACGGAGAGCCACAGAGATCCAGGATATACACTGAATTTAAAAAGAATAAATTACGTTCCCTATGCTGTAAATGATGGACATACTCTTCCGGTCTATTTCTTCTCCTGTGCATTCCCACATCCTGCCTCCTAATTCCAATCTATTTTCTTTATTTTGTTGCTGTATGGTGGCTCTTCCCTACGCTAAGGTGCATTCTTTTCCCCTGAAACACTGAAATCTCTATGTTTAGTTTCTCTTTCTCACCACCCATTCACTTTTAAGAGAGTGAGCTGCCTGGGGGACACAATGCAATAATAGTCCTTTAAAAAGTCTAACTGGTGTTAATAGAATTCACTGGTGATGCTAACTGCAGCCAATGCTGAGATAAGAATGGCAGAGACTGTTTTAATATGACAAAAACAGTTTACTAGTTAAGGCAGGGATTAAATAAAAAAGGCCCCTGCCTACAATGTTGGACACCTAAGCCTTTTATTTAGTTGAAGTCAGGGCCGGCTCTAGGCACCAGCAAAACAAGCTGGTGCTTGGGGCGGCACATTTTTAGGGGCGGCACGGCCAGCGCCAGAATGCCGCCCCTAAAAATGTGCCCCGGCCGCCCTAGCTCACTTCCGCTGCTGCTGCCACTCGCGCGCCGCTACTCGCCCTCCCTCCCAGGCTCTCAAGCCTGGGAGGGAGGTGGAGACTCCGAGTGGCCGCGGCGCGGGCGCCGCTTCTCCCCCTCCCTCCTAGGCTTGAGAGCCTGGGGGGAAGGGGCAGAGTTGAGGCGGGGCCGGGGGTGGGGTCATTAAAAAATGGGGGGTGGGGGGGGCGGCCAAAATTGTTTTTGCCTTGGGCGGCAAAAATCCTAGAGCCGGCCCTGGTTGAAGTTGTATATATTTAAAGTAAGGATTTAGTGATGCTGGTTTGGGAAAATCCTTACAATTAATTATTGACTGTGTGTTTGTCATTCTACAACCTGGGGCCTAAATCTGCTCTCAAAGTGAACTGTACTTTTGCCATTAACTTCAAACTTAACTTTTGCTAGTAGAGTGAGAGAAGGCCAAAGGAGGGTCTAAAATACTTCAGACACACACAAACCTGTTTGGATGACAGCAGAGGACAGCTCCCACGGCAGGCCTTCTACTTATCATTCTGATTAAGATTTCATAATATACCACCTCAGTTACACAAGTATTAAGTTAATGTCAAACTAACCATAAAGAGCTGCTGGCTGTGGTTCCTTCATAGCAGGTCCTGGTGGTGATTATTGAGTCTTGTCTGAATATTTTCCTGTTACTGCCAGTTTCAATGGCATGAATGGAATTGAATCTAGAGGAGTGTACAGTATCTTCTTTTAGCCTGTAGGTGTGTTTTGTTCTGTTTTTGTCCTATTTTCCTATTGATGCTCCTGTTTCACCAAATGCCTTACTAGAACTACACCAGAAAATAAACAAATGTAAGGGGGCAGAACCTCAGCTGGTATAAATTGCCAAGTCACACCAGCTGAGGATCTGGCCCATCTCTCCAATACGAGAAGTGTCTCCACTACTAGAAATGTCTCAATACACCGGCTGTCCAATTAGAATGGATACCTTAATAGTCCCTATAAATTCAGTCTCCTCTTCTTCTATGTTCTTGCCTTTCTAAACATCTTCAGCCTATGTGGGATAGGCTTAGGGTGACCATACGTCCCATGTAGGCCAGAACATTCCCTTTTTTAGTCCCTTTGATCATCAGTTGACAAGAGCAAACTGTACAAATGTCAAAAAAGTGGGGAGGGACCCCTAGCGGGGCATGGAGGAACATGCAGGGGGGAAGGAGGGAGTGGCAACACCAGCCTAGCTGGAGGAAGGGCTGTGGAGAGTGGCTCGGGCCTGCGGCCCGTCCTGCATGCAGTGGGGAGGCGGAGGGGCCTCATGCAGCCCCACGTGTGGGGGAGAGATGGAGGGGCTCGGACCACCAGATGCACAGGCAGCGGGGGGTCTTGGACCACCAGCCCTGCATACAGAGGGGAAGGAGGCTGTAGGGGGAGTCATGGGCAGCGGGGAGCTCAGAGGACCAACCCCCCCACACACAGGCAGGCATGGACCAGCCCCATGCACGGGGGGAGGGAGGTGGTGGTGGATGGGAGGAGCCAGTGGGGAGGGGGACCTTAGTCTGGCCCCGTGCCAGCGGGAGGCAGGGAGGGCTTGGGCCAGCCCCGCACGGAGGTGGGAGGGGGCTTGGGCCAGCCCGGTGCACGGGGGGGGGGGGGGGGGGGGCGGCTTCGGCCAGCCTGGGGGTGTCCCATTTTCCCTTTGGGAAAATACAGTCACCATAGTAGGCTAGCAAAGAGATGACCCAGAACAAGTCGATTTAAAATGAATAAAATCTTACTGAGAACAGAAAAAAAAACCCCATGGGTAAGAGCTTCCCAAAATCTTGAGTACACCTACAGCCTAGGGGTCCATCTCCTGAGGCTACTGCATAATATTGTCTTGTCTCAGATGGTCCTGCCTCACTGACCTGTCTAGCAGAAGTCAAGCTCAGGCTACTGCTTCAGGACTTTTATGCAACACAATTCCCCACCCTGCCTTAGCTCCTGCTGCATCTGACTCTGATTTAGAGAGCACAGCTTACCGCTACATCTATGACTCCCAAATTAGACACAGCTGGGCTGGCCAGTGCTAATGGCAGCTTTTGACAGGTAATGATTGATTGCTTAGCAAATCCAGAATTTCATGTTGAAGAAAAATCTATTGCCATATGTAATGCCGACACACCCTGGTTGTCAGTGGCTGGGATCAAATCTGGGACCTCTGGAGCTTACAGCATGAGCTGCTACTGCCTGAGCTGAAAGACGTCTCTCTTAAAGAAGCTTGTAGCAGGCTCATCAATCTCTAGCTCAGGGGTCGGCAACGTTTGGCACGCGGCTCGCCAGGGT
Source organism: Terrapene triunguis (assembly GCF_002925995.2). Lineage (NCBI taxonomy): Eukaryota > Metazoa > Chordata > Testudines > Emydidae > Terrapene > Terrapene triunguis. The sequence continues at coordinate 7,885,527 of NW_020698262.1, read as the reverse complement.
AAGCACCCTGGCGGGCCGGGCCAGTTTATTTACCTGCTGACGCGGCAGGTTTGGCCGATCGCGGCCCCCACTCGCCACGGTTTGCCGTCGCGGGCCAATGGGGGTGGCAAGAAGCGGCGTGGGCGAGGGATGTGCTGGCCATGGCTTCCCGCCACCCCCATTGGCCCGGGACGGCGAACCGCGGTGAGTGGGGGCCGCGATCAGCCAAACCTGCCGCGTCAGCAGGTAAATAAACTGGCCCGGCCCGCCAGGGTGCTTACCCTGGTGAGCTGCGTGCCAAACGTTGCCGACCCCTGATCTAGCTGCCACTAGAGGGGGACAGAGTGCCACACCAAGCAGACCTGGGTTCCATTCTCTCCCCTGGCTGGGGAAGCACATCCTGAGCTTCAGAGACTTCCCAGTTGAAATCCCGGATGAGCTCCCACTCATAATGCCGACAGACCCTGGTTGTAGGTGGCTGGGATCAAACCTAGGACTTCTGGAGCTTAATGCATGAGCCTCTATGGTGGTTCTGGGATTTCAACTGAAAAGATATCGCTGGGCCCCTTAAAGGGCAAAGGGATGGTTTCCTCTCTGCTCAGGGGAAGAGCTGGAAAGAGAGAATGCTTCAAAAATTCAGAAGACATACAGAGATGTATGCATGAATGCACACACCCACCCATGGCTCCTAGAATTGGGGAGATAATGTAAAACTCAATGGAAACATATCAGGAGACAGGGTGGGAAGAGGAGGATGGAGTGAGAAATTAAGGTGTCTCTCTCTCTCTCTCTTTTTCCCCTCCCCCTTCAGATGCTTCACTCTCTTGTTTGCAAGGAGATGGCAAGAAGAGCTGTTCTTTGCAAAGCAAGTTCCCGAAGAACTCCCTTCCCTGAAGAAGGGGCCATAAAGGCTGGGTGCGCAGAGGGGCACAACATTCATTTCAAAAGGTAAAATACTGGAGGCGTCTGAGCACTCACAGAAACAGGAGAGAGTTCTGATTAATATGCAGACATGATGAAGGTGCTGCCTGCTCCCGTACAGCTTTGTTGATATAACTCACCTGTAGCAATTCTGTTCTTTATCTCTGAGTCTCCTGTAAACAAGGACTGCAAACCATGCCATGCTGCTCCAATTTTGTGGCTTTATAATGTAGACAATATCCTGATAAATACTAGATTGCACCAAAATTATTTCAATTGCAGCTCAAGCCAAATCTGAAGCCCGGGTGGCAGAGGTAAAAAAAACAAACAAAAAGCCAGCTAGTGCATTAATTTATTGAACTCTCTTACACTCACTCTTGCACTCCTCTATTTAAATGACTTTCTACCAAATAGCTCAGTAGCACATCTCCATTATGGTCTTCTGAATATGTATGGACACAGCAGGTGACTTAAAAATAGCTGCAAGTATCTCGGAGAAAGATGTGGAATGTAGTCAGCTTGTTTAGGGAGAATTTTAATGACACCCATAGCAATTGACAGTAGACTTTTTATATTTCTAGAATGCAAAACTACCCAAAATGAATTATCTTGTTTATCATTGAGAAAAGGAGAGTAAGGAAACACACTAACTTAGAACAAAATTAAATTCCTGTCAAGGCAGTGTTCAAACAAGTACTATCTCACTTACATTTGTTACACCTATTAATTTTCTAATATTAAAGGCAGCACATAAGATGGGGGTATCACAAGATGGTCAAATTAGACAAAATACAACGTACATTATACCATTAAAACACACCAGTTATAACCCAGTTTGAGTGCATTAGGTTACATGCATTACAGCTCAATGCATTTTCCCACTAAATAGTAGGACAAGTTTTCTTCACAGGACATCATACATAGCTATCACATTTAATACAAAAAAACACCCTCTACTTAAACCCGATTCCTAGTAATATTCAACAAAGATTTCCTGTAATAAAAATGGCAGCTTCCTGAAATATATATGTATGTTGATATAACATGAAAACTCTTCTAAAAACTTATGTAATAAACTGTGATTCCCATTTTTAGAAGCTTATTGGACTCATTCCTGTCTCTGGACAGTTCCTGTGATGCTACAATACTATATATAAGTAAATAATAAAATCACCATTACTGTAACTTCTGTCTCCATGGTTCCTGCAGGGGACTGGCAGATATCCCATACATTTGAAATCTAAAGAGGACAAATCATCTCACCACAAAACTCACCTGTCAGTTCCTGCTGAGGTGGTAGAGTGGCCCTTACTGATACAGGAGTCGTAAGTGGTTCTAACCATCAGTTCCTGCCACTTCCACCAACTACTGTTTCTAAATATTACTTCAAAACACACCCCCTGCTCTGCACAGACGGTGGGTGAGTGAGTGGGAATCTACTATACCAACAGGCCTCCAGAGAACAAGGGTTACACTGTGTAATTTTTGTTGGTCTTCATAAGATATTATTCTAATACAGCCCCAATCATGGTGAATAAATAGCTCTAGTGACATCCCCATAAAAAGGCTAATGAGTTAGTAGCAAGAGATGCTTCTACAAGGCAAAGGACACAAGGCAAGAGTTTCAAAGTGGCAAAGATGTGGAAGAGCAGCAATAACTATAGAATTATATACATAATAAAATGTCTCTAGCATGAACCAACTAAGAAACTGTAGAGGTGTACAGAAAAACATGAATGATAAAATATCTAGTGTTGGTACCTTCCTAACTTCAAATGGAAATAGTGAAAAGTAAAACCAGAAAGGCCAGGCCAGAGTTCATGTGACAAGCATGAGTCTGAGCAAGTAGCAACATTTCACGAAAGTAAGCGGAGACCTCCATGAGATAACCCATGATAGAAAAAATAAGGAAACAGTCCCACAGCGGATGAAATGAGCTGATAAAGTTGTAGGCCAACTACGAAAGAGCAATAAGAGATGTAATAAGATAGCCACTTAGACATGACTCTCCTGAGGATGGAATTTAACCACAGTGGACGTTTAGATTGGGAACTACAACTTGCTTTCATTGCTCATCAATTCAAGGGACCTTCTAAAAGTGCCCTTTAGTGCCCAGTTGGGACTGAATGTGAATCCAAATTCTTTCCAGGCTCTCAAAGATCACTTAGGGCATGAACAAGATTCTACAATTCCTGTCTATCCCGAGCCACTCTCTGGATGTCCTCTGTGTTGTTAATTCCCATAATATATAATCCCTCTCCAAGTACAGTTTGAGGGAGGATTTCTTCCAGTTGGCCCCTGTCTTGGGGTGCTCTACTCATGGCTGTAGTGCCTCCTTCTGGCTGCATCTGGGGATTAGCCCTGCCAAGCCAACCCCATTTCCTGTGGTTGCATTCTGTCACTCTCTCTCCCGGGACTCGAATGATCCCAGTTTGTGGTTTGGTCCTTGGTCAGGTAATTATAGTTTTGTGTGAGTGAGAGAGAGAGACACACACACACTCTCTCTCTCACACACACACTTTCTCTCGGGACCCACCGTCCCAGGCAATCTTCCCATTCACTGCTTCTTAATGGTGCCACTTCCCCAGTGGCTGGCAGGGGAACCCAAGTCCACCCTCTACACGGGGTTCCAGCCCAGGGACCTACAACACACAGCCAAGGTCTACACAGTCTTCAACCTTACTGCTGTATCCATGGACCACTTCCTACCTTGTCTCCTCTCACCCTGAGAGTGACTACAGCCTCACTCTCTGTATCCCCTATCTGCCCCCCCAATGCTGGGCTTTATATGGGCCTCTTCTGTTCCTGTCCAACTGAGTCTCGTCTCTAATTAGTCCTTGCTCCCTGGCTTCTCCCCCAGGTGCAGCCCAGGCAGTTAATTTACCCAGCTAGCCACCTTAACCCCTTCAGGCCTTGTGTGTAGGGTGGACACCCCCATCACAGCCCCTTTTGCACATTCCTCCAGCTGCCCAATGGCACACCGGCCATGGCAGACATGCTGGCCTTACCCTTCACACATCCCAAACATTTCCACCTTCTTTTTGGGGGTCAGTTGGGTTTAGTGGGCTGATTAATTAAGTCTTCCTGCTGATGCTGCTTTGGAGCCCCTACAGGAACGTGCAGCGGAATACAATACAGTTGGGTGTGCTGGAGCAGCTAGCTCCCTGCACTGATCTTCATTGAGAAGGGAAACTCCACAAAACAGCTGTGAATAGTGCATAGAATTAGGATGAATTAAAACCACAGCCAATGGGAGCTGGGGGGGGGGGGAGGCGGCAGTCCCTGTGGGTGAGAGCAGCGTGTGGAGACTCCTGGCCCCCACGCCTAGGAGCCAGACCTGCTGGCCACTTCCGGGGTGCAGTGCAGAGCCAGGACAAGCAGGGAGCCTGAAATAGCTCTGCTGTGCTGCTGACCAGGAGCCGCCTGAGAGAATCCCGCACCCCAACCCTCTGCCCCAGCCCAGAGCCCCCTGAACCCCTCATCCTTGGCCCCACCACAGAGTCCGCACCCCAATCCCAGAGCCCATACCCCCTCCTGCACCCCAACCCCCTGCCTCAACCCGCAGCCCCCTACCGCACCCCAAATCCCTCATCCCCAGCCCACAGCCTGTACCCCCCAGCTGGATCCCTCATCCTCTCCTGCACCCCAACTCCCTGCCCCAGCCCAGAGCGCCGTCCCACACTCTAAACCCCTTATTTCTGGCCCAATCCCAGAGCCCGTACCCCCTCCTGCACCCCAACCCCCTGCCTCAACCTGCAGCCCCCTCCCACACTCCGAATCCCTCGGCCCCACCCCCAGCCTGGAACCCCCTCCTCCATCCCAAACCCCTCATCCCTGGCCCCACCCCAGAGCCCGCACCCCCAGACTAGAGCCTGTACCCCCTCCTGCACCCCAATCTCCTGCCTCAACCCACAGCCTCCTCCTGCATCCCCAGCCCAGAGCCTGTACCGCCAGCTGGATCCATCATCCTCTCCCACACCCCAACTCCCTGCCGCAGCCCAGAGCCCCCTCCCACACTCTAAACCCCTCATTTCTGGCCCCACCCCAGAGCCTGCACCCCCAGTTAGAGCTCTCACCCCATACCGCACTCCAACCCCCTGCCCCAGCACAATGAAAGTGAGTGAGGGTGGGGGAAAGCAAACCACCGGGGGGGGGGAATGTAGTGAGCAGGGGGTGGGGCCTCAGAGGAGGGGCAGGGCTAGGGTGTTCGGTTTTGTGCGATTAAAAAGTTGGCAACCCTAACATACATGTGTTAGTGTCCCTGTGACCCATTGGACAGGGCGCTAGTGCCATGCTTTGCTGACAATAAACCTATCCAAGCACCTTCATCACTGAACTGAGCCAGTGGTCCTTCTTTATGATCTGTTGAATCAATGTGCTGCTCTCTCTGCTAGTGCAGCTAACACCGGAGCTCCAAGAATAGCAGCACTAGCAGCATTAACAACTCTGCAGCATCACCAACTCTCTGTAGCACTAACAGCAGCATCCTGTAATACAGCAGTAAGCAGTGTTAAAAATAGGGTCTAACTTCTTTGCATGAGAGTATGCACTGGTGTATTCAGCAGAGCAGCAGCAAAATGCCAATGCTGTTGATCGCAGAGTGGACAGGTCCGCACTCCACTTTGATGTAACCAGCTTGCTGAGAATGTTGTTTCGCATGCTAACCTTGGCTTTAGTTTTCTCAATGTAGGCTCTAAAGGAGAGTGTGTAGTCAAAAGTAACACCAGGGTATACGGGATCTGTAGAATAAGTAAGGTTTGTCCCAACCTAGATGATGTTTTGAGTTTGCATTTGGCCTTTCAGTTTTTGAGATGGAATGCACTGTCTTGCATTTTTGCTGGGTTTGCATGCAGTGGCTGGCTACATTGTTCTTGTCTAGGGTGTTAAGTGCATGCAGCAGAGCAATCTCTAATATGCCAAACTCCTTGTGCTGTGTGGAGGCGCACAGATCATCTGAGCAGATAAAGCACTTTGGGCCAGAGTAACTTGGCTTGTAGTTTGTGTAGATATTGAATAACAGGTGCTTAGACACTGCCTTGTGGGAAGTCATTCTTCTGTTGTTGCCATCAGCTCCATTTGACACAAAAGTTCATAAATCTTCTCTTCTCTAGTATGGTCTCTATTAACTACATATAGTGTTGGTTCTTTTTTAACATTAGTATCTTGGCAAGGAGTGCACAATGATTGACTGTATCATATGTGGCAGTGGGTCAAGAGAAGAGAGGTGTGCAGAGGGCCAATGTATATGTGACCCTTCAGGCAAAGAGCAGGAGCGTATCTTTTGAATCCAGCAAAAGGATCTGAAAAGGAGATGGTCATGACTGATGGATCCAGGGCCAGATGCTCTTTGAAAATTGCTCACAAACAGGTGTGAGTATCAATAGCCATTCACATAAATTGGGAATGTTGGCAGGTGCAGAAGGAAAGAAAAAAGGGAAAGTGTCGGAGTGAAGAATGAGGCTGACCAGGAGCCCTGGAGAGGCAGAGTGATGATGTTAGAGACATGTGAGAATCTGAAATATTATGTCCTTTATTAACCAGCTGTATTTTGCAAGTAGGACTGAAGAAGTAATTACTCCATTCACTTCAATAGACTTTTTCCTGCCTCCACTGCAGGAGATGGTTGTTACTGGGAACACAAGCAGAACTGTACCGAAAGTGTAAGAGAGCCAAGGTGGATGGACCCACCTTGTCTCTCTCATATCCTGGGATCAACATGACTACAACAACACTCCAAAGTGTAAGTCAAGCATCTTGGTTCTAATGAAACTTATTTTGCTGTCATAGACCTATTATAATCACAGCTAGGGGAAAACACTGTATTCCAACAAACAGCCTTAAACCTCTCTCCCTATAACACACATGCCTACAGTATGAAATCCCACACTTAGTCAACATAATGACAGGTGGAACCCATTTGTACAGTGCTTGGAAGACAAGGGTCTTCATTTCATTTGTGCATTGCCTCTTATTAGTTACAGGTCATTCAGTCACAAAATGTTTCTAACACCTAACACAAACCAATGATGACAGTGCTTTCTATGTGAGAACGAAAGTGTTCTAGCCTCTCTGTCGGGAGGCAAGCACTGGTAAAGAGATCTTGATTAATACGCAATGCGGCCTGATCTGATTTGTGCCCGGCAGAGCAGTCTTTGTTTTGGAGTTTGAAAAGTAGGCTGCAGAATCTCCAGAGCAGTTCTCATTTCTGAAAGTGACAGAAGTATATACTGTTCCTGAAAGGAGGAATGCAGGAAGACTCTATTCTGTTTGATGTGCCATCTTATGTCTGTTTTCACTGCATTTAAAAATTCCATTTCATTATGTTCATAAAAGCCGAATCTATCACGCTGCGGAGCCTAACAGCTGTGTTGCATACCGATATTATACCCAGAGGCAAAACTCTTTTATGGGGTATCTCATGGGATCAGATAGAGAAGCTTCAAATGTTACAACTAAACAGTAGTTGGAATGACAAATATTTGTGACATAGACATGTATTCAGACTTTTCACTTTTTATTTATAAATGAAGTCTATAAAATATGTAGGTTGCTTAGACTCAAATGCTTTGTACTGCACGAACCAAAATGTATTACCTTCTTTTTACGGCAACATAACCATCTGTTAAAGCAGACAATTTAATCCAGGTTAGCATCAGAGTATCGTAAGGTTAGGTTTAATATTTATTATACTTCCTAACCTGAATCTAAAGTAACTGCAATTCCTGGTCCCTTAAACACTGGAAATTCACATGACATTTGGTTGAGATCCCTCGTGATTTGATTTTAAGATGGCCAGCCCAATTTGGATCGATCAAAAAAAGTGATCTACATCTTTTCCCATCTCTTGAAAGGAGGTTTCCATTATCTTTTTTTCGTCCCTCCAAATTTGCTGGACTCAGACACAACTGTTTGTGTGGATTTCTAACCCAGCTAAAAACATGAAAATGCCTGAAATCTCACAAAAACGTTTTTTTCTTATGGGAGTTTCAAGCCTGGTTTTAAGCTGGTTGCTGTGGTGGGTGCACGGTGGTTTATAGTGACAGAGACAAATTTTCAAAATGGTGGCCTCAATTTTGCAGATGCAATTTGCACCATCAAATAGAGAAGTGAAAAATGTACCCCACAGTAGCTAGTTTTTCATTACTGTTGGCTGCTTACATTGCTTAAAAACCAAATTCAACAGTAGAAGTAAACATAGAAATCACTGATTTCTATCCATGTTAATTAGGCCATTAAACATCTGTAGTGCATTAAACAGAAAAAACTAAACATACACATATAATGACATGGAGGCTAATATAAAATGTTAAATAAATACATATATGCTTACTTATATTTTTGCAATTTTTCCTTTTATTCTAATAATTATTTACAATTAAGTTGATGAATTCAGACAGACTTCTGATTTGACTTTGGCCAGATCCCGTCTGTAACATGGGTGTAAATAAATATTTACCTATCTGACAAAAGTGCTGTGAGGATAGATAGATAGATAGATAGATGGCAATAGTGAGACCTAGTAGTTAGAGTGGAGATCAAAGTCGGGCATAAGGTTGGGACTGGGAAAAGGGTAGTGCTGGAACCGAGATCCGGGGACAGGCCAGGGTCAGAACCAAGATCAGAGTTGGTTGACAAGCCAAAAACAACTCTGTGGCCGGGATCCAGGTGCAGGCCAGAGGTCAAAGCTGTGTGGTCAGAGGCCATGAACAAACCAAATCAGCACCATAGTCAGAGTCCAGGTACAGGCCAAAGTTCGAAGCTGTGTGGTCAGAGTCCGAGAGAGTCAGGAGGCGGAGATAAGGCTGGAGCAGGTCAGTAATAACGGTGGAGCAAGGTCAGAATAGGGCAAGGACAAGACTGAAACAGGGCTTTGGCAAGGCTGGGGCAGGAAAAGGAACTGGAGCTGGAGCAGGCTGGGAGTTGAGAGAATCCAATACACTGCAAGGCAGCAGGAGGATTCCTGCCTGGGTAGTGCTGTTGCACAGACTGATCTGAAGCTCTGGCAAGGTTGGGGAAATAACTGAGCCTGGGATTCATCTGAGTTCATCAACTAAATCATCCCAGCCAGGGCTTTGTCAAGCCTGACCTTAAAAACCTCTAAGGAAGGAGATTCCACAACCTCCCTAGGTAACCCGTTCCAGTGCTTCACCACCCTCCTAATGAAATAGTGTTTCCTAATATCCAACCTAGACCTCCCCCACTGCAACTTGAACCCATTATTCCTTGTTCTCTCATCTGCTACCACTGAGAACAGCCGAGCTCCATCCTCTTTGGAACCCCCCTTCAGGTAGTTGAAAGCAGCTATCAAATCCCCACTCACTCTTCTCTTCTGCAAACTAACTAACCCCAGTTCCCTCAGCCTCTCCTCGTAAGTCATGTGCCGCAGCCCCCTAATAATTTGTGTTGCCCTCCGCTGGACTTTCTCCAATTTGTCCACATCCCTTCTGTAGTGGGGGGCCAAAAACTCGACGCAATACTCCAGATGTGGCCTCACCAGTGCTGAATACAGGGGAATAATCACTTCCCTCGATCCGCTGGCAATGCTCCTACTAATGCAGCCCAATATGCCGTTAGCCATCTTGGCAGCAAGGACACACTGTTGACTCATATCCAGCTTCTCGTCCACTGTAATCCCCAGCTGCTTTTCTGCAGAACTTCCGCTTAGCGAGTCGGTACCCAGCCTGTAGCAGTGCATGGGATTCTTTCGTCCTAAATGCAGGACTCTTGTTGAACCTCATCAGATTTCTTTTAGCCCAATCCTCCAATTTGTCTAGGTCATTCTGGATCCTTTCCCTACCCTCCAGCATATCTACTTCTCCCCCCATTTTAGTGTAATCCATAAACTTGCTGAGGGTGCAATCCATCCCATCATCCAGATCATTAATGAAGATGTTGAACAAAACCAGCCCCAGGACAGACATCTGGGGCACTCCGCTTGATACCGGCTGCCAACTAGACATCGAGCCGTTGATCACTACCCATTGAGCCTAACGATCTAGCCAGCTTTCTATCCACCTTATAGTCCATTCATCCAATCCATACTTTTTTAACTTGCTGGCAAGAATACTGTGGGAGACCATATCAAAAGCTCTGCTAAAGTCAAGATATATCATGTCCACTGCTTTCCCCATATCCAGAGAGCCAGTTATCTCATCATAGAAGGCAGTCAGATTGGTCAGGCATGACTTGCCCTTGGTGAATCCATGTTGACTGTTCCTGATCACCTTCCTCTCCTCCAAGTGCTTAAAAATGGATTCCTTGAGGACCTGCTCCATGATTTTTCTGGGGACTGAAGGCTGAGTCACTGTAGTCTTTGTGGGAAGGGTATGTTAGTGCAGCAGGGTTGTTGCTGCATGCCTGAGTAGTGATTCACCACAGCTCTGTTGGAGAGGCACCTATTGAGGCTCTGGGGATGTAAATGGACCCCCCACAGCCTAAGGGGAAGGGCCATTGGACCCAGGCATCAAAAGATTCTGGGGGACAACAAATGAAAAACAGGGGCGGGAGGGTCACAGGTTCAAAAGCAGAGATCCAGAGGGAGAAACCAAGCAGAGAACCCCAAACAGTACCTACTGCTCCCTGAAGGTGTCCAGGAAGCCAGTGGACATGGCCCAGAGGAACTCTGCCTGGTTCTGTTGGAGGGGCAGCTGAGCGAGCAGCCCTGATTTGGCTGCGGGTTTGTGTCACCGATAGATACTGAAAGTAATATCATAATTTTAGCTTAGCTACTCTTTCTGTCCCTTCCTGTTAGTTTCTTTGTTAATGGACCATTGCAAGAAAGGACTAGAAGTGAACTATGGAACTAATTTTATCCATAAGATTGACAAAGCACATAGATCCACATCTTTTTCCAAACACAGTTGCATTAAGTGCCAGTTAGAAGTATTCTATTTATCATAAGTTATTGCATTACATTATTTTAGGCAGCCCCAAAATACCCATCCTGAATACAAGAACCATGTAGGAAAACCTGCTTGCTGGAGTTTATTTCTAGATTGTGGCCAATTATGCTAATCCTGAGTGGGTATTCCTGATACAACTACTCAAGGATTGTGGCCCAGATCTTACACTGGTGTAAACTGCTGTTAGGGTGACCAGACATCCCGACATTATTGGGACCATCCAGATATTATGGGCTTTGTCTTATATAGGTAACTATACCCTTCACCCGTGAAAATAAGTGTCCTGATTTTTCACACTTGCTATCTGGTCAGTCTAATTGGCGTAGCTCTATTGTCTGTCAACTATCCACTTCTGATATTTAAAAATGGCATCACAATTCAGTTATGAAGTGCTCTTCCTATGTTCAGTTCATGTCTGAGGATAAGAAATTTCACAAATGTGGGGTGACTTAGTAGGGTGTCTCAATTATTTTAAATTTGCACCTGTCTTTACCTTGTGGGAACCAATTTTCTTTCAAACGTATCGACACAGAGACAAATATCACTGAGCAGCTTAATTCCAATGAGGAGAGCACATATATGCTCACCGAAATGACAGTATTTCTCTAGTTAGCACCAGCTAACAAGAAAGTGTCTCTCGACAAAAATCAAATGGTCTGGGAAATGCCTACAAATAATTTAAATCAGACCAGCAGTACCCAACATAATGAAGTACGTGTTACTCAGAGCTAAGAAAATGAACCACCCTCTGAGTTCCAGTATATCTACTTTCTACAGTCAATGTGAGTAGAGTTGGTAGTGTAACCAATAGGTCAGCTGCAGATGAGTAGCAGCAGTTGCGGAATCAAGATCCAGAGAATCTTTTAGACTGAAGATACAGCACTTCTACTCAATATATGAAGGGTAAAAAAATCCTATAGAAAAACATTGCGTAGAACATTTACCTTACCACAAAACTTGCCATTTGTTTATTAGGGTATATTATGCAATATTCTATGTTTAATTTTTGTATTAAAATGGCTGCATAAAAGCTTACGTTCTTATAGGTTTAAAGTCCTAATCTGCAGAAGCACCCTATAGTTTGCACCCACATCTGACAGCATTCAGAAATTTAAATACCTGACACTATCCATTAAAGTGCTAACAAAACACGGCTGCAATGATTTTCGGGAGCTAAACTGGAGACAAGCTGAGGTGCTATTGGAAATCAGAACCTTAATCCATAAAACATACATTTAACAAAGGAAATAGCTAATTATCTAATTATAATCAGAAATTCAATACGGACATTATTCAAATTAGGGATCAAACAAGTGTAATTTTAATAGTATAAATTAAAATATTTCTAGGGTCTTTGAACCAGATTCTGATTTCATTACACTAGTGTAAACCTGCAGTAATTCCACTGATGTTAACAGGTTTACCAAAGGCTGACTATATATGACTATCAAAATAAGCACTAAATAATATTAAATAGTATGTGGAAAAACCTGTTATGGAGAATCTTCTCTAGGTGGAGCTAGTTAGCAATGTGCATGTAAATAGGCATTGGACTTTCAAAGGATGTTATCGGGTCTTGCTTTGAAAGCAGTCTCTTCCTAACCAAATTTAAATTAAGCACAAACAGACTATTTAGCCATCACTATGCATGTTACTTATATTCAGTATTACTCATCACTGCAAATAAAAGCAGAATAAAGATGATTTAAGTATTTCTACTTGCAAAGTGGATAAAAATCGTATCTTCTTACTCAACAAATCTGCTGTTTACCCCAATATTTGCTTCATTCCACTGACAAAAATAATTTTTAGTCCTCTTAGCATTGTACAGGCAACACAACAGGAGTGCGTGTTGGAGTCTCTTCCGGTTCATGCTTTTTTAATGGAGTCTAAGCTTCAAAGTTAATGAAGGTCCAATTACAGGCACAGATATTACCTCTAGTTACCCTTGTGCAGCCTCACTAAATAATTGGAAAAATAGGCTTAATAACTGAAGGCAGAATTTAACCGCAAAATCTTTAGCACAGCTGCTGATGTACAAGCTGAAAAGAACCCAGTTTAACTCTCAGAACACAAAACGGGATTGCAGGGCTAGCAAATGTGAAAACCACTTGTCAGTTTAGCAGATTTAATCAGGAGTCACCGGTAAACAACATGGAAGGACCAAGATGCCATTTAAAGAGTGGCTTTTTGGAGTTTAAGTGTACTGTAAATGAAAAATATTATTTTTATTATTGACTAGATGCACATATAATAGTTAAAAACCTGCACTTAATATTAATAAAAAATAGACCCCCCCCCAACAAGTAAAGTCTTTAACGTACATTTATGGCACTTCTAATTCTTGGACTTATTTTTCAAAAGATAAAAGTGATGTAACAGTTGGCTCAAAAATGTTTTGATTGCTTTTTTGTTGTTTGGGGTAAAATTAGTAGAAATCCTCCTGCCCTAATCAAAATAAACCAGATAGCAATCTTGATATTTTACCCAGATCTCTTTCTATGCAGTTAAATAAATCCTAGCATATTTTTGTGAAGGGGAGAGTTTATCTGTACACCATTACTATCCACGTGAGAGTTTGCAGTTGTGTAGACCCTCACCTCAACCTTTAGTATTTGTAACAACACTATAAATAAAGGTTGCAGTGGCAGGCAACAGCAGGAGAAGATTGAAAATGTTTATAGTGGATTAGCTGCTTCATAACACACCATTTTCTATCACTTCATTTTCATGAATCAACATTTCTAATATTAATCATTAACAGAGAGAAACAGTAAAAACACAGCAGGGACAGAAGAACATTTATGTCTAAAATGAGTGATGTACAGTAGCTTGTAAAGAAGTGTAGTTAACAAATATGGTGCACAGATGGTACTCTGGAGACAAGAAAAACTATCATACACTGTGTGCACACACACACACTAGTCAGAAATGCCAAAAACTGTGGACTAGATCCTGAAGCTTTCACTCCCACTAGTCTGGCAAACTCCCATTGTCATCAGCGAGTTTACAGTGTGAAACTTCTATCATCCTGCACATCAGTACACATATCAGCTGAGGCTGTGGGCTAAAAATCGTGCCAGGTGATTTCTTATACGTTTAAGAATATTATTTAGATCGTGTGGAGTGAAAGTTGATACATTTCTTTCATTGATAATTTGTAACATAGGACTTGTCTTCCCCTGGAACAAAAAGCTGTATTCTTGAGTTAGTGAACTTCAGTTATTTCCCAGTAAAATCCTAGTGAAGACAAGGTGTACTGTAGTTTGTGCATGAGTTAGTAGATTGAGCTAAAGATTAGGCTCTCCCATAGTCTTGAACTTGACCTGAAAACTTGTGCATAAAGTACAAACTGCCTTGGCCACTCTATTTAGCCAACTCAAGGAAAAAAACTAGAGTTAAGAACATGGCTTTTTTTCCCTGTAAGGCCACAGACAAGAGACTGGCACATGTTTATTTGAAGAACTCTTCATTCAATGTAAGATTTATTCAGAGTACACTGTACAATATCCATTTACATTTCTTCATTGCAGTCCTCTTTCACAAATCTGGAAGATGGCCAGAAAGTGGTAGGTACATATATTTCCTATACTTTATTTTATTATAACCCCACTAGTCCTCACTCCACAAGTATATTCCTCCTTTCAATGTGTAAGGATTTGGGTACATAATTCCCATTACCATTAATTCGAGGCAAGCATGTGAAGCCCTGCACAGCCTGATGACTATACCTCTAAATTGATTTCTGGGATTTCATTGTCATTGGCTGAAGGGTTTGTTGATGTTGGGTGTATGTTGTTCTCTTACCTTGAAACCATTCTGACATCTCTGACAGGCTAACCTAATCCTATGGTTGAAAGAATATTCTAACTAGAGAAACTCCTACTCAAACTGAGAAGCACCTAATTTCTAGTCTCAAATATTGGGGTACTTCAAAATGATTCCTCTGCAATACAGCAGGAAGTCTTAATCCACTTGACCAGCAAGTGTAATAGTTAAACAGTTTAAGTGTGTTAAAATGAAGTGGGATTTCTGTATATATTATCAAACAACAGGAAATTCTTCAATTTTCCTCATTTTATATGCTACGAGTGTAGTTATGAAGAAACTTAATATCATTAACTCATTTCTAGATAAAAATAAAATCCAGTTTTGATTGAGAAATTACAATCTAACTCATATTTTGCTATTCTTCAAGAAAAGAATCTCTGTTCAGGAAAGAACTTAAGCACACACTTAAATCCCATGGTCTTCACTGCAATTTAAGCATGTGCTTAAAGTTAAGCCTGTGATTAAGGGCTTTCTTTATCAGAGCCTAACAGAAAATGCAGTTACCCTTCCATGCACTCAAGACAACTCTCTTCTGTTCTAATAGTTATAGACAATTGTTTACGTGTGTTTATAGAATTATATTTGTACAAGAACAGAGCTTGTTTTTTTTAAATATCTGCTTTGCTATAAGCAAGTTATTTATCTTGTCTCACTTCTAGCCTCCACATTTTTATTGGGGATTTATGGGTAGATCATAATAGCGGTGAAAGGTCCATTATATTCTATCATATAAATATGTATCCTGACACAGTTTAAAATGTACATTAATTACTTGATGGCCAGTGTAAATCTCTCATGACATTTCATGATATAGGGTGTCATAAGGTTCAAATGGGATACATAATAATGAAGTTTTCATATGGAATATGCACAAGACATGATGGTGTTAAAATGTAAATAACTCAGCTGGTTTGGAATGGTGAAAGGTTGCTCAAGGGGCCTAGTTTAAATTATAGACAAGAATTCTGCAGTACTCCATTTTAAAAAAATGTTTTGGAGTTACAGGACCAGAAAAAATGGTCTGTAGCCAATGGATGTATATTTCTATACTGCCTTACAACAGACTCTCTATTGTGAAAGTAATTTTCATTTTAATATTTTATGTAACATTTGTATTCTGTCATACAACACCGAGGAAGCCTTGAATACAGCCATGATAGCAAATTCCGAGCAATTTCACTAGTATCTCTACTAGTGGATACAGTATCCACTTATGTGGATACAGTATCTTGAAAATGAAAGCACTGCAAGGAAGAAGGTACCATTATCTAGTAGCTTTAGCAATAGACCAGGAATCAGAACTGGACTCAATCCCCAGCTCTCTCACTGATTCATTGTGGGCACGAACCAAAGCCCATTAAAGTCATTGGAAAGACTCCCATTGACATCAGTGAGCTTTGGATCAGGCCCTGAGTGACCACAGACAAGTCACAACCTCTCTGTGCCTCAATTTCTCCAACTGTAAAATTGGAACGCCTCCCTCAGGAGTGTGCTATCTGAGGCATACTTAATATTTGTAAATTTCCATGAGATTCTTGGATGGGAGATGTGACAGAGAGTGCAAAGTTGTCTCATTATTATTACAACCAAAGGTCTAGATCAGGGGTCGGCAACGTTTGGCACGCGGCCAGCACATCCCTCGCCCGCGCCACTTCCCGCCACCCCCACTGGCCCGGGACGGCGAACCGCGGCCAGTGGGAGCCGCGATCGGCTGAACCTGCCGCGTCAGCAGGTAAATAAACTGGCCCGGCCCGCCAGGGTGCTTACCCTGGCGAACCGCGTGCCAAACGTTGCCAACCCCTGGTCTAGATTGTGAATCCCTTACTAACATTGGCGAGCAGTTTGTCACAAGAATAGCCCCAAGGAAGTCAAGCCAGAACTACCAATGTGAGTAATTGCTCCCTCATGTATGTAAGGTATTTACAATCTGCTCCTAATAATTTACCAGCCCATAATTATATTCCAGCTAAGTGGGTGAAAAAGATATGAGTGCAAGGATAATTATTTTCACGATAATGTATACTGTATTCTACTCAAGATGCCCAGTATATCTTATAAGATATTATCTAGTAAGAGCCACTTCAGATATATTTACATCTGTATGAGAAGAACCATAAGGAGAAATATTAACTAGGGCCAGGGGGGAGACAAAGCGAATGTTGCAAGCTTGCTCAGCACTAACAGAAGTGGTTGACATTTCAGAGGCCTCGCTATGTATAAAAGGCATGATGTCAGGCATAGTGAGATGTTCTCCCTATCTTGCGCTCCTATTAATTGTGTAGCTCCATGCATTTTGTGTGGATTAAGTTTAAGAAAAGTCATCTAAACAGTCCCAAATCTGCTGTTTGTTAGGTATGCTCTTTAACATTTTTTTTAAATACCTGATGTGTTAAGAGAGTGTATTCTGTGCCTGAGGAAATTATTTTTACAGTATTGCAGGACTGAGGAGAGACTTCACTCACCCATTATTTCATCATTTATCTTTCTATTCTGATGGAATTTCTCATTCAAACATTCTCTCTCATTCTCTGTCTCTAGCATGTGTTTCCTGCTATTGATTCATCAAATACATTGTCAGACTGTTGGGTATAGCCTTTTCTGTCAATAAGAAGACATCACTTGCAAATTAATCTAATATACAGCTGGTTCTTGTTTCAGACTTTTTAAATGTGGAGGCGGGGGGACGGGGACTTGCATGAATTAGACATTCAAGGAAAACTTCTCAAATTTAGGTGACTAAAATTAGGCGTCTAAATTCAATAGGCATAGACCCTACTGAGTTTAATGGGAAACTTAGATGGTCTACAGCTGTGAAGTTGAGGACACTTATTAAGATGCATAAAACAAGGATTTAAGGAGCTAATGGTAGACACTCAAGTTTGGAATTTTTGACCCCTTGACCTAATTCTACACCCACTGAAATCAATACATTTCAATCAGAAAGGGCTAAAGTGGTTTAGGGGAAGTTAGAACTGACTCAAACCTCACACGCAAACTCTAACTGAACTTTGCACATGAAGGTGAAGAAGGTTGCTTTCATTTGCATCTGAAATTCTGGCCCAGAAGAGGAAGAATCAAAATACTACACAAAAAGATCTTCTTGGGGTATTTCAGCCAGACAAGGAGGACATTACACAAATCTAATGTGAAAACCTAATATACAGACCAATGCTGTCTCAAGATGTTCAAATAAGTTTTGCTTAAGCATCCAAATTTCTAGGGTGGTCATCCAAACCACACCTTTTGAGGATCATCTATCAAAGTTCTCAAGACTTCAGACACCACAGTTGATGGAGGTATTTAGGAAGGATCTGTGGGGTGTGGGGCCCTGCATCTAAAGAAGACCAGTATGGCAGTGAGTCAGAGAGAAACCAAGCCTTTATGAGAGACCTCACTGGACAAGACTAAGAACACCATTGGATGGAGAAAACTTGGAATAAGTGGGATGCAGGGATATAGATGAAGATCAAAGAGTGAAAGGAAGTGGGAATCTGTACAAGGGGCCCCAAAATAGGGACTGTCTTTTTGTGTTGTGTTTGTACAATGCCTAGTGAAATGGAGTCCTAGAATGACCGGGGCTCATAGGCACCATTGTAATACAAATAAACAACAATAATGGAGGGAAGCACAATTTTGTTGGATCCTGGCCCCATTCGATCTTAATTGAACCCTATCGATTAAACACACTGGCCCTGAGACAAAGAGGCAGAAAGAGAATGGGGCCATCCTTCCATGTCTCCTGCTGCACCAGCCAGGAGAGCTAACCCAGCCTGCATCAGGGAGGAGAGAATAACTCGCCCTCTTCAAGACACTATGCCAGCCTGAGGTCTTATGGAGGTCCCAAAGGGGTGCGTGTTCTGTAGTTTACTGCCAGGCTTAACCCCACAGTGACAAGTTTGAAATGATTGTCAAATTAACAGATCATCATATAGACCGTTTATTTGAGGCAGTAGTTCTGTGGATAGAGTGGCTACGATGAATAAAAAAAGCATCTTGAATGAGACCAGCAATTCTCTTTCCATGAATGTCACCTAAGTGCATAACTGAGTTAAATATGAAGACATGGAATCGGTCAGCAGCAGAGAGAGGCTTGAATGGCTTCAACACTCAGTAAAAAGATTAAATACATGTTAACACTGAAGCTGCAGCGTGCATCACTTTCTAGGTTAGAGATCTCCTGCTTATACTTTCTGGGCTACATTCACTTACACACTTAAACCATTAATGGCAGTGCTAACCAGAGCAGTGCTGCCTGGAGGTGAAATACCCACTGGAATGGGACAGTGGCGGTGAGGTAGCTGCAATATCCCGTCCATCGAGGAAACTGCCCAGGATCAGTGTGCAGCAAAGCACTTCCTAAAAGTTCTTTGTTTGGTTTTACTCTTCCATTCAATCCCTTAAAAGCACGAAACAGTTATTTCCCTGCTGGTTTTGCATATTTGAACTGAGAAAACATGTATTCCACCCCCCAGCTCCTTTATTTCACCACACCATCCTCAATGCCTGCACCTCTCTAAGATCATAGAAAGGATGGGCGCATTTTCTTGGATGAATTCCCAGCTCCATTGAAGTCAATGGGATTTCACCCCTTGTGTTCCCTCTGCACTGACATGTCAGCTGAGGAGAAAAAGAGGCACATAAGGAATGTCTCTATAAGTGCCAACTGGTGCTTGATGGGAGACCTGCATACAAACAAGCAGGAAATGACAGGACAACATGTCCCACAGCAGCAAGAGAGAGGATCATCAGGGCTTACTCAGGTGTCAGAACTATCAGCTTTCAGATCCAGTTAGGTGGACAGAGATGAAGTGGAGACAAGGCCCACAGTGGGTCCACAGATTCGGGAAACCTGTTGATACTAGTGCAGAATGCACAGGCATGATTGTGCACAAATTGTAATAGTAGAAGATTTTTCACTTATATGCACGTGCTGAAATTTTCCCTTAAACTCCAGAAAACCCCCATCTTATTTTAAGAGATATGTTAAAATCTGAGGCTAAACTACCTGTTAGTGTCCCTTTAAAGTGAGCCAATGTGAACAAGCATATTTGTCTATGAACAAATCTGGAAACACGATTTTCTGAGCTAACTGCCTGGAGCAATTTCTGAGACAATTTCCTACAACAGAGCAGAAACTTGCATGACTCAAAAGATAAAACAATCTGGGTAAACTAATGTTTCAAACTTTTTCTTGCTTCCATTCTTCTGCCATGCTTATGTTTGTCTACTTGCATTTTTTTTCTGAAGCAGCCAATTTATACCTTTGAAAAGACTTTAAAAAATCCAACAGTATCTGGAAAGGGGAAAAACATTTGCTCCAACACTTTTTAAGCTTAAAATAAAATTGCACCTCATTATCTGAATATCTGGGATACTCAGAAGTGAACTGCTTGGATTATTTAACAATAAAATTGTCAGATGACAGTTCTTCATTGAAGTCATCACAGACTGAACACATTTTTCCAGAAATAACTTTTTCTACATCAGTGAGTCTTCTCACCTGATTTATTTTTCCATCATATCTACTGATGAGCCCCACCGAACTGGTGGTCCATAATATATTGTTTGTTCCATATTCCAGATTTCTTACCCGACTTTTCTTTCATTAATCAAAATCTTTCCTAAATGTTAAAAAAATAAATAAATATTTGAATATTTTTGAGTGGTTAACCTATGCGGCTTAAATTCAAATTAAAAAATTAAATAAAGCAAAAATTGTTAATAAAAATACAAACCAATATATTTCTATTTTAATACTCATTTTAAGTTTTTCCTCTTAAGTTAAAATGTGTCATTAAGAAACTCCTGTAAAAGTAAAGTAATAGAAAGAAAGAGGGAGAGAAACTATTATTTTAACTTTGCCATCACCTGCCTATGCAGAATTGCCCTTAAAACTGGATGTTTTTCCCCACTCTACTTTTAAATGTCTCAGCAGCCTTGGAGATTATTTCATTGTTTGTAGTCTTGATAGGAAATGTTCTCTGGTATTTTCTTTTGTTCGGTTTCATTTCATTACTCCTAGATACAGTACATTCACTTCAATGGCCAAAAAAATCCAACTCACCACCAGGCGTTTATTGGAATATGACTGTTTTCAAAATATTTCTCTCCTTCTGATTATCTGTGGTCCAGGTTGTTTTTCCTTACAGATTTTGTCCGATGTGTTACTGAGTTCTAAGCTAAATCCAATTCTGTTAATTGTTTCAGGATATTCCTAACCCCTCTCAGTTCCTTTGTTTTATTCCTCTAACCTCACTAATGTTTGAAACTTAAAAAAAAGATATTATTTTCTTAAATTGTCCTTGGCTCCTTGAGAAGGAGCAATCTGCCCTGAACTGAAAGAGCCACTGAAAAGATACCACAGGGTATTAGACTGGAAAGACAAAAAGGAACTAGTAAATAGAGACCGGGAAGAAACCATCTGCAAGATGAATACTCAAGAGCCCATCTCGCCTTTATTCTCTCACCATCCATCCAGTCATCTGTTCCCCTCTATGAATTTGTAATGTGCTATCCACCATAGCATCTAGTTGCCAAATACAAGGGTAAGTAGAAGCATACATTGGTGTCCTATTAGGACAATATTCTTTTCCCCTCCCAATGAGACAGTTAGATCTAAAATATTATTTGCAGAGATGGATTACACAGGAAAAGGTGGAATGGAAGAAATGCCAACTGGCCATTTGGGATACTACTCAGTCCTGGGAGTAGTGTGAGAAAGGTGGTGTGTCCTGCATGTACCTATGAGTCTCTGCCAATTGCAGCATCTCTGGTGATTGTAGACTTTTGGGAGAGGCGTGGGGAGAAAGATGGCAGTCAGCTAGGTCCTAGCCCACATCTTGAAGTAGGTCTTATCACGTAGAGAGAGAAGGCATAGAACAGGGGTCGGCAACGTTTGGCACGTGGCTGGCCAGGGTAAGCACCCTGGCGGGCCGGGCCAGTTTATTTACCTGCTGACGTGGCGGGTTCGGCCGATCGCGGCCCCCACTCGCCGCGGTTCGCCGTCCCGGGCCAATGGGGGCGGCGGGAAGCGGCGCGGGCGAGGGATGTGCTGGCCGCGTCAGCAGGTAAATAAACTGGCCCGGCCCGCCAGGGTGCTTACCCTGGCAAGCCGCGTGCCAAACGTTGCCGACCCCTGGCATAGAATGTGAACCTGTAGACATATATGCTCTCCTTGGTTTGTGTTACTTAGGATTCAGGCTGCTACATGCAGTACAGATAAAACTTCCTTGAGGCCTTCACAGCCATCCAAAATAACAAAGCTACGCAAGAGGATAAATGGACACAAGTCAGATATCAGGAATGGCAATATACAAAAACCTGTAGGAGAACACTTCAACCTCCCTGGCCACACAATAGCAGATGTAAAGGTAGCCATCTTACAGCAAAAAAACTTCAGGACCAGACTCCAAAGAGAAACTGCTGAGCTCCAGTTCATTTGCAAATTTGACACCATCAGATCAGGATTAAACAAAGACTATGAATGGCTATCCAACTACAGAAGCAGTTTCTCCTCCCTTGATGTTCACACCTCAACTGCTAGCAGAGCACCTCACCCTCCCTGATTGAACTACCTCGTTATCTCCATACTGATTTATACCTGCCTCTGGAAATTTCCATTACTTGCGTCTGATGAAGTGGGCATTCACCCACGAAAGCTTATGCTCCAATACTTCTGTTAGTCTTAAAGGTGCCACAGGAACCTCTGTTGCTTTTCACAGATTCAGACTAACACGGCTACCCCTCTGATACTTAAAGCCATGGGTTATGTCACTATGTGACTGGTTGAAAATGGAAAGTCATTCCTGGCCACTGTTGCTTTCTTAGTGTCTGTGACCGATGTAGTCAATAGACAGTGAAATCCCTACACTATAGAAATGAAAACCTCAGTACTTTCCAAAGTTCTACACTTCCACTGAATCTAGGGATTAAAGGGAAGCAGGAAAAACCTGCTATCATTTAGAAATGTCACCTTGAAATAATGTGAGTGAGACTGGGGACGCAGCTCAATTATAACTGCATACAGCTTTGCTAAGTGAGAGAACTGTTGTAGAGCAGCATCCCAGTGAACAGAAATGATATGCCAGATTATGTTTAGTCTGTTTTTTTATTTTACTTGCTCTTTTCCTTTGCCCTTTCCTCAATGGCAGATGGTAATAGCATCCACTTCCCTCCTGGATGCAAGACAATTGAGTCCATAACTTTTGCCTGCTTGGGAATTAACCATAAGAAGTAGGTCAAATTATTTTCAATAACGAATGTTATAAACAGGTGTAAGAAAACTAGTCAGAGAGAATGAATTAGTCCAAACAAAAAGGCCTACTGATATAGCTCAAGGATCTGTGCTGATGTTGGACTCAAAGAAAATCAGAGAACCCTTTGGCCTTATGGAAATGGTTTTAATTGGTGGATGAAATAATTAGGTGTGAACCTTAGACAGAGCTACTATAAGGTGAGTGCATAACTGGTTGGACAACTGTTCCCAGAGAGTAGTTATCAGTGGTTCACGATCAATCTGGAAGGCCATAATGAGTGGGGTCCCACAGGGATCGCTCCTGGGTCCAATTCTGTTCAATACCTTCATCAATGATTTATATCAGGGGTCGGCAACGTTCGGCACGCGGCTCGCCAGGGTAAGCACCCTAGCGGGCCGGGCCAGTTTATTTACCTGCTGACGCGGCAGGTTCGGCCGATCGCGGCCCCCACTGGCCGCGGTTCGCTGTCCCGGGCCAATGGGGGCAGCGGGAAGTGGCGCGGGCGAGGGATGTGCTGGCCGCGGCTTCCCCCCGCCCCCATTGGCCCGGGACGGCGAACCGCGGCGAGTGGGGGGTGCGATTGGCCAAACCTGCCGCGTCGGCAGGTAAATAAACTGGCCCGGCCCGCCAGGGTGCTTACCCTGGTGAGCCATGTGCCGAACGTTGCCGACCTCTGATTTATATAATGGCATAGAGAGTACACTTATAAAGCTTGCAGACAATACAAAGCTAGGAGGGGTTGCAAGTGCTTTAGAGGATAGATTAAAATTCAAAATGATCTGGACAAACTGGAGAAATGGTCTGAAGTAAATAGGATGAAATTCAATAAGGATAAATGCAACATATTCCACTTAGGAAGGAACAATCAGTTGCACACATACAAAATGGGAAATGACTGCCTAGGAAGGATACTGCAAAAAGGGATCTGGGGCCACAGTGGATCACAAAGTAAACATGAGTCAATGGTTCAATACTTTTGCAAAAAAAAAAAAAAAAAGAAAAAAAAATTTTGAAAATAAAAAAAAGAAGAAATAAAAAAAAAAAAAAAAAAAAAAAAGCAAACATAATTCTGGAATGTATTAGCAGTAGTGTTGTAAGCAAGATACAAGTAATTCTTCCACTCTTCTCTGAGTTGATTAGGCCTCAACTGGAGTATTGTGTCCAGTTCTGGGCACCACACTTCAGGAAAGATATGAACAAATTGGAGAAAGTCCAGAGAAGAACAAAAAAAATGATTAAAGGTCTAGAAAACATGATCTATGAGAGAAGATTGAAAAAAAATGGGTTTGTTTAGTCTGGAGAAGAGAAGATTGAGGGTGGACATATTAATAGTTTTCAAGTACATAAAAGATAGTTAGAAGGAGGAGGGAGAAAAATTGTTCTCTTTAACCTCTGAGGATAGGACAAGAAGCAATGATCTTACATTGCAGCAAGGGAGGTTTAGGTTGGACATTAGGAAAAACTTCCTGTCAGGGTAGTTAATCACTGGAATAAACTGCCAGGGAGGTTATGGAATCTCAGTCAATTGGAGATTGGTTAGACAAACACCTGTCAGGTATGGTCTAGATCAGTGCTTCTCAAAGCCGGTCCGCTGCTTGTTCAGGGAAAGCCCCTGGTGGGCCGGGCCGGTTTGTTTACCTGCCGCGTCCGCAGATTTGGCCGATCGCGCTCCCACTGGCCGCGGTTCGCCGCTCCAGGCCAATGGGGGCGGCGCGGAGAGCAGTGCGGGCCGAGGGATGTGTTGGGCACCCTTCCCGCAGCCCCCATTGGCCTGGAGCGGTGAACTGCGGCCAGTGGGAGCCACGATCAGCCGAACCTGCGGATGCAGCAGGTAAACAAACCGTCCTGGACTGCCAGGGGCTTTCCCTGAATAAGTGGCGGAACGGCTTTGAGAAGCACTTGTCTAGATAATACTTAGACGTGCCTTGAGTGCAGGGGATTGAACTAGAAGACCTCTTGAGGTCTCTTCTAGTCCTACCATTCTATGATTCTAACTATGCCATCCACTCCCCCACCATTTTGAGGTCCTTAAAATTGAGACTTGGAAAAATCATCATGGCATCGCAGCTCAACTCACCTCAATCCAGCTCAGCTCATCTTCCCTGATCCCACGACAGAAGGAGCAGAGCAAACCAAAGGATTTTCTTCCCAAAAGGAAGGCTGTCAGGATTTGCTCTTGTTTAAGGAACTTTGTTTTTCATTTGAGAGTCCTGAAAGTCATGATATCATCATGACATCCAGCCTTCAGCCCACCAGTGGGGATACCTAACTGACAGTGACTCAGGGGCTCCAGTCAGATGCATGTAAGATTTTGTTCTGTCTCCCTTCACTTTTTGTGTTACTTTCTGCCAAACTATTCTTCCTCCTACCCTCTCTCTCACTCTCTCAGCTTTTACGGGATCCCGAAATCAACTACACTGCACGCATCAGCACAGCAAGACGAGACAGCCCAGATAGCCCTGACCTCTCTAAGGAGAAAGGATCCAACCAGATGACATCCCTGACTGGAATGTGAGCCAGGGTCCAAGCAACAGGTGTCATGGCCGATCAGCTGCCCAGTATTCCGGGAACACCAAATCAACAGTATTTCCACCACTTTTTCTATCCTCCACCTTGTGTCTGTTGAAAACAGGAGAAGTGAATACCCTTCACACATCAGGATAGAGTAAAATTAACCCCTTCCTTTCCTTCAAAGAAAGATTATTGGTGAAAGTAAGAGACACTGATAAAGGAGAGACTTTAACAGGTTTTGATTAAGTTAGTTTTGCACAGTTACTCAATTTCAGTTTTTGCTTGCTTCTGATTTCTTGTTCGTTCTTGTGTTCTGATCAGTCAACTTCCAACTTTAGAATGAGTGCTTTTGGGGTGTTTGCCAAGAAACCGAGTAAACCAGGGTCTCTGTGAATAAACCTCAAACCTTTGTACTACTGTTTCAACATTGGAGAGTGAAAGAGTTTATAACAACTTTAACTTTTTTGGCCCTTGAGATCAATACAACAGGGTGCAGAGTAGTGGTTGCATGTGTTGATGTTAAGGAGGTTTTTTAAATGGAAATATGTCCTGGAAGGAGTGCTTGGGAAGAAGTCTGGAAAGGTGGAGTGAACTCGAGTCAAAGGGAAGGAGGGAGTGGGCTTAAAACTGGTTTCCAGGCCACTGGAAAGTCAGTTAAAATGGAAACTTTAAGGTTCAGAACTCTTGAGCAAAGTTTTCACTAGGAGGTCCACTGCAGATAATGCCTGACATTATTAATGCTTATCACCTATTTGTTTGGATGAATAATGTTCAGTCCATGGGTTGATGATTATCTGTGGTTCAGTCCAGTCAATAGTCATTATTTATTATACTTCTGGAGTGACTGATCCCCTGAATCACATGGTAACATTTCTGCTTGCTGTCTGAAGGCTGAATACTTTAAATGATGGATAACAAAATTCTGGTACAATTCTTGCACAAATAAACATTTGTGCAAAAATTGGTGAAAAGATAAATGGTTGTGTCCAAATACTCGCAAAAACCTAGTAATGGGAATCAGAGCATGGTGCATTTATACTTGACCGTCTCTAACTGCGACACTCATTTTCTCTCTCTCCCCTCTCCTACCACTACCTTTTCCGTGAAATCCATAAGTGTCTGACTGCTCTTGTTTGTTTGTTGCCCTTCTCCATGTTCCATTTTCAACACAGGTTCTTTTTTCTACTTTCACATCTCAGAGAAGCTATCAGATCTTTGAGTGGTTGTTATTCTGTCACTATCTGAATAGGATAAATATTTGTATGTAAAGAGTTTCAAAATATTTCCCCTGACTTCTTCTAAATAAAAGAAAAAGTTATAACTGGGTGGAAAACATTGTCAAATATATATATATATAAATATTTTAATAGGTTTTTCCATATTATATCTTACAATTACTTTTAAAGATACCGTTTATTATTTTCCAAGATGTTTTGCACAGAAAAGGAGAAAGTGTTTAAAAAGTTACCTCTCTCATCACTGTTTACTGCAGCATGTAGAATATTCTATTTAATCCATTACACTTATCTATAATAGTTTAAATTATACCATATAATTTATCTGTACTGAAAAGGATTTGTAAAGATGGACTGTAGTCCAACCAAGGCACAAGGCATTGTATGCTTATCAGTTTCCTCAAAATACCATCTAAATTCATCATTTATATTCCAAAATCTGTGTTGGCTTTCTGTCTCCTTCTCATGAAACAAAGATAACATACTTCTTCCTATCATTTCAGAATGAAAAAGAGAAATATTTATCTGTCGGAAACACCCTCCCTGCAATTTAAATCCCATTTTAAATCTCAAGTAGGAATAACTTACCAAGTCACCTAAGATCAAACTCCTTTGCCACCCATAGATAATGTTGACATGCTAGGTCATGCAACCAAATCCCATCTGCCTCATATGAAGTCTGATAAACTAAATATAATGTGTAAACTGGAAAAACACAGACTTTACTGTCAGATGGGCGTGGAAAGAAGTTATCCAGAGGGAAGTGGCTTTTTAAACTTTTGGGCTTTGCTACTTGGCATTCTGTTTTAACCAACTCTAAAAGGAAGAAGCTGACTGGCTTGACAGTGGGACAAAAAAGATCTGCTGAATTTACACAGCCTTAAATGTTTACTTTGTTTTAAAACAATTACTTCCTGTCCTAACTTAAGTTGTTCCTGTCCCAATTTGTAGCTGCCTTATTAAAATCCTGGTTTAACTGAATCTACATCTTTGCAGTGTGATGCAATTGACCTTTTGACACTAAGGTTCTTGTAGAATTTCTGTTAGTCACAGCCACAAAACCAACATGCACAGTTCTCTATGTGTTACCATTTCAAATTAAATGTTTGCTGGTCTATTTAATAAAATGTCATATAATGAAAACTCCATGCAGGATAAATATCCATCTTTCTATATATGGTTTGCAGTTATTTATTGAAGGACCTTTGAGATGAGATGTGTATTTCCTAGCTATTCCATGCCACCCCCCCCCCCCACACACACACACACACACACACACACACACACACACACACACACCCTTCCTGTGGTCAGAGGGGAATTGATTTGAAAGGATTCTTGTGATCTGCAGGTAGGCCCTAGGGATAAAAGCTCAGACCCCCTTAATGAATGAGGAGAAATACAGGGCAACTAAAAGGGTCTGGAAGTTCCAGTTAGTAGAAATTTTATCATGTAGGGACTGCAAATGCCTTTCCTTTTTCTCCAGGGAAGAAAGGGAGCACAACGTATTGAGGATGTTGACATACAGCTGAGAGCATTTTTTTCTTTAAAGTGCAGAATGCCTTTATCTGTTCCACTACATACATGTGAGAGAATCAGTTCACCTTAGAGGCAGCCATAGTTCTGTACATGAATTTAGAGTGGGTAGTCTGGGCAAAGCTGCATTACAACAACTACCTAGTCAGCTGCAAGTGTTTCACCGTTCATATAGGCTGTTCAGTTGTTATTTTCAATGGAGAATGCAAATGTTTATGTATTGCTCTCTTTTGTAATAAAGCTGGGCCAAATTTTTCAAAAATATGAACCTAAGTCTATATTTAGGCTCCTAAATAAGCCCCTGATCCTGCAACTACTCACATGCTTAACGTTATTCAATGAATAATCCTCCTGAAAAAAAAGCGGGGCTGCTGGTAGTAAAGCAGTGCTAGCGTTGGTAGTTAAGCACAAATGAAGGTAGGGGCGGATAATCAGCTGAACGTGATTTGCCAGTATGATGCTGTGTTCAAGAGGGAGAATGAAAGTCTTGGATGCATAAATAGAGGAATCTCAAGTAGGAGTAAAGAGATTATTTTACCTTTGTATTTGGCACTGATGCAACCGCTGCTGGAATACTGTGTCCAGTTCTGGTGTCTACAGTTCAAGAAGGATGTTGATAAATCGGAAAGGGTTCAGAGAGGAGCCATGAGAATGATTAAAGGATTAGAAATATGCCTTGTCGTTATAGACTCAAGGAGATCAATCCATTTTGCTTAATGAAGAGAAGGTAAAAGCGCGACTTGATTACAGTCTATAAGTATCTACATAGGGAATAAATATTTCATAATGGGCTCTTCAATCTAGCAGAGAAAGTATAACACAATCCAATGGCTGGAAGTTGTAGCTAGACAAATTTAGACTGGAAACAAGGCGTACATTTTTAATAGTGACAGTAATAAACCACTGGAACAATTTAGCAAGGGTTGTGGTGGATTCTCCATCACTGACAATTTTTAAATGAAGATTGGATGTTTCTCTTAAATATATGATCTTGGAATTATTTTGGGGAAGTTCTATGGCCTGTGGCAGAGATTGGCAACCTTTGGCACGTGGCCCATCAGGGAAATCTGCTGGCAGGCCTGGACAGTTTGTTTTTTAAATAAATATTATTTTTAAATTAATGGAGATATCCTATCTTCTAGAACTGGAAGGGACCTTGAAAAGTCATTGAGTCCAGCCCCCTGCCTTCACTAGCAGGACCAAGTACTGATTTTGCACCAGATCCCTAAGTGGCCCCCTCAAGGATTGAACTTACAAGCCTGGGTTTAGCAGACCAATGCTCAAACCACTGAGCTATCCTGCCCCCCTCCCTAAGTTTGCCTGCAGCGTCTGCAGGTTGGGCCAATCGCAGCTCCCACTGGCCCCGGTTCGTCATTCCAGGCCAATAGGGGTTGCGGGAAGCGGCAGCCAGCACATCCCTTGCCCCGTGCTGCTTCCTGCAGTCCCCATTGGCCTGGAACAGTGAACTGTGGCCAGTGGGAGCTGCGATCGGCCAAACCTGCGGATGCTGCAGGTAAACAAATCGTCCCAGCCCGCCAGTGGATTTCCCTGATGGGCTGCATGCTAAAGGTTGACGATCCCTGGCCTGTAGTATAAAGGAGGTCAGACTAGATAATCATAATGGTCCCTTCTGGCCTTGGAATCTAGAAAGTCTTTGAAAGATCAGGAACTAAGGCCTGGTCTACACTAGGCTTTTATGTCGAATTTAGCACCGTTATATCGAATTAACCCTGCACCCGTCCACACCAGGAAGCCATTTAGTTCGACATAGAGCCCTCTTTAAATCGATTTCTGTAATCCTCCCCAACGAGAGGAGTAGCGCTAAATTCGAAATGGCCATATCGAATTAGGCTAGGTGTGGATGGAAATCGACGCTAATAGCTCCGGGAGCTATCCCACAGTGCACCACTCTGTTGACGCTCTGGACAGCAGTCCGAGCTCGGATGCTCTGACCAGCCACACCCCGGGAAAATTTGAATTCCTTTTCCTGTCTGGGCAGTTTGAAGCGCAGTTTCTGTTTGGACACCGTGGCGAGCTCAGCAGCAGTGGCAGCAGTGGCAACGATGCAGAGCTCTCCAGCAGAGATGGCCGTGCAATCCAATAGAAAGAGGGCCCCAGCATGGACGGATCGGGAAGTCTTGGATCTCATCGCTGTGTGGGGAGATGAGTCCGTGCTTTCCGAGCTGCGCTCCAAAAGACGGAATGCAAAGACCTATGAGAAGATCTCTAAAGCCATGGCAGAGAGAGGACACAGCCGGGATGCAACGCAGTGCCGCGTGAAAATCAAGGAGCTGAGACAAGGCTACCAGAAGACCAAAGAGGCAAACGGACGCTCTGGATCCCAGCCCCACACATCCCGTTTCTACGAGGCACTGCATTCCATCCTAGGTGCGGCCGCCACCACTACCCCACCCCTGACCGTGGACTCTGAGGATGGGATATTGTCCGCGGCCGGTTC
Organism: Terrapene triunguis; assembly: GCF_002925995.2. NCBI lineage: Eukaryota > Metazoa > Chordata > Testudines > Emydidae > Terrapene > Terrapene triunguis. Next base: position 7,854,899 of record NW_020698262.1, on the reverse strand, counting down.
CTCAGCGGACGGGGAAGAGGAGGAAGGAGATGAGGAGGACGAGGCAGTAGACAGCGCTTACAACGCTGATTTGCCCGACAGCCAGGAGCTCTTCATCACCCTGACAGAGATCCCCTACCAACCCTCCCCAGCCGTTATCCCAGACACAGATTCAGGGGAAGGATCAAGCAGTAAGTGTTTTAAATATCCAAACATTTATTTACAACATAACTGGCATATTTAAAATATTAACAGTAGCTAAAGTGCTTTAAAACATGTAAACATTTATTTGCAACAAAACAGGAAGATTGAAAATATTAACAGTGGGTAAAGTGCTTCAAAACATGTAAACAGGAAAGTCAAACAAAAGGGGAATCAGTGCAAAGTGTATCATGATTACTCCGTCTTTGGGCGCCTCAATATATAGTCCGAACCATTTTAAAAAAATCTCACAATGTCCGCTTCATGATTATAGTGCCCAAAACCCTGCAGTCATTTGTCCCTCCAAGGGCACCTAAGCCAAGAACTGGTCAATGTAACCGGGGATCGAGGCGACATCCTCCGGGGAGAACTCCTCATACACCTCCTGCAGGTGTTTTTCAAGCCTCATCAGCAGGTTCCTGGGCAGGGACAGCTTATTAGGCCCCCCGTGGTAGGACACGTTTCCCTGCCACAACGCCAGCAGGTACTCCGGGATCATGGCCTTGCACAGCAGTGCAGCAAATGGCCCCGGTTTCTGCAGGCTGTCCCGGAGCATCTTCTCCTTCTGGCTCTCGGAGACCTTCAGGAGGGTGATGTCAGGCATGACTCCCTGCTGTGAAATCGGTAGGGGAAAGTTAGTATTGGGACTGCTTGCCCGTCCCTTTACAGAACTGCAACCGCCGGTTTACAGCCAGGCGGTTTACAGCCGCGAGGGGCTGGGACAGGGCCAGAGTTCATGCTTGCAGGATTGCTGCCAGCAGAGACTCGCATTGCTTTCTATGTGAAAGGAGGCCAGTGCCACTCTTAAAGTTTTAAGCGGCCACAAGTCTACGGCTTACCATGTTTGCCATCTAGACAAAGTCCGGTGTCCTGCCCTGCTCCTCAGCTCGCCACAGCAAGACCGCAGGCACTGTAGGCGAGGGCCGAAAATTCGACCTTGTCCTCAGTGCGCGTGTGATAGGTGCTCTGCATGGTCTTGTTCACAGAGAAAGACTATGTTCTCTGTTCACAGATACATTGCTCTGTCTCAGGAATTCACTCCCTTTTTCCAATTCCCACAGCCACATCTGCCCAGAGGCTAGCGCACATTAGGAGGAGGAAGAAGAGGACACGGGAAGACATGTTTGCTGAACTAATGGGATGCTCCCGAGCACAGGCAGCCCAGCAGACACAGTGGAGGGAGAACTTGTCCCAAATGCACCGGGCAAACATTGAACGGGAGGAGAGGTGGCGACAGGAGGACAGGCAGGCTACTCAAACGCTGCTTGGACTAATGAGGGAGCAAACGGACACGCTCCGCCACCTTGTGGATGTTCTGCAGGACCGGAGGCAGGAGGAGAGAGCCCCGCTGCAGTCTCTCTGTAACTGCCCTGCCCCGCCACCAAGTCCCATACCCCCCTCACCCAAAGTCCAAACACGGAGGGGTGGAAGGGGCCGTGAAAAATTTCACTCCACCCCTGCGGACTGCTCTACCACTAGAAGGTTCTCATTCCCCAAAATTTGAAAAGTCCTTTCCTACCCGCCTCACACAAGACCCCGTCCAAGTTTCACCCCCCCGTTCCATGTGCGGTTGTTAATAAAGAATACGTTTCTGTTCATTACTGTTTCCATCCTCTTCTTTTGGAGGAGAGTCTGTCTGAAGGGGGGGAAGGGGCTTGGTCATTGGACAGGACAGTCACCTTTAGCAGGGGGCAGGTGCAGCAGCAGGGCACATATACAGTGCAGTGACTAGTTATCCTGGTCAGTCTGGGAGGTGGTTTTCATGTTCTGTGTGGTGGGGGGGGGTGGTGTTGCTCTGTGACTTGGTGGCGGGGGAGGGCAGTTACAGATCTTATGCAGCGGTCCTTACCCTGGATCACAGAGCCGCGCAGCAGGGGATCTGTAACCCTCCTCCCCCTGCAAGACAGTCACATAGCCGACACATACACGCAGTCCCGGCCAGGAGGGCTGGCAGGCTCCGTTGAAACAACCAGTCCACCACCGCGGAGCCTGTCATTCCTGGAGTTTAGAAGCATCATTTGCATCACAACCCTAAACCCGCCCCCCGCCACAGTCTGCGTCCCAGGTTTAAAACATTCCCGCGAAAACAGTAATAAAGACAACGGTGTCCATTAACAAAACAGAACAGATTTTATTTTTTGGGAAGGGGGTGAAGGGGGTATGTAATTGGAGAGGATAGTCGACGGCAACTGGGTAAAGAAACGGGGGCAAGTTCAGCTTCTGTGTCCACAAACTTAAAAGTCACTGGGTACCCTGCTCAGCCTTGAAACTGGCTTTCAAAGCCTCCCGGATGCACAGCGCGTCCCGCTGGGCTCTTCTAATCGCCCGGCTGTCTGGCTGGGCGTAATCAGCAGCCAGGCTATTTGCCTCAACCTCCCACCCCGCCATAAAGGTCTCCCCCTTGCTCTCACACAGATTGTGGAGCACACAGCAAGCTGCAATAACGATGGGGATATTGGTTTCGCTGAGATCACAGCGAGTGAGTAAGCTTCTCCATCTCCCTTTGAGACGGCCAAAAGCACACTCCACCACCATTCTGCACTTGCTCAGCCGGTAGTTGAAGAGTTCTTTTTCTGTGTCCAGGGCGCCAGTATAGGGCTTCATGAGCCAGGGCATTAGCGGGTAGGCTGGGTCCCCGAGGATCACTGTAGGCATCTCCACATCCCCAACAGTTATCTTGTGGTCCGGGAAGTAAATACCTTCCTGCAGCCGTCTAAACAGACCAGAGTTCCTGAACACGCGAGCGTCATGAACCTTGCCCGGCCATCCGACGTAGATGTTTGTAAACCGTCCCCGATGGTCCACCAGTGCTTGCAGCACCATTGAAAAGTAGCCCTTTCTATTGATGTACTGGCTGGCCTGGTGGTCCGGTCCCAGGATAGGGATGTGAGTCCCATCGATAGCCCCACCGCAGTTTGGGAATCCCATCGCGGCAAAGCCATCTATGATGACCTGCGCGTTTCCCAGGGTCACTACCTTTGGGAGCAGTACCTTCACGATTGCCTTGGCTACTTGCATGACAACAACCCCCACGGTAGATTTGCCCACGCCAAAGTGGTTCGCGACTGACCGGTAGCTGTCCGGCGTTGCAAGCTTCCAGAGGGCTATGGCCACTCGCTTCTGGACAGTCAGGGCTGCTCGCATCCGGGTGTCCTTGCGCTTCAGGGCAGGGGACAGCAACTCACAAAGTTCCAGGAAAGTCCCCTTCCGCATGCGAAAGTTTCGCAGCCACTGGGATTCATCCCAGACCTGAAGCACTATGCGGTCCCACCAGTCCGTGCTTGTTTCCCGGGCCCAGAATCGCCGTTCAACAAAATCCACATGCCCCATTGCCACCGTGATGTCCTGGGCGCTGGGGCTCGTGGTTTCTGACAGCTCTGTGCTACTCTCCGACTTCAGACCCTCACGGCGGTGCCGTAGCCTCCTCGCCTGATTTCTCTGCATCTGCCTGTGGGAAAGGTGTATGATAAGGTGCGAGGCGTTGAGAACAGCCACAACTGCAGCGATGGTCGCAGCGGGATCCATGATCGCAGTGCTGTGGCGTCCGCGCTGTCACTGATCAAAAAGTGCGCGAACTGATTTCCCGCCGGCGCTTTCAGGGAGGGAGGGAGGGCGGTAGTGACTGACAGATGACGACAGTTACCCAAAAGCACCCTCGCCACATTTTTTTACCCAGAAGGCATTGGGGGCTCGACCCAGAATTCCAATGGGCAGCGGGGACTGCGGGAACTGTGGGATAGCTGCCCACAGTGCACTGCTTCCAATGTCGACGCTTTCCCTGGTAGTGTGGACTGACAAAGTCGAATTACTGTCCTTAGTGTAGACACACACGTTCGACTTTCTAATATCGATTGCACATATTCGATTTAACTAAAATCGAACTACTCTCGTAGTGTAGACATACCCTAAGTGTCTTAGTTTTCAAGAGTGTTGAGGACCCAGCAGTTTCCACTAACAATTCTTAAAGGCATCTAAGTGACTTGGGAGCAAAACTCATGTTGCCTTTCAATGGGACTTGTGCTACAAAGTCACTTTGGTGTTTCGGAAAATCCCTCTCACTGAGAACCGTGACCAGGTTTTCAACACTGTTTTCAATGGGAGTTACTGGGAGCTGAGCACTTTTGAAAATTTGGCCACTTATTTAGGGACCTAAAAGGGAGTTGCTGGGTTCTGATATTTTTTTGAAAGTCTGTCCCAATGAGTGCTCAGCACTTCTGAAAATCAAACCACTTATTTAGGAGCCAAAAATATGGACTTAGGAGCCTAACTTTGTGCTCTAATTTTGAAAAATAGTGGTTCTGCGCCTTTGATCTCCATGGCAACGGTTACTAATATTTTGGGTAGAGTAAAGTTTTGGAGCAATGGAATACCAGTATAACATTCAAGCTTCTTGAGTGACATAGGATGGAAAAGACTGGAGCAATTGTATAAATATAATAATTATTCTCCACAAGCGATGGATTCTTTTAATCATCATACTAAAACACAGAATTAAGACAGTTTGCATGATAATTGCTATTTACAACAGACATCATTAAACACAGATAATTTTTTTTTGTTCCTCTGTACAAGAGCATCTATCTATAGGGGTTGATAAAACCATTGCCTTTGATTGCCAGTTTGAAAAACATAAGGCTAAATTCTGTGAGGAACAGAGCACCACATGCAACTTCTACTGAAGGCAGTAAGAGATGCAGATATTCAGCACCCACCCTTTTGAGGAGACCAGGATGCAGCAAAAATTCCACAAACCTGATTCTCCGTGGCCTTGCATCTTGGGTAGCTATGTACACCTGGATAAAAATCAGTATATGGTGGGGGCAAACTGCATAATTGCATTTTAAAGACACTTTTCACAGGTGCAAATTATGACAAAAGGAGCAAAATCCTGGAGAATCAGATCACATGATTTAGTCTTGCAAAGCTTTGGAAAATCTTTGTCCTGTAGTCAAGTGTTGCCACTGGAGAGGAGAGTGTATCCCAGCAATTATTTACAAACTGCTAAATTCACCCAAGCATCATCCAGTTCACCCAGGCATCAAAAGTTAATGCGTGCAGACAAGTCTCCATGCTGCAATATAGTTTTAGAAAACACACACACAAAACCACACGACCACCAAGAAACTAGCAACATGATTGTTATTCTGTTGCTGGAACTAGGATTAAAAAAAACTAATGTATTTCTAAATCAGCATCTAAAAGGGTTTTTGGTTTGTGTGTGTTTTGATTGAGTCCTTTTCTAATTCTTATAAAAACAATTTTGGAGAAAAAGAGGGGGGGAAAAACTATTCCAAATTGGTGAAAGTTTAATACTATACCTTCCTGTTTGTTTTTTAATGAGTGTGCTGCTGTTGTCTCTACTGTTGCTGCTAACCCTGGCCTTTGCTATGGTGGACACAATGCTTCCTGCCTATCAGTGTTAGAAAGCACTACCTGTGGAAGTGACAAGCCAACATACTGAAGGACCTGGGGTTATCCAACTTTTTTATTGCAGGCCTGTGTCTTAATGGTATAATTTGGTCCTGGTGGGCAAGCCAGTAAAAAGTATGTGATAGCTAATTCTCATGCAAAGCCATGCTGTGTAAGCCAGTTACTTCGGGTCTGACCCAACATCCACTGAAGTCAATGGAAATCGTTCCATTAATTTTAATAAGCTTTGAATCAGGCCCATACTGCCTTCTCCCAGTGTATTTTACCTGAGTCTTTACCATTTACTATTTTTGTCTTTGGACTGTTGTATTTCTAAGTAAGTTATTGGAGGAAGTCGGGCATTCAGACACCAAAGGTTCACACTTTATCTAATTCCCTCGAAAGATGTTCCTTATTTCAGTACTGAACATTCATTATTTACAGTTGTTTTAAGCAGCAGAAATATTAAATGGAAACATTTCTCTGGCAGCTGCAGCTTACTTCAATTTGTAGCTCTCATAGGTTTTATATTTTAGCAAGAACACATTAGCCATAGCACCTGAGGGCTACTTGATGATTTGTAAAACACCAGAAATTGAAGGAAAAGGAAAATAATACAGATAACAAGATCTCTATTGCTTTTCGTTGATAAAGTGGTATTGGATTTAGCAGAGTGAAAATATCAGAACTCTTCCCCCTGCAGATGATTCCCCCCCCTTTTCAAATAACAAGTGCCAGTCTAAATCCTCCCTTTGTTCTTGCCCATTTTATGGGAGCCTTTTGTTACTCTCCTGTCTACTCTGCTATCTGCTGACTGGCTGACTTCCTAGTATTGCCCTTCTGGTATCTTCAACAGGTTGATTGTCAGGTGACGGCTGTGCACCTGCTTTGACTTAACTTTCAAAAGGACACCAAGCCACATTCAGAAATGATGCAAAGGGTCGTAAAAGTCAGACCCACTTTCACCCATTTTGATTCCTATACAGCTACTCGCACCCTTTCTAATGTGTACAGATGTCTCAGTGCTTGATCCAAAGCCGTTTGAAGTTAATGGAAAGATTGTCATTGACCTCAATAGGCTTTTTGATTAAGCTCTCAGTGGGAGAAACTCCCAGGGAGAAGGCCTGGAAGGTGTAAATTAGACTAGATTGGGGGTTACTTTAATTAATATCTTCTTTTAGCTCTCCAGATTGTAATTTAGACTCCCTTACGCATTTGTGGAATGGGTGAATAGGTCCAAAGGAGTCTGAGTGAGGGTAAGGTAATGAAATTTGCATGAGGTCATGCAGTAGTTCAGAATTCGGCTCCCCAACTTTTCTCAAAGCTTTTCAGGGGAGGAGCTACATACACACACACTCACTGAATCATACAGTAAAGAATTTCACAATCACCCTACATTGTAATGGCAAGTACATCTAAACTTCTGCCGTCTACTTACTCCTGATGTCATATCTTTTGTTTTTTCACAATTAGGTACCCATAACAACGAGCGAAACATGAGGTATATCTGAAGGTATTGAGTTATGGGGAGAAAACCCTTAGTGTTTACCTCTATTCTTTTAATTGTTTAGCCTTCCTTAAAATTGCCAGTGCAGCTGTCAACTATTTAAAATTTCTGCAAATGATTAATTTACTACAATATTATGAAGGCACTAAACAACTTCTGTACACACACATAGAAGAATCCAAATCCTCTCTGAAAACCGCAATCAAAAATAATTTCCAATTAAAATACTTTCTGTCAGAAGAAGAAAATTAATTTAAATTTTAGCTCTAGGACGAAAGGAGAACGAGCAACGTCATGTTTCATTTTCTTCAGTGTGTGAACTGTCACTTCAATTCTCTTTTGAGAAGGGCTTATTTTGAGATGTTATAATTAGAATCCTGAAATGGCAGTTTTAAATATACATGACAGATGTTTATTACATCCAGAATAAAATTTCCTGCCCCCACCCCATTTAACGACAGCAACTATAGACAAATTCTGATCTCCAGATTTCTGTTGCACTGGCGTATATCTGGAGCAACTTTATTCATGGAGTTACTCCAGATTTTCACTGGTGAAACATGACCCAATAGACCACATTTCCTCACTAATGTGAAGATGTAGCCCTGACTATTAAAGATAATCTAATATATATGCAAACTTCATGCAGATCAATATCCTAAATTACTTTCCATAAAGGAAAGTGAAAGTTGCAAAGAAGTTAAACTCAATGGGATGAACAAGGTCTCGGTCAGAACAGGATTTGGACCATTATCATGTAATAAAGTCAGTAGTGTGAAGCGGTACCATGCAGTCATTGTGGGGTGCACATTAGGAGAAAAGTACATGCATAAATTGTGACATTAGTGTACCATTCATTTCAACAGGAATTTCAGCTTTTAAAATGATGGTGCAATATGGCCCTAATTTTACCTTATACAAAACACTTTTCTAAAAAATACCTTCCTGGACATAAGGACATAAGAATGGCCATACTGGTTCAGACAAATGGTTCGTCTAGCCTGGTATCCTGTCTTCCAATAGTGGCCAATGCCAGGTGCTTCAGAGGGAATGAACAGAACAGGAAATCATCAAGTAATCCATATCCTGACATCTACTCCAAGCTTCTGGTAATAAGATGCTAGATACACCCAGAGCATGGGGTTGCATCCCTGGCCCTCTTGGCTAATAGCCATTGATGGACCTGTAATAGCTACTTTATATATGGTCCTAAGGGCTTTAAATTTACAGTTTTGCTGGAAGGGGAATTCCTGCCCTATGAGTTCCTATTGAATAACACTGAGATACTATTAAAAAAGATACATACTTCCCAACCTGTAACCCAGGTAAAATTTAAAGGCTCCAGGAGTGTACTATAAAATGTAATCAGAAAACTGAATTATATGCATAAATAACTAGATCTTGACCACTGAGATACCACTCTGTGAGCTTCCAGAGGGTTGAAAAAACAATCATGTACAAAACATCGACACACACATCAAAACACAACACAATATTTATATAGAGAAAACACCAGCCTCTCAGTGGTAAGGCTAGTTGCTTTCACGCTTTAATGGTCACTTGTATTGTTATGTTGCTGTTGGCTTGTTCATTTTATTGTTTAAAGTTTTAAGCTTTTAAAACCTCTGTGTATGCAAACTATGGTTTGGAATTGTTGGATTTATAAATAAGTCCAACAATTCCAAACCAAGAAGAGTTTGAGTTTTGCAGTCACATTTTAATTAAGACTCCAAAGCTATTCACTTTGCCTTGCATGTAACAGTGACAGGTACTGAAGTAAGCAAAAAGTTGCATTAATGTGTTATAAATAATTCCCTAGTCGATTTGATATATTTTGAGTAATTCGTTGGTCCAAGAGCGAGAAGGGGGAGAATTTGATTGACATCCCGCATTGCTTTATGTTCATGAGGGTTTAATCCAGCAATTTATCTCTATCTAATTCTCTCCAAAGGGACACTTATCTGTCACAAATATCTCTGAATATTTAACTAAAGTAAGATTTACAGGGTATATTTAAGTAAAATACATATTGTGTTATATAAACAACTGCCTGTTTATTGATTTATCAAGGAGATAAAAAAACAGGTACATGGAATCCAAACCAGCCCATATTCTCCAAAGAGGCTTTTTACTTTGAATACGTGCTGTGTGTTTCAACATCAACGAATTTTGGTGCTTCTAGATGTTGACATTACTAAATGAAAAAGTTGCTACATGAAGGTTCTTACATAAACCAACAGAACTCAATTAAATTCAGAGCAAAGGCTGCCACCATTCCTTTCTTAACTCATGTCACTGTGATTAAGTATTCCAGCACATGGGACAGGTACAATTGTGCAGTATTCAGAGTCGAGAAGGAATTTCTTGGCTGGACTTTAAGAGGAAGTCTTTTAAGGAATATTTTAGATGGTCTTTGTTGCATTGTTATGAGAACCCTAAAAAATACAAGTCACAACAGGATGTGTTAAGAATGAAGGGCTGATCTCAGTTACACTTGTGTGAATCAAAAGAAAGTCTACTAAAATTAATGGGGTTACACCACTGCAGAATCAGTGTGAAAGCCGAATAAATTCCCTTGATATTACCATGTTAATTTAGAAGCAGGCCTATAACAGGTTTTTGTGTTCAGCTTTTTTTTTTTTCTTACTAGCAGTGAACACAAATGAAAGAATAATGCTCTCTTTTTAACTTCCCGTTGGGAGTTTATCTTACGCAGGGATGCTGCATGAAATTATTTTTCATGGCACTGACTTGATCTCTCCCTTGATAAGATGACAGTACCAGACAAACACAACATATTTTTATTGTGTTTTTAACTATTTAAAGGGAAGTCATGGAAAAGTACATGGAAAGGCGTCAGGAAGGAGGAGGATGCTTCAGTGAACTGAGTCCTGACAGCACAAGCCAATCCCCCCTCAAGAGCACATTCTGAACTATTCTGAGGTGGAGTCATTACTTTTCATACTCGCACAAGGATATCCTCTTTCAGCTGTGTATCTTCTGTGTGACTCAACATGGGGGGTATAAGCTACATATTAGTCTGCCCTTGGGACAATAAAAATGGATGGTCAGATACTGCTCTGGGTAGAGAAAACCTACAGATGCACAGAAGAGTAGGCCGACTAAATACATTCACGGGGATTCCCTTTTTTATGACTATATGAAGAAGCAACACAAAGCTCAATGCACTGAGCATGCTGCACACTACTTAGTATTCTGTTACAAAGAATCATGGTAACAGCTTCTTTAGCATTATCTATTGATGGCCATGTTCCTCATGCTTATAATTTCAGTCCTTGAAACTCTATGGTCACCAAATGATTTCCTTCTAGGTTCCAAGGACACACTTGCGGGTCAGGACACTTCAGATCTTAATATTCCTAGGTGTTCATCGATTTAAAAACCAATCACAACTTTATACATTGTTTATTTTTCTAATCCATTGCATAATATTAGGATAGTGTTGCCCTAGGCTTATAATCACTGCATGTACAGCACATAGAATTCTTCTCTCAAAAGGCATTAGCTATGCAGAAACTGGTCTCAGAATTACTCCCAATATTCCTATCCCAAACAAGAATTTATATAGTTACAAACTGTGGAAAAGATCACATACAACTAATAGCCTACAGGACATCAGAGGAGATGCCTATATAAGGGATTCCAATCTTACTATCCTGACTCCTAAATCTCTTTGTAGGGGGCACTCACTGGCATCTTCAGGACTACAAAACAACATTAGGAACTTTGTTACTGATACAGTCCAGTCTTTCTTCCAAGTGGAAGGCAAGTATACCAATGGCCAATAGGCTTCAGGAGAGGCCAAATACATGATGTCCAGTCCTTCCTTATAGAAAATGGAAAGGAAAAGTATTGAAAAAATAAGTAGATTGCATAAATATCATCAGTGTATATATATTTTATTTGGTTTGTAAGTTCCTTGGATCAAGGACCATGCCTTTCTCTGTGTTTTGTACAGTGCTTAAATAGGTTATATTGTATAAACATCTTCGGTGATCTGTAATGTGTATGTTCAATTGCAAGTCTATGGGGTGTTTGGAGTTCAGTGGGCTGGCAGTACTTTGACCTTATTTCAACACTGTGGCAATTATCCATCACTCATATAATTGGAGGAGAGACATTTCAGGTCACCAGGCACTGTCAAATAATCAGCTATCACTGTCAGAGAATATGTGGTTTTCTATTTAGATTGTATCTTGAGTCTAGCCAAGTCTTGCCAGTTAGTGTCTGGGAGTGGATTTTCTGAAGACTGGGTGGTCTGTGGGAAAGGAATTGTGCTTCATGGATGACTTAGCTGTGAAAACACTCAAAACTTTCTAACCTTTAAAAGCTGTGGGATCAAGGTTCTATAAACTCTGCCTCATGAGTTTTATTCTGTAAAGTATATGCTTACTTTGAATCATATTGATTG